>NC_142779.1:9253241-9597408 GCF_988280905.1 Pimephales promelas | reverse complement strand
GCGTCTTGGCAATGCCTTGTCCACGGTGACTCTTTTTAACCGACATCCGCTTCAGTTCTAGGAAGTTCTCATCTTTCTCTGAAGGTAAACACCCAACTGTACCCACAACACGACCTTGGCTCTCAGCTACCCAGAAGCAGGCTTTAGGTGGATCCATGTAGGTCTGCTGAATGTGGTTGAGATCTTGATCAAGGGAAGTCTGAATGTACTTGGTGAACATGAAACTTACAGCCTGACGGCCTCCGGCCAAAAGCAGCGTGACTGCTAGTACAGGCAAAAGAATGGACTTTGAGCTGGTCAGTAAAGCGCAAAACACACATCCCAGAATCATCTGCGCTAGGGGCTGTTTGAGAACGTGCATGCAGGAAGATGGGATGTGTTCACTCATACCAACAGTAAAAACCTCCTTTACTTCTTCAAGATCTTCTTCTCGGTAGTGACGAAACTGCACCTCAGCCATGACCTTCAAATCAAGCATGACGCCAGAAATAATAACACAGAAAGCTTAAGAGTGTGCCAGTATATCAAATCCTATTACACCTGTCTTATTATAATCTTGTCTTGTAAGTGAACAACATTTCACATCTACATGTCATCTAGATATCGATAATTGATCAATAATTCAAGATTTTTTTATTGAAAAACTTAATAAAAAAAAACAGCATTACATCTCACTTTTCCAGCCTTTAGTGTTTGTATATGTATCAAAATCATAAGACACAGCATAATATAGTGTCACTGATACTCACAAAATACTCGATCACAAGAATGCCTTGATCCTGATAAGATGAGATTTCCAGGTTATTGACCTTTACTCGATGACTGTCGGCAGCGAGCGAAGAAATATATAAGGCGTGTGTGTGTTTACGGAAATGTTCAGAGAGATTTACATAGTCAGTTGCACTGAATGTTAACTGTTACAACATGCAATTCGAAAATGACGTTCCTTCTGGATTTTTGTACTTTTTATAAAAATAAGTAACATAGACCAAACGTTACCTGTGCTGTAAATGATCCTACTGAAATTAATGCTTTACTTTGTCCTAACGGTTCTTCTTCTCTTTGGATGACAACCTGGCAACTTGAGAGGGAACACTACCGCCATCTTTTGGAGAGAAGGATATTTTTTTTCCTTTCTCCCATACAATCATTAGGGTCCATCTTTTGTTTGGTTACCCATATTCTTCAGAATATCTTTTTGACTGAATTTTTACTTTGTGGGTGAACTATCCCTGTAATTACCCTTCCAATAATTAATTACTCTCTTTTTTCTTTCTTATAGCCGATAGGTTTTTATTTAAAGTCCAATTAATTAAAAGTTTTCGAGTCAGTGCTCAGTCAGTGTGATATAGCACATCTTAATTCGTTTTGTAATCAAAACCCGATTGTGTAAGCCTGTCAAATAAAACACCTTATCCATTTTCTAAATGTCTTCATACAGTCACAAATTCACTAGATGGCAGTGTCGAAAGTCTCCAATCTCTGATATTAATTCTAGCGCCATTATTGGACACAAAGAAATATGAGAGATATGATGTAATAGATTAGATTAAAAAAAAGTATCCAATTTTTTTTTTACCATTGTGCTGAGGATACTTCATGAAGATAATTTAAACACTGCTTTCAATAAGCAACGATATAACAGTGACAGCTGCAGTTAACTTATTTCTCCATTGAACATACATGCTAAATAAGTGTGCTATGATAGTTGTGGATTACAACTGAAATAGATGAGATTAATTAGTTCCAGGGCTTTCTTTAAAGCAATTAACTCTAAGTTCCTTAACTAAGTTCCTCTAACTCAATATAATTAATTGGTTGAACTATTTCTTTCAAAGTTGTCATAACTGATTGATGTAAACTGTTGATATACATACATACTGTACAATATTAAGAAAATATAATAGTAATATACAATATCACTTTATCTCTCAAATAATACCAAAAGCCAAATAATGAGAATGGGTCTCAGAATAGATTAAAAATAGTAATATCTCATATATAATGGAAAGTCATTCCACAATGCGGGGGCATAAACAGAAAAAGCCCCATCACATTTGGTCTTTAGTCGTGAGTGGCGAATTAATTATTGATAATGTGATCTGTATCATTTAGTTTTACTTACAGCACACTAATGTTCTGTTTAAATGATTCCCAAACCCTTTGATAGACACACACTTATACAGCATATATACATATACATATTTGTGTGTGTGTACTCACATATTATATAACCAGTATTATATGACTATATAAAAAAATATGATTTTTTTTTTTTAAATATGAATCTCGCCCTTTGGGTCCATTTGGACACGAACACCCCGAGTGTGACTCTGAAACGAACAACCCCAGAGGGTTAAAAAATTATCTAGAAAAACATGCCCTTTGTGATAACAGCTAAATTTTTTTTTTTGACAAAATATTACAATTTAAGAGAAATATTTTTATAAGTAAATACTTTTTTCAAAAAAAATGTGGCTTTTAACTTTTATAGTTGAAATATGTTTTGCAAAATGCATAACCTAGTTTGAAAGCCCCTATTGTAACTCATACAGTAGATGGAAACAAGGTTTAAATACACAGATAAACACTTTTTTTTCCCATACTGAAACATATCCTTTGGTTAAGGACTGTGATGAACATGATCTCACTCAAAAGGTGCTGCAGCATTGGCATTTGGACTACAAAGCTGCTCAGATTCCCTGTGCTAGGCTACCACTGCCACTGAGGAATTCCTCCACACACAGCGGTTATTGTTGCCAGCTCACATCAGACACTAACACTCACATCGACAAAAACATCTCTAAACCATATTACAAAAAACGATTGTGTTATATTTATCCCAACAGCATATAAGTCTAATATACAAACAAAACAACCAACAGTGTCTGTCTCAAGTTTTTGGTTTCTGGCGCTCAAAACAATTGTTCTTTGTTTTGCTTCGTTTTCATTCGATTCTTTCTTTCTACCCCAGATTGATATCACCAGCAAACAGGGTAATAAGCAGAATTATAGTGAATCCGGTGAGCAGCCCAGCATTTTGGATCAGGAAGAACACGACCCTTCCTCGATAGCCTTTGGTATGTGCTGCCATGATACTGTTCATCTCTGGGAACTGGAAAAACCACACTGTGATTAGACTTTCTGGAATACTTGATTCTGATCAATCATGGCATTTTGGGGCAAATTTTACTGTCATCCACAAGAATACTGTTCATCTGGGTAACTTGCATGTCTCTTGTTTCACAACACAGACTTGCCCACTCTTGGCACCATGCATTTCACTTATTGTTTCTAGTGGAAATTATCTCAAAATACTTCAGCATTAATAAGATATCACCATAATATTGTTGCAGTATTTGTTATATTTCTAGGCTGATGTCAAATAATGCAAATAGATGCAACTGCGTGGTATATAAGCTAAGCTGACATTTAATGGTCATTATAAATAGTTCAAACAATATATCATAACAGGATTTTTGTAAGAATTGTAATCAGCCACTAAAGAGTGTACCCATTAAAAGTTCTTTGAGTCAGTGGGAACCCTAGTGGAAACCATTGGTGGAAACCTGGGCTGCGTTCAGCCCCAACAAAACGTTGCACAACAGAAACAGTGATGCGTTGAATGCACTGTTCTGATGATGCAAGAGTTGCAACTTTGGCACCTGAGAAAAATTACAGTTTTAATACCCTGTATTTTCTTTCTCATTTTTAGGAAAAGCACTTAATTACCATTGTTTATTTCTATACCAAATGTCATAAGCTAAAAAATATAAAAAAAACTACGTCATTATGTTGATATCCTATATTTTTACAACAAAAATGTCTATAATATCCTCAGTTGTTGCCTATACCGAGCTGCATCGAACACATTGATAAAATACTTTCTTTGAAGCCATTGTGCGAGTTCACTTTAACACCGCGTACTTTATATACATATTGCTGCTGATTGGACTGCAGGTCTGACACACCCACCTAACAAGAGAAAATGTATCTCAAACACCAGGTTGAACGTCATGTTCAACCTGGAAACCGTAGCAAAATGTTTTGAACTTGAATGTGCCCTTGATTTTAAGGGAGGACCCAATTTGTCCTGACTCCAGGGCTGCTTCCGAAATCGTATATACTTCCCTATATAGTAAAAAAAGCAGTGCGTGTCTGAATTCACAGTACTCATCAAACAGGAAGCAAAAAGTACCCGGATGACCTACTACTTCCAGCAAGATTCTGAAGTGTGCGCTTGATGAACACTTTACTATTCCATGAGGCCACGGGGAGAGGATTTGTGAATGGCAGTGAACATCAAGTGTAAGGCACATGACGAATATAGTACGTCCAAATTACGTCCAGAATACACACATGTATACTATATACAACATACTTTCTTTTAGTGGTTAATGTGAAGTAATCAAGGTTTCAAAGTAAGTACCTACTTATTTTGTCAGATGCTATTTCAGATGCAGCCGAGCTGTTTTGTACATTGTAGTTGTGGTTAAGATTATCAAAATTATTTAAATTCAAATCATATTTCATGCTCATGTTTTATGCTGAGTTTTAATAAGTGGGATGATGTACAGTCAGGCAGTCATTATTGTAATTCATTTTTCCACAGTTAGACGTAAGATGTCTCACCATGTCTGCAAGGGAGATGTAGAGGAACATTCCTCCAGCAATGGCAAAGATAGCATTTGGAGCAAAACTGCTGCCCAGCAGGATCCCTAATGCAAGACCCAGATAACAGCTCATCGATGACAGCAAGTTAAAACACAGAGCCTGGCCAACACTCATGCCCGAGTTCAACAGAATCACGAAATCACCTACAGAGAGACAGAAAGAAAAATAAGAGAGACTTAAAAATTCAATTTGAAATGATCTTTTGGTTGATCCTGTGTTTTACCCAGTTCATGAGGGAACTCTTCACAGAAGATGGCAATAGAGGTGCTGAAGCCGGTGAGTAGAGAGACCGTGAAGGACGCTCCGATGGCCAGACCGTCGATGAAGTTATGTACGGCGTCACTGACAGTGATCATCCACGCCACAGTCTTTATATTAGACATTCCATCGCCTTTAAGCCAGCGACAAGCTAGTAAAGCGCAAGCATTCTGAACAAATTGAACACAAAATAGACTTTGTTAGAGGCCGTTCACACAAAATACGTTCTTATACGCATTTTGGAACGCAGTGTCATGCGTGAGACGTGAGAGCTGCTTTTTCATAGTTTTTCTATGTAAACATGCGCTATACGGGCATATTTGGCCAGTGTTGGTTTTTCATTCCACTGTCCTCTTTTTTTAAAAGCAAAATCTCTAAGTGAGCATGCCTGCATGTCAGATCAATAATGTGCTTCTGTAAATCAATAATCTTTATAGTCTAATATTTATTGTACTTTTTTATCTGGAGAATCTGGTAAACATGTACTAACAGGGAAATACTCGTGTAGCAATAATGATTTATAAGTCTGCATGTTTATTTTAGTTTAACCCTCATGTTGTGTTCCAGTAATTTTGACCTGGAGAGGATTTTCTTTTTCCTGAAAATGCTAGTTAATGTTATCGCATTGGACTAAATGAAATGACCAACCAAAAAAGAAATACAAAAACTGAAAATGCAACACCTGAAATTAAACAAGCTAACAAAAGATTGAATCCAATATTTGGTGATAATATAGCATGATGATTTACAAGCAATTAGAAAGGCTGATAATTCTGGCCAGAAACCCACAATTAGGTAAAAGATTTTCAGCACAGCACAAATTAATTATGTATTATAGTTATAAATGAATTAATTTTGTGTTACCTGTTCAACAGCTGGACTCTCACATGGATTGTTGGACTTTTCATTGATAGAGTTCATTTCAAGATTAGTGTTGTTTGTAATGATGTCACCGCTGATGTTGCTTATGACTATGTCATTGCTGAAGGTGGAGATGGTGACATCAGATGACTGCAGAGGAGTGAAATGACTGTGTCCGATCTGCAGGGTGGAACCATTGGGTTAGGTCAGAAACCAGCTCAATCTGTTCCAGTGAACAACGTCCAAACACATCTAAGCTCTTACCTCTGTATCTGCTTTCAGTACTATCTTTAAAACTCGTTCAGTGAAGAACAAAATGTAAAATCCGCCAAAAATACCAACTACGTCGAGCACATAGTTATCATCTCTGGGATCTAAGCCAAGGGCCTGGCAAAAAAAAGTAGTGAATTAGGACAGCATGCATGAAGATTATGAGTAATTGTTTTATGACTGTTTTTGTAACCTTTGTAAGCCATTTTATAGGTTATACATCATCTAATAATCTCTCTGTAACTCATACTTACCTCTGGGATAAGTTGCAGTACAGCATTTGAAAACAGTGTCCCAATGGCCAGTCCAATGAAGTACGTCAAGACTTTTGGAAAATATGTTTTTTTCGTCAAAGGCACCAGAAATAAACCCATCAGAGCTGCCAAGTTTATCACAGTCACAGCCAGGAACCCATAACCCCAAACTACAGGAAGGAGGAAAAAAATTGAGGAATGAATTTATTAACATATTAAAGGCATACTGGAAACATTTTCATCAGGTCAATTCAAGAAGTGAGAAAAAAACAAAACAATAGTAGTATTTAGTTTAAGATTAAACTTGTTCTAATTTACTGCATTCCAATACAGAAACCTAACATGGGAAGTGAATTATTTCTCTGTTGGTAAAATACTATCTCTTTTACAATCTAGTAAGACATCATTACCATATGAAATGGGATTAGACAAAGGTTTTTTTTTTTCCCTGAACGTGAAATGTGAAACTGATGCTGTAAAGTTCAGATCCTTTAACAAAATAAGGTCTGATTCACATTGAGTAAATTATCTAAAAGAATCTCTGCATGCGATAAGAATATTAAATTTAACATCATGATTCATAAACAAAAAAGTTAAAGACCAAGATAACACAAGTGTGTAATACTTGGTACTGTAGTTTCAAACCACAGACAAGAAAACATACTGTACTATAAATACACTTTAATCCCACAATAAACATCACACACACACAATAACTCCCAACTGATGATATCAGACATATTTCCTCATTCCTCAAAACATATTTTCCAGGCTCCATACAATATGTTTGCCACTGTCACTAAACTGAAGGGCTTTGTGGTAACCAGACTCACCTTTATGATCAGGTAAAGAAGCAGATTCATTAAGGTTTGAGGGGAAGGTATAAGGACAGGCAGGGATCAGGACCTGATTGAGAATAGCTGGACACATCATCTTCAGATCATTGAGACTGACCACAGAAGCATTACCCAATCCAAAGACAGACAACAGCTCTGACAAAGATGAGCACTACAAAGAAAAGAGCAAAAGGACATAAAACAAAACAGGTCTCATTCTAAGTATCTCCTACACGTAGGCCTAGGCTACGTCTGCAAGATATCTTTTAAAGATCACTTAATCTGGAAAGCATCTGCTGTTTACTAACATCTGATAGACATCTTCATGATGACATTCTAAATCATTACATCTTAAAGACATCCTCTAAATATTTGACAGGAAACGTCCAATAAATCTATTGCGGATGAGCAAACACTCTTCCAGATGTAAACACACACGTCAAATAGACGTCTCTGTGATATACGTGTGCTATCAGGGTATTATATAGCTATAGCAACACTAGATAAACAAATATAAAGTCTGAAATGCAAAGTTTAATAAATTATTTGGTGACAATTCCTTTTCTGAAAATCATTAGAAAAAACAATCATGGAGTTTCAGATCATTTATTGAGGGTTTTCAGCCTCTATAAAAACAGTGAACCCCAACTTTCAGGTACTAAATTACAATGGAAGAAGAAGATCAAACAGTTGACAACTAAACGCGTTTTGATTCATCTAAAGTATTCCATTTACTCCTTTTCACTTGTGTTGTTGTATGGCGCTAATTGCGGTCGTCTTATTAGGCTATATTATAATGGGGGGAAACGTAGCAGAAACAGTGAAATTAAGAGATAAATGTCTGAGATATGACACATTCTCACCTCTGTGTTCTTCAGCGGATTGGCGTCATCATCGACAGATGCCGCGCGGCGGCTGGTAATGAGGTGCAGCAAGTTCTCCAGGTTCCCCGTGGACAGGGAGTCTTCTTCACTGTAGAAGCGCAAAACATTTCGAAGAAAACTTTCCTTCATATTTCTGTCCTTTCGATATGAATAATATTACCGAGAGCAAGTTTAATGCAGTCGACGGTCAAGACGGAGGAAAACAAGACAATAGCTAATAACAGAAGCAGCAGGTTAATAAATGAGAAACCCAATTCTTTCATTTCCTTTTCAGAAATGATTTGCAATTTCGTGGACGTGGGAGTAACAATTTACTAATCAGAGGCTGTCAGTGATAGTGGAATACACATCTGACGCGCCTTCTTTCATTCCTCGTCCGAGCTCTTCTGCACCGACGGAGGGTCAAAGAACAGCAACTGCTCCCGAAACACTGGTATACCAGCCTGCGAGCGGCCCTCACTCGCTCGCTAAGTCAATGAAGTCTTTGTTTACCATTTTCCAGACTCTCTTGCAACGTGTTCAGGTCTGCAATCTCATGGTAGAAGGAAGTTACATCCATTAAAAAGAATCCCAATATTTGCACATATTTCCCAATGAAGCTGATCAACCATGACTTTGTGTTTTCAAAAATAGTCACATTAAGTAAAAATTAAAAAAAAGTTCAAACATTTTTTCACACTTTATATTACTGCAACCCTTTTATTCAATTGATTCAAGTATTGGCCACAAAAATGAACTATGCACTTTGGTTTTATAGAAACAATATGATGTTAAAAGTAAAGAAGGAAACAATTATAATAAGGTTCCATTAGTTAACATTGTTAATTAATGTTAATGAATTAACTAATGCGTAATACATTTGTTATAGTATTCACTAATCCCTTTTAAAACTTAGTTAATAACAATAACTATTCATTGTATGCTGCATTCATTCATTAACTATTCATGTAAGCTCAAATCAATGAAATAATATTTATAACAGATACAACTTTTGATTTTAATAATGTAAATGTTGAAATTCACATTAACTACAATTAATCATTAATGTCAACAAATAGAATCTTCTTGTAAATTGTTACCAAAAAAATGTAAGTAGTAATTAACATGCCCATCCTGAGTAGAGAACAAAGGGCCCCGCAATATTTTAGGAATTAATATTTGTTTAAAAGATTGTAAATAAGCTATCAGTCAGACAACTATGCATCATAAAATCAGTAGACATCTCTGAGAGACGTGATATGAAGATTTGCAGTGATTTCTTTGGCAGTGGTGGGTCTCCATGCTTCAAAAGTAACTGTGGAGTTTTTAGACAGCATCAGGAAACCATTAATATTAAAGTTACCAGGAATGTCATCTACATCCAGCCAAACATACACAGCAGGAAAGGAGCAGTACAAAGTCACGGCAAAGTTCTGCATAATTCCAGCATCCTTTACAGTAAACTGCAATACACAAACACACACACAAAAACAACAACCTGTCAGTCATTTCAGGGATTCATTCCCTACGAAAAAAAGCCCCAGATGTCATTTACATTCAGTAACGCCTCTGTTTGTGAAAAAGCCCATTTAAGCAAATTGGCAGAAGTGAATTAGCCGAAGTGAGTGCATTAGTAAACGGTGCGTGTTGAGAATGTGTCTCTCTCACCGTGATGTTGGGTTTCTGCAAACCTTCTGCGTGTCGTGGAGAGCTAAGGAAGATGTGATTGTGAGGGCTGATCATTTGACCTTCCGGGCTACTGAGATGAAAGGTGACTATGCAGGAGCGCCGTGTGCAGTTCCCACATTGCGTCAGGAGAGCAGATATAGGATGCTGAAACACAAGGGTGCTCCCTCCTGCTTTTATTGTAGTCACATTAGACTCTAAAGAACACACAGCATCAAAACTGCTCCAGCTGTATAATTTCACCTGTGTAAACATAAACATACAGTGCACATACTAATCAAAATTCATACATTTAATAATGTATTAATGTTATAATGTACATTCCTACATCCTGGGTTAACATTCTTATTCATTGATATCTTGTCAAAGTCATTGACTGGATGAAATCTGAATGCAATATGTTTACATAAGGGCATTGCACAACCTTATATTATATATTGCAGCTGGTCTGACGCATTCACATGCGTATAAATGGAAGTCAATAGAAAGAAAAGTGTAGTGTGAATGCCCCTTAAAACTGGATCATTTATATATAAAAAAAAAAGCAGTGCCAACTCTGCTCCAGAGCAGGGTTTCATAAGTCCGGGTAAACAGTGGTGCTAACCCAGCTTCTATATTACAAGTATAATTTAATATGTCACAATTTTTTTTCAATTATATTGTAAAATAATCACAAAAAAGGTGTTACTAAGCACTGTCCTCCTACCTTGGCTTTGACATTGTGCTGCTCAGAGTGACTGTCAGAGACGGCATACATCAGGAGCTCTCCCTTATCCTCAACCCCCATTGACAGTATAGGAGCATAAAAATTTGTAGCCCAGTAGTGCAGCATTTTCCATTTACCACCAAACTCTGAATGTGTGAGATTTCCCAGTTAAGAAGCATACTTTAACTTCATACGCTCACATTAACAAATAAATTACATTTAATAAACAAGAAGGCTTTCCTCTATATAGTGATGAACAGCAATAGTCGTTATTCATTATTCATTTACCTACAGAGGACCAGGATGGCCCCTGCCAGATATCATTGAGCTGCCAGTAAAGAGTGCCCATCGTATGACCTTTGCCCTCGATAATGTCACCGCGGCTGCGGCGGTAGAATTCGGTTTGAATCTTCACACACTGTGCCTGCATTACCTGTTCAAACCAAAGAGTGTGATATCAGGCACATGTCCAAAAAAATACGAAAATACAAAAAAATTAAAAAAAAAAAAAATTTTTTTAAATGTCTCTCACCATTTGATCAAAAATACAGTGAAACAGTAATATTGTGAAATGTTATTACAATTTTAAATAACCGTTTGCTATTTTATTGAATTTTAAAATGTCATTTATTGCCTAGATGGCAAAACTTGTAGTGCATTTACAGAATGTTCACCTGAGTGATGTAAATAGTGTCTCTGTATTTCTGCACTGAGTCTGTGCTGTTGGGGAGAATGTAATGTAGTTCTGCTTGCTTTAGCATTTGCTGGTTTCCATCTTCATGATGCTGCCGATGAGATGAGAAATTGCTGCTGAAATCCCAATCTGAAGACACTGAAACCTGGTTGGAGAGGAGAGGTTGAAAAATAAGAGGGCTTATAAATGCCTCTTTGTAAAAATTAAGTGTGCTTAATTGTATTGAATGGCACTTCTAGTGTAATCAAATAAGTAAACATAAAAAATTAAAAAAAACCTGTACTTGCAGATAATATATTAATGAAATAAAGGGCAATTTACGTGTACTTAAAGAGTATATTTGTCTGACTGTGTTTCTTAACACAATTACACTTTTAAAAAGTGCACTTTGTAATAATGTCAAATTAAAAGTTTTACTGTACAGTACATTTTAAACCATCATGTTTAGTAACCTTTTGTTGTGTGTCAAAGAAACGTGTTGACTAACATACTAAAACACATGTACAATAACTTCATTATAATTTTAACCATATTGGGAAATATGACATTTAAAAGTTAACATATTTTAAATTTACTACATTGCAACTTCAATTCACATACACATACAAATACATGTTAAATACATGACACAAGTGTCAATAGAAATTGCATTAATGTATAATTAGATTATAATTATATAATCATATTTCAAAGACAATAGAATTACAAAAGGCAATTGTAATTAATTGTAATTACAAGTAATTACTGAAATGACATATAAAGATGTCATTACATCCTACTTAACTGGGGGGAAACACTCTAAAGTTCAGCTACTGTCATTTGATATAAATTTAAGTTATATTTACATTTAATTCCAATTAACAAGCAATTATCTGAGAACATTATATTCAGTTTGCACTGTAAGGTACACTTGCAAAGTATATTATTTCCATAAGTATACTTTTTAAAAAATATTCTAAAGTGTACTACTTTTTCACAAAGGTTTCAATGAAAGATTACGAAGGACATTTTTTACTGCACTTATGAATGTGCTCTGGTGAATTGTTAAATTTGGCAAACTAAAATTTGTAAAAATCTCAAAAGCAGACTTGTATTAAGTGTAGTACCTTACTAAGCGTGGACAATGAAGGCCAGGACTGGAAGCCATACTCTGAAGCAAAGCGTGTGCGAGGGAAAGCAGTCCAGTCCCAGCAATCGTTGTAATAGCTATAATAGTGAGTGTCTCCATAGTGGGGGTCATAGGGGTCCTGAGCCACCCAGCCTTCCTTCTCAGACTCAACCCCATTGGTTGGGCTGGACACTAGAAAAGGACGAGTGCTGTCCTCCTGAATTAAAGCACATCATCTATTGATAAGACTTCAGGCAGTACTTTGATGTAAGTCTGTGTGCATGTATCTCTCGCTGTGTCTCACCTGCAGCACAATGTCTCTGATGTTCTCAACATACAGTTTGACATAGTCTTTCACGTACAGTGGGCGCTCAGCAACAGGTATGTTGAACCAGTCAGTTGCTATGGCAGCTTCATTCTCATTGTTCCCACTCCAGATGACCACAGAGGGGTGAGATTTCAACCGTCGCACCTGAACAAAAATAAATGTTATAGTCAGTGACATAAGGCAAATTTTTGTGGGAATACATAAAATTGCCAATAACTTCTATGATAAACCTCTTCTACAATGAGCTTCTTTTAAACTCTGAACTAAATTTCATTTTTGTAATTTTTTGAAGGTAATAACAATCAAACTGACATGCTATCATAATGAATAGATATTTCTATTTACCTTTAATTTATATTTATTTCAGTTTTAGTCAGTCATTTTAACACTTCAAATTATTACATTATAAGTTATTTTATTTCAGTAACTTTAATTTCTAATTCAAATTTTATTTTTAAGTTATATAATAAATAAATGTTCATATTTTATATAGTTTCAGATTTATTTTTATTTGACATTTTTAAATGTTAATAAACAATTTTTAATTACTTTAGTTTTAGTTCAGACCTTCATGACTATGTCAAAACTTTTTGACAATGCAAGGTCACCTCAGGTTGTAAAATGTCATGTGGTGCGACACAGCAGAAACGGCATGATATTTATAAAGTAATAATACATATTAATAATAAAAAAAGAAATATTAAGGTGTGTGCACTCAAATGTCCGGAAAATATATTGTATTATGATATTTGAGAATCATTCCATTTGAACTTTTCTTTAAAAAAAAAATGTAATTAAAGATTTTCCAAACACTCTTATAGGTCATTGACCCTTTTACTTGTCATTTATTTGAGATGAACACAGAATTTATGAGAGTACTGTGTATACAAACCTGCTGCGTGACCTCCTCCCTCACTGTCTGTATAAATTCCTTCTCTGTAGGGTACAGCGCACAGGCAAACATGAAGTCCTGCCAAATCTAACATAAGAGCGAACAAATAACCAAATCAATTGCAAAATTTAAATCATGTCACAGGTGGAGGATATCATATGACAAGCTTACCATGATTCCATACATATCACACAGGCTATAGAAGATGTCTTGCTCATAAACTCCACCACCCCAGACTCTTAAAGTATTCATATTTGCCTTCTGTGCAGACTGGAGCAGGACTGTGATCCTGAAATGCCATGACAAGACGGTTAAAGTTTGAAAGTGATTTCACATTAAATAGAATTAATCTGGTCACTGAACCAGTTTGTTTTACTGTAGGTGGCCTTTTAATCGTCTCACATGTCAGTGGTAACCTGGTCCTGAAATGCATGTACAGGAATCCAGTTTGAACCTTTCAGGAAAATCGGTTTCCCATTAATCCGGAAGTAGAAGCTGAGGCCAGGGGAGGAGGGTATGGGCTCCTGGATCAACTCCACTGTGCGGAAAGCAATCTGAAACAGAACACCACAACATAAGAGTGAAAAGATGCAGACTAAAGCAAGACTTATAAAATAAGAAGAACAGTGAAATATGTTACCTTTCTCTGTGCATTAAATGTCTCTCCACCCTCCAAGTTGATTTCCATCTTCAGGTCATAGAGAGGCTGCTCTCCATGTCCAAATGGCCACCACAAACTGACACTCTTGAAGTGAACATTGTTTATCATCATCATATATACAGTATTATAGTGTGATATTACCTCTGAATTGAAGAATAAGGGATGATATGACACATAGCAAACTAGAGCTGATTTTACCTGGTTGACCTGGAGGACAAAGGACTTTCTACTCTGTCCAGGTGTAAGAGACAGTTGAAATTCCTCTGAATGTAATAACGGTATGGAAAAAAGGACACGACCCTTAGATGCAACAACAACATCGAGGAACAATTCCACTTCAATATTCCAGCTTGAATGTGTAGAGTCTGGATACAGGGAAAGACAGAAAGACATATGGAGAAGAATATAGGGAAAATAGGGAATTTATTTTCTATGTTGATTTGTTTTGCTATTATATTAATATGAACCCCTTCTCATTTATATGCAAATATGTGTGTACCATATTTTGGAACTGTGGTAAAACTTAGAACCCTTAAAGTGTTGAAGACTTCCAGCAGAACTCCCTTCCAGATGCCCAGAGTGGGGAAAGATGGACCCCAGTCCCAGCTAAATGAGCTTTGAGCCTCAAAACACCAAGAGACCAAAAACTTAATCACAACCAGGAAATCAATGACAAAAAAAGTTATAACAAATCTCACATTTCAGATGCGATGTTATAACTGCTGTGTCATTTCTCTACATCACGGCAAAAACTATATGTCCATATACCTGACCTGCATAAAACAGCACAATTCATGAAGCTGTCATTAGAAAAAATGGTAATAACTCAACAAAAGGTTGTGTGAATAATGTGAAGAATACATTTTAACCATTTTTGATACCATTTTTTAAATACATTTTTGATTCCTCAATTACTCCATTTAATGTTTTTTCTTTGCGGTGAAATAAAACAAACAAGAACAAAAAAGAATCATGGCCTACTCTAATGATCCATTTGTGTTTGTGAATGTGACATACCTTTCGGATAAAGTTAACATGACACTCTCCTTTCTGTACAGGAGGAGGACAATCAGGTGGTACCCTGTATTCAGTGTGGGCATGACTCTTCTGAGATGCATATGTCACAGCTGACATAATCCACACTTGAAGAATATTCTCTTGATCCTTGAGCAATCCAGTAACTTCAAAATCCTGAAGACAAAATATGATTGATTTATTTATTATAAAGCCTTTTTTAAGGTGAACCATTATTATTAGAGTCTATAAACATACATACAAAGAACAATAGTGCTTGCAACACAAAATAGTTATTCATTTACATATCTGCGAAACATGTTGTCTGTCTTTCCGATGGTGACTCCATTGAGTGAAATGGTAGAGATTGTGTCGACTCCTTCAAACACCAGGATGGCTTTCTCTTTCTCTCTGTGAAGAGCATGTAGTATTTGATCTGTCTGTGGTCTTGTATACATAGAACTATAATTATAGTATTCTTGGCATTCTAGCTCTAGGTGTATGGTACATATCAGAGGGCAGGTTTACCTCACATGAGTAGGTACTGAGAATGATGTAATGTAAGTCCAGTTGTCAAGTGAAATCCATCTGTAGGCCAGGTCATTAAACCTATAATATGGATCCTGTTGACAGAATAAAGGTTTTATGAAGATTAATGTCAAAGTGTTTGGAATCGTAATATTGACTTTGAATGAAACAATGTAAATGTGTCTGAATGTACCGAGATGAATCCATGACGCAGCAAAGCAGTATGAACACATCCTGGTACCTCGGCACTGAGAGAAACAGATGAGTTTGAGTTCAGCAGCTGCCATTTCCCGTTCAGAGAGATGCTAGCTCCCAGACTGGGACTTTTCACTTCAGACGCAAATACGCTGTCAAGAAAAGGGGCCTCTAAAAGGTAAAAGCACGCAAAAGACCATACCGCATGATTCATGTCTATTGCTCATGGCAAAAGGTACACTACCAAAGTCATCTCTATATTACGTTGTTGAACCACGGGACGTAAAGTCATAAACACACCACCCTCTTGGTACTTTCTGCTGCACTTCCCGGTTGAAATCAAAAGCACAAGGAAGATCAGCTGCTCTCTCACGTGGAGGCAAAAACATCCGGTAGCGCTTAAAGGGATAGTTCACCCAAAAGTGAACATTCCGTAATTAAGTACTCACCCTCATGTCGTTTCAAACCCATATTCGTTTATCATCTTAACACAAATGAAGATCTTTTTCGTGAAATCTGAGAGCTTTCTTTCCCTCTATTGGCAGCTCCGCAACTACCAATTTGACGCTTCAAAAAGTTCATAAAGTGTTTGTAAAACTAATCCATATGACTTGAGTGGTTTAGTCCAAACTTTCTGAGGACACACGATCGCTTTATTTGATTTTGGATCACATCATTTATAAGATGTGATATGAATTCACATTTAAACATTGACCAGCGAACATAAACAGAAGCTCAATTGGCTCAACAAACCTCATTGGTTCTCGCGGAAGCTCAAACGTGCTGCGTAACATGAGAATGAACCTCATTGGTTCTCGCATACCAAGCCAAAATGGTTGGTTTGGTGTGCAGTGGTCATCATCATACTTAGGCCTACATCAAAGTGGTAGTTTGCATCTCTCCAATGAATGGACAAAGTTATCATGTTTAATCAAAAATATTTTTTGTGTTCCGATGATGAACGAAAGTTTTGCGGGTCTCGAAAGACATAAAGGCGAGTAATTAATTAATGACAGAATTTTTCTTTTTTTTGGTGAACTATACATTTAAGTTAAAGGTAAAGTGTTTACAAAAATACATACACATATTATACATCTTCGAAATGAAATGAGGGCTTTTATTATGCCTGCACTGCTACGTGGTTTGGATTTTGGTTTCTCTTTATATAACAAGAACCTTAAATCTTTTCACAAGATTAATTCAATGATTGGTTCTGGTGTTCTTGTTGCTGCTTACATCATTACACCAGTAAGTGGCTTTTTTATGTATTTAAAGGTGGGAAAGCATTCACAAAACGCTTTACAAGTCAGTCAGAGAAAGTGAAAGGATTAAATCACTTTTTATATCTTACAATATTAAATTTCTTGGCATCCAAGATAAATATAGAAATTATTTTTGTCCATACCAAACCTTATCAATAACACTAAATCAGGGGTTGCTTTTAATTCTGAATGATTCATGATCCTTCAAGTGATAAACCAATTTTATGTGGAAAAACACATTCATCTACATTAATTTATATACAAATAGTGAAAAGTAAAAATTCTAACAGAAAAACAGAACCACACAGTATAACGAGTTATTAATCTTTATTGAAGGGAAAAAGTAGCGGGACTTTAAATAGATATTTAAGCCAATCGAGTGAGTTGTATTTCAGTGTCACAGCTGTGTAAAGTTGGGCCAAGAGCTGATCCAAATGTTGCAAATCTTTACAATTAAGCACAATACAGGAATCGGTCCCAATCTCCCACTGATGTACAACATCTGACCTTTTCTCCTGTGATTGCATGCACTCCAGGAGTAAGGCCCCAAAAAAAGCAGAACAACCTAAAGACATTCTCTCCCCGAGCGGCTCAGAGAAAGCACACCGTGGTCATACAGGCATGACGTGTTGTGAAGTGACGGGTTGATTGGTAGAGACCAAAGATAGGCAGAGCTGAGAGTGGATGAGTTTCCGTCAGATTGACGAGGTCCATCGAGACTTTGTAGTGTGGAAAGGCCAAAAGCAGACCTGCATTCCTGTTTGAGCATAAAACTGGGGTTATGCCTCCATAAGAGACAGATGGAGAAATATGGTCTTGCAACAGTGTCCAAAACATGAGAGAACAAACAGTTTGTTAATGTGTCCAGCCAACATCACATGGCATATTTCTGAGTCCATTCCCGTGCTATTCTGTTGTATCTGCAAAGAGGAAAAAATAACAACTTTAAGGATTTGAAATCCAGTGATCCTTCATGCAGCCATTGCTTCCAAAAAGCAGTTTTCTGATGACTGTGGTAAGCGTGTAATTGCTCCTTTAAAGGTGCAATAAGCGATTTCTTTAGAAAGACTGTCGACACAAAATAACGAACACGCTACACAACAAAGGCAATCACTAACAACTGGCACATCACACTGCTCATGCAAGTATAGATGAATCAGTGCAATCCACTTTTTCCTCCTATTTACAGACAGGACCACAGGTATGTACAAACTAAATGTTGTTAATCAACATAAAAATTAATTAATCTAATTTTTTTCTGCAATTAATCGTGATTAATCCCAACTAACATTAAAGTTTTGTAATACTTGCATATTGAACCTGGAAAATAATGAAGAAACAATATATTAAAGAGGGTATATTTTAAATGCTCGTTTAATGCCATCTTTTACTATGCACTATGAATGAAGGCCAGAATCTTTGATATCAGTACTGATACTAAGGATTCTATATAATGGATAAATGGATGGGTTTTTGCTCTTTTTGACCCATGCGACCTTGTAAACAGTGCTTTAACGACACCAAACGTTGAATAAGGTTCTTATCTAGGACCCTTCGAGTCATGACTCGAAAAAAAGATTTGTTCATTTTGATGAACGGGTTTGAAGAGGAGAGTCACGAACGCCCATCACAGAACAGACTAGAGCAAGGCGAGCATTTGTTCTTATAAAACTTAAACTTTGTTATTTATTTTTTAAATGTGTGATCATTTCGCTAGATAAGACCCTTATTCATTGTCTGGTGTCGTTTAAAGCCCTTTAAAGCTGCACTGAAACTCTCATTTGGACCTTGAAACGTTTGGTTCCCATTGAAGTCCATTATATGGAGAAAATCCTGGAATGTTTTCATCAAAAACCTTAATTTCTTTTCGACTGAAGAAAGGTAAGACATGGACATCTTGGATGACATGGGGGTGAGTAAATTATCAGTAAACGTTTTTTTTAAAGTGAACTACACCTTTAATATCAAACAGCAGCAGAAATTCTGTGCATGCATTTCCGGTGTTTGTTCATCGTACTTCAATGTTTTAATAGCACTTGAATCTAGTGCAGCCAAAGGATGACAGAAAAAAATGGTTGTGCTAACTGCGCTAAATATTTTTAGTGCGTTAAATTGTAAGGAAGAAAAAAAAATTGTAAAAAAAAAACAATATTTTTTTCAGTACACACAGAACAGACATCTAGAAAATATTGGCAAAAATGTTTGTTTAGGCGTTGATTGACATTTTCAACAGCATTTCTCAGAAATTGCTTACTGTACCTTTAATAATTATGTATTTCAATTGATCACTTTTTTACTTGCCCAAATTCATTAACAACAAAATCTTATTTTTCAGATGCTTATAGTTTAAATGTATATTCTAATGCTTCGCATGCAGTACAACTGGCTTACACAAAACAAAAATGCTCAGCCACTAAAATTTACAGCTAAATTTTTTTTACATACCTAACACAACCATCATGCTACTGTAAGACTTTATGGCTGATAAAAAAGCCATGCTTACAGTAAGGTTTAATGCAGGACTGAATAAATCCTAACAAATCAGCAGACACTGCTGCATTTGAGAAAGATACAAGCAAATCTGACTTTCCTGTGCATTTTTCAGTCATTTCAGAAGAGACGTGATAGCATGTATTAGTGATGCACACCTGCTGTAGCCACACGCTCATGCTGCACCACACCGGAAGCGGAGTGCTTCACTCTCTCTACAGTACCTCTAATGTTCACAGTGCAGAGTTGCCCTTCACCTACAGCATGGCATATTTCTCTGTCCATTCCTTTGCCATTCTATTATACCTGATAGAGCATGGTGTGTTAGAGAAGGATGTCTATTCACTTCTATTATATTTACGAATGACTGTAGTCCTTATTGTTCTACAGCCTTTTATTTTAAAATGATACCCACAGTGATGTCACTTCAGAAGAAAAGACTAACATAAGGTGCCCTTTTTTCCTTTTACATATTTTTTACAACTGCAACATGTTGTTAAATGAAGGTTTGATGCTGATATTAAATGTGATAAACTGCTGTAATCTGTGTAGCAAGCTCATCTGATTCTATTTGGTGCTGACTACAACATTTGTTTTTCTGACAGTAAAATCAGTTTTCAGTTGAAATGAAATGAAATAATGGGAGATGGGAGAAAAATAAACAGTAAAAAAATGATAAAAACAATTTTAAAAAGTTAAGAAAAATTATTCAAAATATTTAAGAACAAAATGTTAAAAATAGAAAATACTGTACAATTTAAAAACAACATATCCGATATGCGCATACATGCATGAGTGTAAAAAATACTTGTGTGCTTCAGTCTGTACGTACTTCTCTGTGTCTGTTTTATAGATTCTGGCAATCTCTGGCACAAGAGGGTCGTCTGGATTGGGGTCACATAAGAGTGAGCAGATGGACAGGAGAACTACAGAGAGGACACATACAACACAATATTTCATGAGTTACTCCACTTGACATGGAATCTTGTTTCTTTTCCCAAATCTTCACTCAAGTGACTTTAGCAGGAGATTATAAAGTTTCTTCCTTTTGTTCACTTTTAATTACTTTAATTGCATCCTTTACTGTGGTAAAGTAGAAAAATGCTGTTGGACAGATAAATGATGCAACTGTCAACTCAACTTATAAAATGTGTAAAGTAAGCAAAACGGTGGCAGGAATCCCTCCGTCACACACACAAACGAGGATCTCCAGCAAGGAGACGGTTCTGATGTCTGTAGCGAACTGTGATCGGCAACATCGCAACTATGATGAGATAAAACAGGTATGCTTGGACGAAGCATATCCTTTTTAGGGTCGGATCATGTGAAATCATGTCCTGTTTTTGGTTCGTTTACATGCCTTTAGTCCGTGTTGCATTAATATTTCATTCTAACCGCACTAGAGTTAATTTGGAAGCAGACTAAGATCTCTTTTCAGGGGTCTCGGTCCACTTGTTTGGAGCGCACCAGGGTACAGATGGCAACGTCCACACTTAATCAAATGAACTGCACTAACAATATATGTTTTTGTATGTATGCATATATACACACACACCGCAGTCTGACCATTTTTCTAAAAAAGAAACATCTATTATGGTGCATGTACCTTTAGAAATAGTAAGTGCAGGTGACCACTGGGACCTGAGGATATCCAGACAGATGCTGCCATTACTGTTTATGTTAGGATGGTAGATTCTTGTAGTAAAAGCAACCTAACACAGAGAAAACAAGGTTATACACTCCTACAAACAAACACACAAAGGTGTAAAAAACATTTCTAATCAAAGTCCTCACCTTAGGTGGTTTAAAGGGGTAATCTGTTGGGAAGTGTATGGTTAGGAAAAAAACGCCACCCTGATATGGACTTTCATTCTGTATTTATAGAAAAAAGGGGGAAAAAATTACAATTCTGTTAAAGTTTGGGGTGAGTTTTTTTCCCACATAAATGACAAAGGACACATTAAATTGATAACAAAAAATTGACAGTGAACATATTTAAATGTTATAAAAGATTCAATTTTTAAAATGAATGCTGAACTCTTGAACTTTCTAGCCATTATAGAATCCTGAATAAAAATGTATCATGGTTTACTCAGAAAATATTAAACAGAACAACTGTTTTCAACAAAGTTTCTTGAGCACCAAATCATCATATTAGAATGATTTCTGAAGGATCATGCGACACTGCAAATAAATTACATTTTAAAATATATTAAAAACAGAAAATTATTTATTATTTTTATTTCCCCTGTATTCTTGATCAACTAACTGGTAAGATTGGCGAGCATGAAAGACTCTAAAAAACATTAAAAAAATTCTTACAAACCCCAAACCTTTGAATGGTAGTGTACATTTTTCTGCCAGTGTTCTGCTATTTAGTAAAATGCTTTTATAGCAATGCTTTTTATTGTACTCACCGGTCCCATGATTGTTGCCTGCCAGTGGAACACTACAGAAGAGATCACGTGTACAACATCAGTTTACAGTAAATGCATACAACCATAAACACCACAATATGTGTAAAGTCCAGGATCTCACCATCATCGCCCACTGGACCTGCTGAACACTGTGCGGGAGGATCACGTGCCAAATCAGTCAATTCCTAAAGGAAATAGTCGGAATGAGTTTTATGAAACACAAGCATGCAGAACTGCTGAAAAGCAGCAGACTCTCCATAATGAAGGGTTAATAATGGCGCTGGCCTCTTTTATCACTATAGTGACAGCAAGATGAAACCAGCAGATAGAATGTTTAGCAGCACAGAGTATTTATAGTTCTAGAGAGGGGTCATGAGGGAGAAGAGCTGGAACACAACCTGAACGAGCCCACAGGCATGTCCGTCTGCGCCCTCCACTTTAAGAGCACTACGTTTATTTTTATTTCAACGTGTCTGTTGGGTGGGAAGACACCTAAGAGTTGGACATGTCCCCCTTATAAGAGTAGTTACAGGGGGGTATCTAACGGTCATCAAATGCATCAACAGCTTTTCAATTGCACAACCACAAACAGGTTTGAATTTCCCAATACACTGAAACATAAAAAAAAATATATGGTTTGATAGGTTTATTTCATAATATGGATTAAAAAAAACTGTTTAGGATCCCAAATGAAAGCTTGCAGTCCCTAAAGGTCAAATAAAAAGGCGCAGTTTTAAGGAGACCTGACGTTTAATTTTTGTTTCGTATAACGTTAGACAAGCTATGGTAAGAATTTAATATCCACATTACTAGAAAAGCGCGAAAAATCCAGTAATAATTTGAATAATTATTATTTGTTTCAATATCAATAATGTGTGAGATTTGTCATCTGTTCTATTAATTAAATATTTTATAATAGGACGTACGACTTCGAGACTTGTCTTCAGTAAATTAGCTGTCAAGCCCTGTATTCACACTCCCTGATAGTGGCATGTAATAATTGTATATGTACAGAACATACAAAATATGTAACGTTACGGGGGGATAATAGATAACGACAGGTTTGATATCCTTATAAATACACATAACGTTACAAGTATCGTTCGTCGTTTGTAGTGTACTAAGAATAAGCACACACTCGCTTTATAAGCAGTACGCCAGCACGCTGCTAGATGACTAAAATAAATAAAGATACACAGGTTTATGATATATCTGGCATATATCATTTATCACTTACCTTTTGGATTCGTTTAAGCGCCATCTTCCAACTGGGTGTAAGTTAGTGGCTCCTTAATAATTAGCGCCCTAAATCTCGCTCTCTTTCTCAATATGTGAGCTAACCCGAGAGCTAGCCAGCTAACTAGATAAAAACTAACATTAATATTTATCAGGACGTCAAAATCTAGCTTACATTCAGTGTCTAAAAATCATGTGGCTATCAAACGTGTGAATACAGACAGGCCCTGATCCCTGTCGGTGACTGTAATGCTGATGTGTGTACACTTCTCTTTCAGTTTGTCAGTGCTGACACAAGATGTCCGTGAGCTTGTTGTTAGCACTTCTAGCTGCTTCTTCTAATCGTGCGATTTAAATGGCGAATCAAGGCGCAATTATGAGCCGAGCGCCACCGTGAGTGCTGGATGAAAAACTTGGCATACAGTTTTTAACGCTGTCAAATTGTTATTGTCAAGGAGAATTGTAAAGGGATTATCGTGAATCATGTGTATGTTATTCCTTGGAAATTAAAGATGTATACAGACATGCAATTATAGGTTTAAACCCTCTTCTTCTTTTTTTTTTTTTTTTTTTTTTTTTACAGTATAGCCTATGGTTTCAACACACTGAGAGGAAATTTGTGAAAGGGAGGTAACTTCACCATTGAGTTTTGAAGAAAAAAATACTTAGTTTTGAAGAAAAAACACTAAATTACAACTGTGGTGTGATATTAAATGATAATTACATTTTACTTGTGATGTCATGGAATGCCTGCTGTGGTCATTTGAGATCACTAAGGTTCTCCATGGCATTTTAAACACATTTTCTAGTTGTTCTTGATTAACTGGATAAGGATTAAGGATGAGGATAAAAAAAAAAAAAACAATATTTACAATTTCTACCCTATTTTAGCACCTAAAAATGTCCATGTAGTTTTATGATTTTATGATTAATTTACAACCGAATTAGGCTCAGCCTTTATTATTAAAATAATTTAGATTAAGGAATTTAAAATTACAATAAGAAGTCTTAATTTATAGTTGTTTTGGCTTTTTAGTGCTGGTTTTAAATCATCTTGGGGCCCTTTGGCTGAGAACCACTGCTCTATGGGATTTCTTGTTGATATAGTGGTATTCAACGAACACCAAATTCATGGTACTCACATGATGCTACCTCAAGGTACAAAAAAGTATAGTATTACAATGATGAATTTACGCAAAATATTGACAGATTACCTGATTTTAAACACCATGTTTGCCAGATTGATCAATTATTCCCAATATTGTGAAGTGTAAAGCATACTGATGCTCGTTTACTCCACAGAATTAAAAATAATCTTACACTTCTGACTTTAATTCTCACAACTCGCAATTCTGAGATTACTTCTCAAAAATGTGAGATATAAACACGCAATTGTGTTTTAAAGCTTGAATTGTGAGGATTTTTTTATTTATTTTTTATTCTGCAGCAGAAACGAGCTTCCATAAAAGAAGGCAATGCAATATATGAGCTTTCAGGAGTCTGCAATAAAATCCACAAAGAAAACATCTACTGTAGCAATAACTTCAGCTGTTTAATCATCATAACCATTAAGGCAATTGAAGAAACACTAAACTGGACATCGAACAGTCTCCAAATCACACTGACAAGAATATTTTTTTAATGAGTGTGATTGTATAAGCATTTCAACTTTATTCTCTTCTCTGTGAAATGTAGTCTCAACTGGAATCTCCTGACCTTCGCTTTGTGGACTGAACACAACTTTATTGACAGTCTTATATTTTCGTCTACTACTGTCTCCCTTCATTCTGGCAGAACTCATCCACAAACAATATTGTAATTGAGAATAGTCACCATGACTTGGACACCATCACAACCACATCATTTCAGTTTAATTAAAAGCACACCATTGAGTGATTCAGAAAAGTCAGAGGCACAGATATGAACAGTTCTGCATTACTTAATGCTATTCACTCACATACCATAATCAGTATCTGAAATAACTCAAACAGAAATGTCCCTTAGATGCCCAAACAACACATACAAGCCATAGACTTGGTTAACTGCCAACTTGGATTTGTTTGTGTGTGTAACATCTTTCATGTCTTCCCCTGATTGGACAATCATCATTGAATATTCGAACATTACACATCTTAACAACTGTCAAGAAAAGATTTTTCAAAATGAATATCATTTGGTATCTATGAAACTAACACTGCTGAGGTGCAGTGATCAGATCAGTCCAAGCACACAATCAGCAGGACATCTTCTGAGTAAATCATATACCTGCAGTGTTTCCCTCCATTTCTGTCAGTTATTTGTAACCCTCTGCTGTTATGGCTTCCTTTTGCTATGTCCCACTTTCTCTGAGCTTTCCATCCAAAGATGTTTTCTGCCACTGTCAGTCAGTCTGTCTTGTTGCAAAGGCAGTTTTTCTGTGTTATGCTTCTCCGGCTGAGCTTATGTTTCAGTCACCTTCCCTAAGCTCCTGCGAAGCCACTTTGGGATCCCCATCTGATGAGCAGCTTGGTACAGGATTTTCCACACTTTGGGAATCACCATTAGCACCACAGTGCAAGTGTTGGAGACTCTCTGTGCTATAATTCCTCTCAAAGTTTGGGTTTTTTCTGTCAGACTCGTCACAGTTCCTCTCTGGAGAGCAACCATCATTACCCTGTGATCCCTGCTCCTCCTCCTCCTCCTCCTCCTCCTCATGGGACTCAGGACGAGGGTGTTGCTCTGATGAAGGTGGGTTTTGGGGTGTCGGCTGAGCTTCACCTGCCATAGCCGTTGGTTTGGCCGAGGAGGGTTTGATGGAGGCATGGCACATGGGGCATGTCTCTTGCACATAAAGCCATTTTCTCAAACAGTTGCCATGGAAGAAATGACCACAGTATGTTATCACGGCTGATGTCATGTCCTGCAGGTTAGGGAAAATAAGGTTAAAACGGATTTTATCATCATTGTGATGCAAAATTTACTCAGATCTTCCCTAGGATCCCATTTTGTCATCATTTATGTTATGCCACCTTTAGAGTATAGAAACTAAGTATGCAACAATACACTCATGTCACGATTCAGTTTCATACACGCTACAGTTCTCACAGTCCAACACTCTCACAGTACTTTAAACAGACCCAAAATAAAGTTAAAATGGTTGGTTTTTAAAATGATTACTTCTAACACATATGGTAAGCCATTAAAGAGCCCCTATTATGCTTTTTCGGATGTTACCTTTCATGTAGAGTGTTATTTGGCTATTTCAGTGTTAAAGTTCTGATAGGTTTAAATATCAATGTAAGACAAATGGAGTTAGTGACTCCCAAAAGAAAGAAGCGATTCTTAACTGCCTGAAACGAGTCGTCAGTAATTCCAGTCTTACTTTCTGCTCGAACCTACTTAAGTTTGTGACAAATTTGAATAATGACAGCCTATGGTCTTCACTGTTCGATGCCATGTTTACTGTTCATATCACTGTGTTTACAAGCGTGGAGGAAGCCTCCAGAGCTGAAATTCAGATATGGTAAATGGGTGTTTCGTTTCAGACATGCACTGTAAATGGTAGACCAATCACAACAAACTGGGCCATCTGACCAATTAGAGCAAAGTAGGCTCTTAGGCCGTTTAAACCTGGTATTAAAATGTGTTTTGGTCAATGGGATCACAAGTAGACGAGGGAGACGCATTCCAATTACACCTGGTGTTTTAATCAGTCTCTTTTGTCCACTTTCAACCACTTCTGTCCTGATTTCTTCAAGGGGAGGATCTATGGGCAGGAAAATGCGCATGCTTTTTCAGATCTAGCGATCCAATGGCCAAAAAAAGCTCACATAATTTTCTAACTTAGGTCTTCAGTGCTTCCAATAATGTTTATGCTTTAGGTCAGAAGGTGGTGAGTAGGCGCCTTTTGTGGTTATTCGAAAGCATTTGGTTTTTGACTACCTCTGGAAGCCTTGTCCACTTGTGATCCGATCGACTAAGATACATCTTAATACCAGGTGTAAACAGATCTTTTGAAAGAAGGGGTTTAGAGAGACCGAATACTTGATCGATTCGTTTTAGACACTGTGAGAAATAAGGTGATGTCATGTATATTATGAAGAAAATTAAAGTGTTTCTTGACCTTGGATGAATGTAAACCTATTATAGGTGACCTACATAACAACATAAAGAACTTTAAAATAGAAAAATAGGGGCACTTAAAAAGTACTGTTTATTAAAACGCTAAATTTGGTATTTCATCAGGAAGGCATCACATCAGAAATGGACTTAAGCTTAGATTTGGTCCTTCAACACCAAGCAAAGGGCAATGGTGACACCAGAATATGGTTTGCATTGTATTGCATCTGATGCTAAATAAATTGTCTAAATGATACATATTGTCGCTATCCACAATACACAATGTTGGATTTTTGTATTGCGATATATTGTTACACCCCTAACAAAAACATTCGCACTTCTACAAGTATATTTGAATATGTTCCAAGTCAACCATGAGGACAAAACTGGATGCATGCAGAAAGCCTGCCTTATGCTTGTTCTGACCTGGAAGCAGATGGCACAGACATCATTGTGGTCCCGTAGCTGCTCTGCGCTGGCCCTTGGCAATACATTGATTTTGCGAGCGGCTTCCTGTCTAAGCAAGAAGCTTTTCCAGCCAGCCTGGGCACGTAGCCACACATTGCAGTAGGAGTGGATGATAATGACCGACGCTCCCATCCAGCTCCATTCTCCCCACAGTGACTCCCACGCCCCATAAGCCACCACACACACAGCCACCACAAACTCCAGCACTCGACACACTCCGTTCACATAATAAACAATCTCATCCAAACCAGGCAGGGCTGAACCGCGCCACACTTCCACCATGAACAGGCTGTAGATCAGCAGAGTGCCTGTCACCTAAGAGACATACAAAAAAAAAAAAATCACTATCCAGAAAAGTATGCTGGGATCTCACTAAAATAAAATTAATTAAAAATTAAAATACAAATTGAACACAAATTCAAACAGAGCATACCTGCAGTGATGTGAGCATACAGCTAGAGACCAAAATCAGCAGCCAGAAATCCATGTTGAAAAACTGGGAGATCTTATAGGCCATGAATCCTGGAAACAGCAGCAGAAACCCACACATAGATAAACCACGCAAGTGCTTCCACACACTCCTGTGAAGAGAGAAAAATCATATTAAATGATTTAAATTTGATCAAGCATTGAAAAATTGAAATCACAAAAAACAATGTTAAATTCTCAAATTAAACATACACTCAAAATAAACACAGAATAGTATTAAAATAACTAAATGAAACCATACATAAATAATATGCATAAGCAATAAGGTACAAGAGGCTGTGCTGTATCGTGAATAGGTGTTGCTTTATGTTTATCAAGTGACGAGAATACTTTTTGTGCGCAAATAAAACAAAAATAACGACTTTATTCAACTATTCGTTTTCTTCTATGTGGGCCTCACAGTGAGTTCACGTATGATAACTGCGCAGCTCTACATCTGAACGTAGGCTCACGTTCTGACATAGCACTGCGCTGTTACATATGCGCTGTTAAATTACATAGAAGCATATGGAGGAGTGAGACAGCTCTCAGATTTAATCAAAAATATCTTAATTTGTGTTCGGAAGATCCAAAAGTCTTACGGGGTTGGAACAACATGAGGGCGAGTAATTACTGACAGAATTTTTATTTTTGGGTGTCCGAAAGGTAGATTTTTTTTTTTACCACCCTAATTACACACCTGTTTCTACTGGCTCCAAGCCCCAACACAACAGGCTCTGTGATCTCACTCATGCTTTGTAGAGTAGATGTGAGAACGATGAAGAGGATGATGAAGAGCAGAAAGCAGCGCTGTAGAGCCGCCATGTCCAACAACCCAGTCTGCAAGGCCAGCAGCAGCAGAGTCACCCCCTCCGTCACACCCCTACAATATATAGAAACATAAACATTTGAACTGAGCAAACACATACACACAATAAAAATACACTATCTTCTCTTACCTGTGCATGACATTATGGTTCTGGAGAGCGTTGAATCCTCCGAGGTAGAACTTACAGAGACTCAGGAGTCCCAGAGCCGCATAAGACACCACAAATGTTAGGCCAAGCAGGGAGTATGGGCTAGCACAGCATTCAGATACACTGTAAAACACACACACATACACGTCAGATTTAATTCATATTTCATATGGCAGATTGAGCACCCTGCAGTTTACCTGGTCAGGAGGTAGAGGAGCGGCCCCTGTTGGACAGTAGCGAGAGTGCCAAAATTGGTGATAAGTTGCACTCCGAACAGCACAAACCAAAAGACGCTAAACAATACTGGCACAGCAAATCCATGCCAGAGAGACACTCCGACTGCCATCAGTCTGTATAACTCAGTCACCTACAGAAACAACAGAGTTTGAGAAAAGAAAAGCCGAGACAATGTATGTGCAGAGATGCAGGTGTGTTAGTGTTCTACCTCTATTTCCATTATTTCTCTGTAAGTGGCTCTGGCCAGTCTGTATGGCACGAAGATGTTGGCGAGGAGAAAGACGGCAACCTCGCCCCCAGTGATCATCATGGACACAGAGGAGAGCGAGAGGAGCCAGTACAGAGGGACAGAAACCACACGTGCCAGAAGAGGGAGCAAGTGTGCTGAGAACAGCCACACACGTCGAGTCCGCATAAGGAACGCGCACAGAGTACTGATAATTATCTGACCTGCAGATGATCACACAAAGATGCATACAGTAAAAGACAAAAATATGATATCCACAAAAATTTCAAAGATAACTGGGCCATTGCACAAACCATATTGAAATACAATTAAATACATATTAGTGCAGTCAAATTGATTAATCACAATTAATCGCATCTAACATTAATCTATATATATATATATATATACACACACACACACACAAACGTTTATGTTAGATGTCATGGTCGATTTGTGGTCTGGTTGGTTACTACAGCAAGTCATTTGAAAAATGGTTATATGTAGTGGCTATACACAAAATTGTTTTTGGACACTTTTAAGCCACAATTAAGAATGTTAGAAAATCAAGGGCATTTATTATATATAGGCAGCACACACTTTTGCAACAAAATATTTCAAAAAATAATGTTTGGCATGTTTCAAGGTTCCATATTAAGAAATAGAAAAACTGTTCAAAATGAAGACTAAAACAGAAAGACGATTTCTGGTTGTCAAACTTTGTTGAATATGTTTATTAACTGACTTTACACAGCCATGAAAAATTTTTTTCGAGTGGGTATCAAGCATAATAATTCAAACTTTATTGGGGCCCATTGTATTACATTGTGTAATCTAATGCAATTGAACTAATACATATTTAAGAGTAGTTTAAAGGTCCAATTGCTTTAAGGCATCACCGTAAGGGTTGTAATACTCGTAACTTACTGGTGAGTGCAGTCACGAACCGGTTCAATGCTGGAGAGTCCAGAAAGATTGCCCCATCATACCCATACTGAGCTTCACCTCTAACATAATCTCTGTCAACAAAATAAAAACCCTTTAAAAATCGTCAAACAAATAAATCTACCATATTTAGTTCCACCCTTCATAAATGTGCAATGACCAAAATCCTGTTTATATTTTTACCTGACAATCTGATGACCCATGTAAAGCAGCAGGGCACAGAGAACATGCAGGTAAAGCTGGATAATATGTCCAAGTGGCAACAGCAGCACCACAGCACTTACTATGTGACCTGCAAGACAGACCCAACAACAATGTAATGTATTGCATTGCATACTGAGCTAATACTGCAATATAACATCGACTCATAATGATCATATAATATTTACCCAAGTAATATATGTTCCAGATGACATATTTGTACTTGAAGAGCATGTCTTCAGTCCTTGCTTTGAGATGATCCGTGAAGCTGTCAATGTCACATTTATACAGCATGTCCAACACCAAGATACTGGGCACCCTAAGGACAACGTTAGCTACCTCTTCTAGTCGTGGCATCTTGACACCGACAAAATAACTACCTGCACAATGTAGGAAGACTGTCACATTATGACATTTTCATAAGGTCCAGATCTTGTGTTCTGCTCCAGTTTGGCTGAACTCTTGAATTCGTTAGTCATTTCTCAGTGTGGTTAATCAGTAGATCCAATGTGAAAACTGTGGGAAGAAAACGATGACATAGCTTAGTTTTTCAAGATATCAACATGCGTCTTTAAATGCAAGCCAAAACAATCCTTCCGGGTTATTTTCAGACGTTTAGCATAGACTTCATGCAAAGTGCTGCTATGAACACATCTTAAACCAGCTTTAGCTGCTCTCCCGGCCTACTTGGACGGGTTTAAATGGGTATTGGGAACTTTACAGCTAACAGCCAGGCAAGGAGACTAGAACAGCACTAGCAGCCAGGACACCATCTTAAACTAGCAAAACTTCTTAATACGTGATGTAATTCAATACTGCTTTAAAGTTACCTGATGGGAAAATAACTTAAACTGTCACTTTTTTTAATATTTCAATGTATTTTAAAGACGGTTGCCTCCCACCTCCAGTGTGTGTGTTGTAGGGTTGTAGCAGCATGGCAGCTCGCGGTCTTTCGTCTCAAAACAAAAGAGCTTCGACACAATTCATCCTCGAAAAATAAACAGTTCTCACACCTGTCACGACCACACTCTGGTTGTACCGTCAACTGCAAATATATTCTGCAAATAAACGACTTCCTTTCCTCCTTTCCCTTCTTCTTTATTTTTTAACAGTAGATGAAAAACTACACTAGTCCGTTACCGCCATCTACTGTTTACAAGACCGGCGACCATGAGACTGTCCCTGTCTTTAGCTTCAGCTTCGCTAGCATCCACTTTGAGTCCGTCACAGCCCAGGCTAGTGAGCTAGCTAAATAACTACAAAATCTACATTTATTAACTACAAAATCTACATTTATATATGCTTCATTCTCCATATATGTCATATTCTCATACTCATATCTTTTTTTTTAACTGTCAAAAAATCCAAAGCCACCTCATCCTATTTAGCCTATTTTCTGAGGCCATCTAACTCCACAGACCGTCACACTCACAATAGGCCTACAATATCCTTCTTAAAATGCCTATAAATTTAACTTTCAAATTGTAACTGATTTCATAATGATCCAAATCATATTATATCAGTCTTTAATTAGCCTATTAAGCCAGCCACAAAACATTAAAGTCCCGTGACTTTTTCACTTTTTCTTTTTAGCATTGTGAATTGCTCTCCATTTTAGCCTTCATACAATTAGGCTACTTTTAAATTACTGTTTGAAAATGCTCCTAATCCGCAGAGAGAAATTGCTACTTACAGTAATTACATCAAAATACACACATAACAATGAAAGTATACATCAGGATTGTGAATATACTTTACATGTTTTGTGTGTGTTATTTTATGCAGTTATTAAAGTTCAATGTTATATAATTTATTCACACTGTGAATTTTGCTACAGTTCAAATAAAAGCCCTATACAAGACAGTGCATAAATAACAATATTAATGAACATAAATATAACACTATTCTATAAAGCACTTTAGAACTTTCTAAGGGTTCTATTTGGCGTGAAAAGGGTTCTGCAACTGTTAAAAGCAGAAGAATCCGAATATGTTAAGTGTAATATTTCATTTAATCTCTCCTGCTCCCATCACAAAACCTTTATTTATTAACTTTTGATTGTTTATTGAATATAAATATACCTTTTTTTCTTTGTTCCAATAATGCTCTGATTCTAATGTTTTTTTTTTCATTATTGATGTAATATCTGATCTGCTATGTGATATTTAAATATCAAATATGAAATGTCAACTATACTTGTTTTGCAACAATGTTTGCTTCCTCATTCCCCTCCACTCACATGAAATGTAAAGCACAAAAAACATCCACACCTCTACATTTCCTTGATGTAATACAGGCTATATTTAAATATAATTTGGCCTATTTAAGAATTTTCAACAGCATATCCTCATTTGTTTCTGACTGTCTGGTAGAACTGGAGTCTGCGTGTACGACTGCTGTAACATTGACGGCATGGCCTGCATTTTTTAATAGCCTGAAAGAAACTAGAACAAGTTTAAGTCAGACTTCCAAGGCACTATAGCGCCATGTGTAATGGTCTAGATTCTAGAACAAATTCATGAGAGCTATATTCATAACCAAGCAAATATTTAAAGTCTTAAAAGAGCATTCAGTCACCTATTTACACATCACTTTTATTCTTCTTTCAAGTAACAACTGAAGACAGCATTTAATTTATATCTAATAATTTGCTCAAGTTGTCCTTATTGTCACCTAAACATTGAATCTCAGTTGTTTTTTTTTTTTTAATTAAGACAGCACACTGGCATTTTAAAAGCATGCTGTGTAATTGGAAATTTGTCTAAAATAAGTATAGTGAAAATATATGAAGAGTTCAGATGCAAAAGCCTCTAAATGCCATTTGAAATTTTCTTCTAAAATGAGCATTTTTATCAAGTTTGTATATTTAAGTTCAGTAATTTCACTTAAATGGCAATGAAGAGTACCTATTAATTGTCATTTAAGTGAAATTACTGAACTTAAATATACAAGCTTGATAAAAATGCTCATTTTAGAAGAAAATTTCAAATGGCATTTAGAGGCTATATTGCATCTGAACTCTTCATATATAAAATTAAGAATTAGAATAAAATATTGAATGGGCCAATAAAGTAAACTGAACTATTGAACATCATCCATCATTCTGGTTGTAAATGACATTAGAAATTGTAAGAATTCATGAAAGAATTTTAAAAGAGGATGCTAATATAATTTATTGGCTGACCATGTATAAGATTAAAAAGGAGAGCAATAACCAGAATTTACGCTACCGCATTAACCTAGCTGATTTTGCACAAGCAGTTTACAGGAAATAAAGCCAAGGTCCACTTCTGCTAATTTCAGTACTCTTTGTCTTCGCTTTCTTCTTAGTCATGCGTCTCAACTGTGACATCAGTTTTTGGGAAGGCATCATCACACCACTAACCTTGTCCTATAAGGAGAACACACACATTGAGCGTTTTAGAATGGTAACTATTAAAATACAGTGCAGGTGAAAAGCAGTGGGTGCTGTAAAGGTCTGAGTCTCTGTGAGCAAGGGGGAGAGGAAATGGGCTCAGTGACCTTTGCAGCCAATTTCCCCTGTGTTCAAACAGCAGCATGAAAGCCAGGTCTGTTTCTGAAGTCGGTGCAAAATGTCAATTGCAACTTATCCCACCAGCAGAAAGAATTTGCTCTGAAAGTAGATTCCCTTATTGTGGCCGTCAGCTTTCAAGTCATTGCACATGGATGGTTTGACCCTATCCTCACTCCTTATAGAAAGGACATACAAACGATTTACAGATTTTTAAAATGATTTAAAAATAAATCAGATAAAAACACTTTGCAACATCCCCCATCCTAACTTTATCTGTTGGTCGATATATCCTTCATATAATGAGCCGTAACTGATTTCATCCATAGCATACATCAGAGTCTTCAATTAGGCCAGCCATAAAAATCATTAAAGGGTTAGATCACCCAAAAATACTACTACTACTACTACACTATACTGCCCCCTCAAGCCATCCTATGTGGCTTCCTTCTTTCTGCCAAACACAATCGGAGTGATATTAAAAATAATCCTGGCTCTTCTAATCTTTATAATAATAATATATAGAGAGTCACCTGAGATTTCGAAGCCCAAAAAAGCGCATCCATCCATAATAAAAGTAGCCTAATCCATATGTGGCTCCAAGGGGTTAATAAAGGGCATATACCAATATCCATATTTATAATTTTATCAATCGTTGACTTTCGGTATAGCGCCCGTACACAAGTCGAGGTCCAGCTGAAGAGTAACCTCTGACCCGACGTATCGCATTTTTATACATTTTATTTATTTATTTATTTATTTAAAAATAGGCTTACTGAATAATTTCATTATTCATCATTTGAGGTGATGAAACACTGTTTTTTCCTCTGCGGAACGCAAAAGAAGAATGTCCAAAACAACATACACTGTAAAACATTATAGCCCCATTAAGTTAAATAAACTTACTTCTTGTCTTTAACTCCAATTGCAATGCTAAGTTGTGGAAATTGAACTTAAGTGTACAAGTTTTAGAAAATTAAACTTAAAGGTATGCGTTATGTTGACTAATTGTGATTTTTGTCTGGCTTGTAAATGTTCATTTAACTCGTGGCTGTAAGTTAACGTTGGGGGAGGGGTGATACAGAGCAAATACCGCGAAATACAGAGAGGAGTTGTCGCCATTTTGTGCCAGCGCAGCTGCAAGCAGGAGTCATACGGGAATTCATGCTGAAAAACACAAAATATCCCTGGAAGGTGAGTTTTTCTTTTTAATTTCTAATTATAACGTTAAATGAATAAGGACATTACGTTTTAATTGTTATAAGTAGCACATTGACCGTGCTTTGCGAATTTAACGACGCCATGGTGTTTTCTCCCACCAGTTCACCTTTTACCAGAACACAAATGGTAAAATAATTTAATATATCACTTTGGTTCATAGCTTATACCGTTTTTTTGTTAGTTGGTGGGTGTGTAGTAAACGCGTAACTCATAACGTTACTTACTGGAGCGGAAAAGCATGAACAAATGTCTGTTGCCATAGAATTAGCCAACATTACACAGCTCATTAACGTTAAGTGGAAATCGATCGTGTTTGAGGTGTTCTGTGTAGTGTAGGACAGCTAAATTAATATTAATTCATTAATCCGAAAATACTGCAGGGTTTTTCCTGCCTGGAAAATTACGAGGTGGTCGCCTCCGTCACATTTCGTGTTGCCTCCGACTGTCGACAAAACTCCCAAGATTAACTTAGGCCTGTCGCTGCTTCTGAAGAACGAGCGCGAGAGAGAGAGAGAGCCCCGGCCGCGCACCGTTTCACCGTCTTCAAACTGTCTTTGCTCTCTCTCGCTTGATTTTGAAAATGTTAGCTACTGGTTTTAGTTTGTAGAGATTAGTAATGCATTGAAAGGCGCTTAAAATATCACCCTCCATCTAACGTGATATAATAAAACTGGGTCAGGGCTTATAAGTGATCTCCGGCGTGCGGCCGTGAGGAAAAAAATTGTGGACTTGAATGCGATCTAATATTTTCGAGTCAATGGATTTTCACCTAACTTTACCGATCATACAGTGTGAGATGAATGCAGCTCTCGTTGCAAGACTAACGTTATCAGAAGTAGAACAGGGCGGGTCCTGTCACAGTGTGATTGAGATCCAACGCGTTGCGTCGTCTGTGAAAGCGTGAAGCGCAAATTCAAGAAACCCGAGGATGATTATCCCACGGGCATAATTTCCTATACGGACAGGGTGCGTTAACTGCTGCTAGGTAAGTTGTGTAGGCCTAACGTTACCATCAAAACGAGTTTGTAACGCAGCATTTTCTGTCAGCAATGTATGATGACAAGCAGTGCTTGTCCGTGTCAACGTTAATGCATGCGGTAATTTTTGTCTATCTTTAGCTAGGTAAAATATTTAATGCATCCGTTTTTCTGTCATCATCTAAGGTTATATGATCATGCTCTTTTTTTTTTTACGCAAATGCTTTAAACCAGAGGAGTATCGGAAGAGCATGCTTTTAGAGGTCCAAAAGTGTGATCCAGACCTGCAGCTTCTTGATGAACTGATGACTGCAACATTCTCACAGCGAAGAAAGGAAATCATTGCTGCACTCTTCAATGAGAGACAGGTAACTAGTGCCAACCCAGACATTCACAGCAAGTTAAATTTCAAGGAAATTATGTATTTGCTTAAATGGATAGTAGTGACGTGGCTGATTTAAATGAATTTGAGGTTCACATATGCCTGTGAAATCATTTTCATATTTTCCCTCTCTCAGTCTTTGCTGTCTTATGTGTTTGTTTCAGATAAGTGATAAATGGACTAGATGCCTTGGTGCCAATTCTTTTAGAGCTGTACAAAGTATCGTCAAGCAGGAGGTTGAGCATTAGCAGAGTTATGCAGTGCCTTGATAAGGAGGTATGAATAACAATGAACTAATTATTTTACATTTGATTACTTAATTCAATTTTGGTTTCTAAAAAATACAGATAGGCCCACCTGAAAAGCACTGATTACTTCATTATTATTATTATTATTATTATGTAATTATTTGTTGTTGTTGTTTTTTATAACTGTTTACTTGTTTAATGATCTTTGAAATTGATGTTAATAGTTTTAGCTGTGGTATCATATGGAATAGAGAATTGTTAAAGGGAGTTCACTTTGAAATTAATTTTTGGTATGTTTTAGCTTACCTCAAGGGCATCCAAGATGTAGGCGTCTTTGTTTCCACAGTATTTTCAATTTTGATATTTTTTAGGTCAAACCGTTGTTGTCTATCAGTCATATAATGCAGGTCTATGGTCACCACCTCAAAGAGCATTCACAGAGAAGTCCAAATTCAACATGATTTAATGACTCGTAAAGGTAAGTACATATTGATGGCCTAAGACACGAAACGAGCGGTTTGTGTGAGAAAACGAACAGTATTTACGGTATCGTTTTTACCTCTTGTAACCACAGCCACGTCCAACTGATCTGACGGCACGGTCGCTTCGGTCTGCAAAAGCCCCGGAAGCGATCGCTTGCGCGTCTACGTCACTCATTGTTTATACAGAGATTTCGGAAGTTTTACCTTTCACTAAACATATTTAGATATACAGGAAATCACAATGGAAGACGATTTCAATATATCTAAATATGTTTAGTGAAAGGTAAAACTTCCTAAAAACGATATAAATACTGTTCGTTTTCTCACACAAACCGCTCGTTTCGTGTCATAGGCCATCAATGAGTACTTACATTTACGAGTCATTCAAGCATGTTTAATTTGGACTTCTCTGTGCATGCTCTTTGAGGTGGTGACCATAGACCTCCATTATATGACAGACAGACAAGAACAGTTTGACCGAAAAATATCAAAATTGAAAATATTGTGGAAACAAAGACACCTACATCTTGGATGCCCTTGAGGTAAGATAAAACACACCAAAATTTAATTTCAAAGTGAACTATCACTTTAAATTTCAGTGGTATCTAAAATTTGGGGTTTCAACATTTATAAGGATACATGGATCAAAAACAATAACTATTTTATTAATTTATTACTTTGTTGTGGTAATTGAGATCTTGTGAATCGAAATTGAATCGAGACATCTAAATTGATACCATACTCAATATTTACTAACATTGGGATTCTAATTTGTATAATGCCAGTCACTTAGTCTTGTTTATAATTGTTCGTAGGACACAAATCAGAACAGAAGAACAGCTGCCTTACTTGGTCTTCCACACTTCTTTTCAGAGGATACTTCGGATATAACCAAGATGTGTGATGTAAGAAAATATATTTACACATTGTTGTTAACATACTAATGATACTGAATTCAGAGCAGTAGGGATGAAGAAAAATGTATTCTCTTTACTGTCATGATTTAGTTTTTGTGATTTTAACATTTCTTTGCATTCCAGAGTCAATAATAATTAATTAATTAATTAGCTTCATTTTAGTCTTTGTTTATAATAAATGATTGACCATACAGTGGCTTTTAGCCTAATTAGTGCTTCTCCAGTGGCTTGTTTTGACTGTCATCCCAGCCCTGTAGAGCATATATTGAAATGAAGTAAAATCATGATATGGCAATTGTCATACTTTTATTGGACCATTTCTATAATTTTATAGACCAAATCTATCACACGACTTTTAAATAAGGATTGATATTGTCCATTTGTTTTAGGTTCATGGTGAAACCCTGGATGTCATTATGAAGGGAATGCGTGTTGGTCTACTGATTGGACACGAAGGTGTCCTGAATGATGCATTTCCTCTTGATGTCTCCAATGTGGCTGTGGTGGTAGAAGAGACAATTGTTCTCCATAATCTCAGAGACATACCCACTGGCTTTGCTCTGTTAATGGGGACAATCTACTGCCTTAACCTTGAATATCCCTGTAGTATGAGGTACTCCTTCGAATTCCTGCAGAAAGTGATCATGAAGATTAAAACTGACCACTGTTCTGCCAATATACATGGACTTCGAAACAAACTGCTGAGATATAATTTATAGACTGGTCTCAAACCATATATCGGAGGTAACATGTTATGTTTGCAGTCTTTGGAGGACACTTGACACTTGAGTTATTTGACACTGTTCAAAATTGATATTACAGACTATTTCAAGTAAAACCCAAGTACTGCTGAAAATTAACAGAAGCATAAATGTTTAGATGTGTTTTTAAAGGAGAACTCTGGTCAATTTAAACATTGAGCTAATTTTTTTGTACATTTGGAGTGCTGTCAGTACAGACAAAAATGACAAAAATTGTTGTTGCCTACACAGTGTTATCCTCCTTTTAAAATTCGTACTCTGTTGACTTCAGTGGGACATGTCCTAAACCTGCTTTTAGCCTCTTGACAAGTTCACAGCCATGTGAGTAGTGTTATTAAGAGTGACCACGGTCAATCTGGCTGCAGTAGATGTGAAAGATATTAATATAAATGATGTTAATTCAGCCAGCGCACATACCTGTATTTACTTCCTGTTTTTGGTCGAAGTCCAAAGTAGTTGATTGTCGAGTTCGCACGTTATTGCTTGGATACCAATGATCATGCGCACAAACTCGACAATCGACTAATGTGGACTTCGACCGAAAACAGGAAGTAAATACAGGTATGTGCGCTGGCTGAATTAACATAATTTATATTAATATCTTTCACATCTACTCCAGTCAGATTGACCGTGGTCACTCTTAATAAAACCACTCACATGGCTGTGCACTCGTAATGACAAATAAAGGATGTTAAGAGACTAAAAGCAGGTTTAGAACGTGTCCTATTGAAGTCAACAGGGTACGAATTTTAAAAAGAGGATAACACTGTGTAGGCGACAACAATTTTTGTCGTTTTTGTCTGTACTGACAGCACTCCAAATGTACAAAAAAATAGCTCAATGTTAAAATTGACTGGAGTTCTTTAATACAAAGTTATTAATTTTGAGAATTTTGAAGCTTTTGCTGAGGGGACACTTATTGTTACTTTGCATTCTGTTCTTTAAATTGTCATCAACACAGTTGCTCTGCAAGGGTAGAAACAACATGGAATTTTTTAGCTAAGTTTAGCTGATTTTAAAAGTGTTTTAAACTGTAAAACAACTGCTGGTGTTGTCATTTACAACTGTAAAGACTATTTTGTTCCTATAAGAAAGTATGTGAAAGATGAAATGGTTGTCAAATAGGTAACATAGTGAAACTTTTTAATAATAATCCCTTACTGTAGAATCTGTTTTCCTAACATGTATTATCATGTACTATCATAAAACCAATGTTAAGTTTATGCAGCATTGAACATTTTTACAATAAAAATATTTTTGAGCAGACAATTTAAGTTGATTATGAGTTTTCAATAATGTAACCTAGTAAGTTGTCTTAACTTGGAGAATCAAGTTGAAACAACAGTTGACAAAGTTGTTTAAACTCAGAGAGTCAAGTTGAAACAACGAATGTTCACTAGCTAGATAACTTGTAAAACACAACATTGTGAGTTGAAACAAAGAATATTTCTAAGTTGAGTTAACTCGCGTTTATAAGGCAGCAGGTGAACTTTCGTTTCTAAGTTTAACAGACTTGAAATGTTTTACAGTGTATATGAAGCAGAAAAAAATATATATCTTCTTTAATGTTCCACAGAAAAAAAGAAAGTCATACAGCGTTGGAAGAACATGAGGGTGAGCAAATGACAAATTAAACTAACCATTTAAGGTAACAATTGCAGGTTACCGCTGTGTGCCAATTGTTCTCATTCCATCACAAATAAACTATTTCCATCATAATATTAGTAACTGAGCTGATGTTTCCTTCAGATACAAAATGAGGGCTAATGAAAAACAACCATCATATCCGCACAAGCAGGTAGTTTAAATAGCGAGCCATCAATGAAACTATCTGTTTCAGGAAGGAGGGTGTGAAATGCTCAATGACTTCATTTTACAGTAAGCGATAGATGGAAGTAGTGTGGGGAGTGGAACAACTGTATTCATGGTTTTGACACCACACCTCATTATGATGCAATATACATGTATCAATCAGCAGAAAATTCCATTTGACCATTTTTAAACTATTTTTGTCAGAGATTTCAGTATATGTAAACATGACTTTGCAAATAGGTTCAACATGTGCCATTTCCATTTCCTTTATGGAAACACATCGCACTCAGTCTCTGCCAGTCACGGCTCTTGTCATGAAACTGCTCTTTTGCAATAAGGGGAATTCCTAGTTCCTTCGCTGACAAGCCTTTTTCTCTCTCTCTCTCTCTCTCTCTCTCTCTCTCCGTCTCCCTTTTTCCCTTTTTTTGTTTTATGGGAACCGAGGGCTGAACCAGTGAGATGTTTTTCCTCAGAAGCGCTTTGTGTTGATTCATTATGAGGGGGTGGGAGATTCCCTCCCACTGCTTCCTTCTTACTGGGAAGTGATTGCAGGCTTACGGTACTGAAAGAGCATGAGGGAGTGAGTGAGTGAGTGAGTGTGAGAGGGAGAGATATTTAAGCTGAGAGAACTCATCAGAAGTCATATATTCAGAAGTCACAAGACCAGCACTCATCTCTGGCTTTACATGTGAGTTACTGGAGACTCCAATGGCAAATAAGGATTGTGGATTTTAAAGCAACAGTTTGATCCATGATAGAACCAGAATGAGAGATAGCTATGATGTTGCTCCTGACAAACTGGGATAAGCGTGTCTTTCTTTATCAGATAAGTATTTGATGTTTAGTTTGACATGTATATGAGAGATGTGTGGTGTGTACACTTTTTTTACTGGCTATATAAAATACAAAAAGATTATTGTGTTATGTGATTTCTAATAATGTTGTCATTATGAGTTGTACACTTACACGCATGTAGTTTTTTTTTCAACTTTAAATGCATCTTTCATGAGAGAACAGGAAAAAATAATAGATATTTTTGGTTCTTCAGAGGGGGTTTCCAACTGTGCACCCACCAGGGCAGTTCGACTGGTTCAGTGCCGTTTATTGGGAAGAGACAGTTTCCTGAAAGTCCTCAGGTGTGGCAGGTACTCAGTTAAGGACATAAAGTTCAGTGCTTTTTCGCAGCAGTTTAGTAATGATCAAACATTAAACAAATATGTGATGGAGATAACATTGAGACAAAAACCTGAGTTGGATTACATCACTAACCCTAGAGATGGATGAAGCTGCAACAACCCAAAAGTCTTGAGCTCTGAAATGGTCAAAAGATCAGAGCTTCTTGTTTGTGTATTCATATATATTTTTTTTTGTATGTGTGTTTAAAAAAAAAAAGTTTTTAGAAGCTTTCGGTTTGGGTTTCTGAGAGGAATTTAACCATTTTAGTACACTTGATGGGCAACAGCATTTATTTATCTTATTTAAAAAAAAAAAGTTTAGTAAATGCTGACAAAGTATGTTTTGAGCACTTAGCCCTGAGAACTGAATTCCATAGATGATGTTCATAAAGAGTTCATCTATGGGCTCAGTTCTTCTGGCATTGTGTTTAATATCTGCAACAACAACAACAAAAGTATTAAAAATACACCAAGAAAACATTAAATACGTAAACTTTAAATTTAAGCTAACACTTTACAATAAGGTTCATTAGTTAACATTAGTAAATGCATTAACTAACATGAACTAACGATGAGCAATGCATTAGTTACAGTGTTTGTTAATCTTTGTTACTGTTAGTTAATACAAATACAGCTGTTCATTGTGTGTTCATGTTAGTTCACAGTGCATTTACTAATGTTAACTAATACAACCTTTGATTTTATAACGTATTAGTAAATGTTGGAATTAATATTAACTAAGATTAATAAATGCTGAAGAAGTATTGTTCATTCTTAGTTCATGTTAACTAATGTGGTTACTAATGTTAACTAATGAACCTTATTGTAAAGTGTTACCAAATTTCCATTTCATTCTATTACTGTAAGAAGTAACTTGTGAAAAATTAGTTTAATTCTTTACTTGTTCTTTTCTTTTTTGCGTATATATTTCTTGTGTATAAACAAGAAAAGGTAAATAAAACCTTGTTTGTCACAAGTTACTTCTTACCGTACACTAAGTTACAATGATTTTGATATATTTAGTGAGATAAATTGTTTAGATGTTGTGCTCCAATAAATGTTTACAAATCATTCAAAGCACCTTCCTGTGTTCTTTGCTTTTTATATATTTGTTTATTCATAATTTTTAAGTTTTAGTATATACAGACACTCTGGGTGTGCTTATCAAATGAACAAAGTCTGTCCACTGCTTCCGGGATCCATGGATGTCCTTTTTCAAGTTCTGGTGAACTAGTTAACAATAACATATAGGTCAAATGTTCAGCAGTGCCTTTTAGATGGTTCATTATATGTTTTCATCTTATATCTCTAGGTTTGGTTATACATGGTCAGATTTTTTCAAAAAAAGCCAGTGAGCTGACGTATCATATGCAAACGATGCACTGACTCCCACGCTTTAACCAAAGGCATGCCTTATCTCTTATTCCTAGCAAATGACTCAGGATCAATTCCTTGGAAATCTGGAGTAATGTAGACTTTCCCAAAACAACTAAAACCTGTTCAAATATCAATGACCCAGTCTTGGAGTGGTATTAGTGGCTTCTCCTAGAATCTTTATGATAATAGCTCATTGTCGTTTCAAAATTGTGTTATTGAAGGGTTATTTGCAAATGTATTTATTTAGTTATGTTATGTTTTCCTTGTTAGCAATAACAAACATTGTTATAAAAAGTTTATGTGTAAAAGTGTAAAGAAGTTTGTTTTTTTACATATCGAAAACAAATACATTATATTTGTATCACAAAGTACAGTCTCATGGACACTTTGAAGATGGGAATATGATAACAGTATACAGTATGTACGGTATATGTTTCACTGGGATTTTTTTTTTCACTCGGATTGAATTAAATGTGAAATTTTGAAGTACAATAACTAGTATTTTTTTTAAGTAAAACTCCAATAATCTTTGAAAAAAACTTCATTTTTTATACAGTGGTGTGTAAATAAGAAAAACTGTAGAGTGTCAAATTAAATTGTGGTTAAATAAAGAATCAGATCCAGAACAGATCCAATACAAATATATATATATAAATTATATTGATATTGTATAATGACATTTTTGTTATTCTTAGAGTGGATTTTGTACAAGTAATTGCAAATATCACATTCTATACATCTAGTTTCATTTCCCAAACTTTAAGGCCTGGTTTCAGGGCTTAGTTTAACCTGGATTAGGCCTTTGTTCAATTAGGACAAGTAGCTTTTATAAACATGCGGGGGGAAAAAACAATAACACGCTTTCAGTTGCTTTCCGTTAAAACAGCTCAAACATGCATTTTAGTCTGGGACTTAGCTGTGAATGTTCCTGTTTACATACTACACTTACATCATCTATAAATGTAACCACATATTTAAGGGTGAGAATTAAAAACATTCTGAGTGATTATAGATGATATATACATTATTCCTGAGGGTTCCCTCGCACTAAAATCTTCCCGTTCTGAGCTGATCCTCACAGCTGTGCTGGGGTGAGTGCCCTACGCCTGCCTTAGATCCTTTTTCACAAAGTATGGTAGCTCTCAGTACACAGCGAACACTCTTGGAGTTTCCCCCAGTGCAGCTTACCCTTCAGGCTGGTGAACCCTCCTGACCATGCTTCACTGGACATCATGGTGACTGAATCCAAGGACATTTGGCAGAGAAAGCCCATGATTGCTGGTAATACCAAATAGGACTAAAAGAAATTGTTTGGTTTGGTTCATATAGAAGGTGGTACTCTATGTTCAGCTGTATCCTTATAGCTCCTGATGCTTTGTGTGTAAAGAGGCACTGGCCATGGGTCATCCAATGAGGAGCCACCGTCAACATGGAAGCTTGTTTGGATGAAAAAAATAAATAAATTCAGGATATGTCGAACATACAATCTTACAAAATAAACAAACAAAGTAAACATTGAAAAACACACATAATTGGTAAGAAAGCAGTGTTATAGTTCTGATTATATAATTTTGGAAGACTCATTGAAACGGAAATTTCATTAAAACGGCTAAATTGGTAACACTTTACAATAAGGTTAATTAGTTAACAGTTATCTACCTCAATTAACATACATTACCATTTCTTCTACAGCATTTATTAATCTTAGTTAATATTAGTTAACATTTACTAATCATTATTAAAATCAAAAGTTTTATTTGGTAACATTAGTTAACCCACTGCGAACTAATATGAACAAACAACGAACAGCCGTATTTGTATTTTATTAACATTAACAAAGATTAATAAACACTGTAACAAATGTATTGCTGATTTTTAGTTCATGTACATTAACATATTAACATATCACTAATGAACCTTATTGTAAAGTGTTACCGAAAAATGGGTTCCACTTCATATTAATTACTACTTAAGTTTAAATAAATCATTTGATAATGCACCCATTTTGTACAGACATGTTTTTTACATTGTACATATTAAAAAGAATACCTGCATGAAATTAATTAATATCCATACAAGAATTTAAGTCAAAGTGACACATTGAAAACCAAGTACTAGCTACTGCATCTGATTAAGCAATGCAATGTTAATTACTCGCCATGAAAATGGAAAATAAAGCCATTGCTTTTCTGTGGAGAACTACAACACATTACCTGCACAAATGGTATAACAAAGAGTTTTGGTAGCCAAGCACCACATAACATCGACAAGATGTTGTAGCCGTCGTCTTATCAGACATGCCATAAACAGGACTGGTATGAGCATAAATAATCAGTTTTTACAAGCTGGAGTGTAAGTGATTTTCTGGATATATTGGTAATCTTCAAATGCATTCTAAATTCCCTTTATAAGCATATAATAGAGAAGTATATGCCCTTTATCCACACAGACGGATACTGCCATGATAACTTATTTAGTTACAAAATATGATAATATGTTCACTAACAAACAGAGAGATCATATTTTTTAACAATATGCATTATATTATAAGGATAAAATGTGTGTAACATCAGAAATTACTCATTTACGACATGAGGCAGTCAGGCGGCTGTAGTTGTTGCATTTGTGGAAGTTTTAGTATGTCATTACATCACTTTCCAGAACTTATGACATCTTGAGCTTATCGTAGATCAAACAAAGGACAAGATCTAAATCTAAAAAAACAGAGCATTCATAAAAGAATGAGTTACAATTCATCCTTTGATTTTGATAAGCTCATTGTTAATTGTGATGTGCATTTTCAAACGATAGCCTAGCCTACTAAAAGTCTTAATAGTCAATACATATCTCGTCTGAAAAAATGACTTAGGTGATTCAGATAATAAGCCAACTTCCAGCATCATGTCAATAGTTTGTCCAGCAAGTGGTCGGTTCCCACTTTGGAACATATATGATTAACAAACATATTTAGGCATTAGAAATTAATAGTAGCATACATAAACTAAATTAAAAATATTTATGGAAAGTAAAATGCTTAAATCATTGTCATGTGAAAAAATACTAATTCGCGAAACACAAATAAGTAGCCACTAGCAGTAAATGACTGAAACAGTAAACTAAATGACAGAGAAACAAAATCCAAGTATAAATGAAATCAAAATTATAAATTTATAATTTATAAATGCATTATATTATTTGTTTATGTTTATTGGAAAGTTAACAGACTGTGATAAAATGTATTGAATTGGAAGACATAATATATTTATAATTATTCATATTTATACAGTTCATAATAGGCCTACATTATAAAAATAGACAAATTTGTCTTTAAATGTCGCAAAGCTAATACAGAAATAAGAATAAAAGAAACAGTTGTGATCTAATGGCATGTTTCTTATGGATGCCTCTGAGCCCCACCTCTTAATGGATCACAATAGATTCGTCCAAACGCATCACGGCTCTCATATCTCGTCTTTCTAACAGCTGTTCTGATTGGCTCGATCAAGGGTCAGTCAAGGTGTTGGCCACGTCCCCTTTCTGGACATCAAACCACAGAGGAAAACTGCAACAGGGGCAAAACAGAGGGTGAAAAGTGATAGAAATCATATTTCCAATATTAGTGATCGAATCGCCTTTTTGAATCGGAAGTTAAAAAGAACACCTAATTTTCTTGACTTTCGACAACTTTTTCCCACTGTTTGGTGCGGCCGTGTGGGGATGGATGAGATGCGGCCTAGCAGCGGAGCAGCAGCGCACCTCGGCCTCGCCTCGCTCTTTCCCCCGGGATTGCAGGCCATTTATGGGGAATGCAGGCGCCTGTATCCCGATCAGGCGAACCCGCTGCAAGTCACAGCCATTGTGAAGTATTGGTGAGACGTCTGAAGCATTACAGTTTTATGTTGTTGCTTGATACGCAAACATTAAAACAATAAAACAAAACAGAATTTTGCTTGACGAATAGTTTTAACTTTATACTGAATGATACTAGGATACACAAGTTTCAGTAATAACTAAGTTTTAGTAAGCAGAAGCATTACTATTAGGCAAATAACAAACTTTCAAGTGGACTTCTTCATCTTAGTGTTTCACACTTTCCTCTCATAATCCTCTTTTCAGGTTAGGGGGTCCAGATCCTCTGGACTACATTAGTATGTACAGAAACATGGGATGCCCTGGACAAGATGTACCGGAGCATTGGCACTATGTCAGCCTGGGTCTCAGTGACTTGTATGGGGACAACAGAGTTCATGAGTAAGAATGACAGATTATGAGATGTTTACAACTGTTTCATGACATGATAATATTACAGCAGACCAGAAACTTATTATGGTCATAAAGTTTCGTGGTTTTCCACATCAACTCAAGCAGGGGGTCCTCGGCTAAATTGTGATTTTTGATTTAAAAAAATGTGGTTAAGGAAATGTATAAAGAAGAAAGCCAAAATATTAGATGTCATGGATGATTTATGAGTAATCCACTAATTTTTAGGAAGGGGTTAAAATTATAATTTTTACCTGAGATTTGGAACCAAATTTCAGGGAGGTAAAAATGGCTTTAGAAAGATGACAGAATCATTTACATTTTTTTTAATTGGTAGGTTTATTAGTAAAATCTTTTGACTTAGCAATCTATGTTGTATTATTTGCCTATGTGACCATTCAAAAAAAAAAAAAAGCACTTGTGTTTTGCTTGTTTGCATGCCTGTAACTCAAAGTATTAAAGATGTATTAATATCATTCTAAATTTTAATTCTCAGACTTTTCTTTCGTAATATTTAAAGCCCTATATGGTTTAACCCCACAGACATGGGGGTCTCAATGCTGCTCCATGTCCAAATTTTTTTTTTTACCCATTTACAATAGTCGGAAACCAAATGTGGGTTGACAGCTGATACTTAATGTGTTTGAAGAAGAATGTCTGAAAAACAAGTAATACTGAAACTAGAAATGCATCTTGTTATGTCTTATGTATCTCTATCGAAACATTTTCATACAACACATCTCTCTGAGTACCAAAAAAAAAACATTACCAAAGTTTGCATGTCTGTAACTCAAGAAGTATCAAAGATATCTTGCTTAATATCATTTTAGTTAAGTTTTTTTTTTAAATAGCGGTTAAGAATATTTATTGAATATGGCCCCAGAATCTAAAAGGATTTTATGTTAACTTTTTTGAGTTACAAGTATTCTAACTTTGGGCAAAAGTGGCTTTGTCGTTTTTGAACCATCACCGTTGGCATATTAGTCAACAAAGATTGGTAAAGTCAATAGATTTTACTAATAGACCAACCAATCTCTGTGTAAAAATAAAATAATGATGGTGCCGTCTTTCTAAAGTCATTTTTACCACTCTGTAATTTGGCTCCAAATCTCAAGAGCCAAATTACAGAATCATTTGTAACCCTGCTGCTCCACAAAATAGTGGATTACTCTCTAAATATTCCCACATGGCATTTAATATTTGGGGTTTCATCACTATTTGTATTTATATTTGTCTTTCTTCAGAAAAAAAAATATGAACAAAATAGAAAATTAGAGTCTGGCAAGCTTCTGATATTCGGTTGATTTGAAACTGAAGAGTCTGATGTTTAGTTATACGTGAAGAGTTGTGTAGACGTAGGTTTACAGCTGTATTCTGCTTCTTTATAGATTCACAGGTCTAGAGGGCCCAAGTGGTTTTGGTTTTGAGCTCACCTTTCGCCTGAGACGAGAAGCAGGAGAGACAGCACCCCCTACCTGGCCAGCTGAGCTCATGCAAGGCCTGGCTCGATATGTGTTTCAATCAGGTACTGTACCTGAACCCCATCTGAAGGGGTTGGAGTATGAAGTTTTGCAATTCATGGAAGCCTTTCCTTTATAACAGCAAAACAATTTAAAAGCTGTAGTTTTCATGTCGTTTCCAGCTTTAACAGATTTAAAAGTTTTAGTTTACCAGAAATTAAAATAGTCTTCATACAAGTTGTTTTCTCTGTAACAGAAAACACATTCTGCAGCGGTGATCACATTTCGTGGCACAGTCCGTTGGACAACAGTGAGTCTAGAATCCAGCATATGCTTCTGACGGAGGACCCGCAGATGTTGCCAGTTCAGACCCCCTTTGGTCTCGTCAGCTTCCTTCAGGTCAGGCACAACATGCTAGCAGTTTCAACAAGATTGTTGACTGTAGGCTAACATAATTTCTACAGTAATTTATTTTCTTTCTTTTTTTCTTTAGCCCTTGTGATTGGTTCATGATATGTTCATAAAGTCTTCTAAATTCAGTTTTGTATGCCACATTCATTAACCTTGTCCTCCTTTGCATATATCTCCTTGTGATTGGTGTAAATTAAGTTTTTCCTTCTGTGCTCATCAGATTGTGGGTGTTTGCACAGAGGAACTGCAGGCAGCACAGCAGTGGAACGGTCAAGGCATTCTGGACCTGCTGAGAGGAGTGCACATGTGAGTAATCCCACAGCCAGCCACGAGACAGCCCAAGGACACACTCCTGCTTCATTGATGGGGAAACTGTTAAAGAATCTGCATGATGGATTTAACCAGCTGAGAAGCTAAATTATTTTTTTTGATGTATTACTTTGTCTCTTTTTTCTTGCTGAAAATATAGATGGGTGTCTGGATATTTTCCTACAAGCAAATGTGAAAATATGTTTGTTGTGTTACTTAAAGGGATAGTTCACCCAAAAATGAAAATTCTTTCATCATTTTCTCACCCTCAAGTTGTTCCAACCCTCTATGTGTTTATTTGTTCTGCTGAACACAAAGGAAGATATTTGGAAGAATGTTTTAATCAAACAGATCTCAATCCCCATTGACTTCCATAGTAGGAAAAAATACATACTATGAAAGTCAATGGGGATTGAGATCTGTTTGATTAAAACATTCTTCCAAATATCTTCCTTTGTGTTCAGCAGAACAGATAAACACATAGAGGTTTGGAACAACATGAGGGTGAGTAAATGATGATAGAATTTTCAACCCTTTAATGCTGTTTCTTTTCTACTCTTGCTGAGGCATTTTGGGCATTGTAGATAAGAGTACTGTACTTTGAATGCTGTAACTCTAGTAAGTGAGTGAGGAACTTTCGTTTGTTCTGAGATGCTTTGTGCTGTTCTTGTTTTTTATTAATTCTGAAATGATTTTTGTCATTTTTGCTGTTTTGTTTGCAGTGCTGGGGGTCCATGGTTAATCACTGATATGAGAAGAGGGGAAACCATATTTGAAATTGATCCACACTTGCAAGTAAGGTTTTCTGTTGTGTGCTTGTTCACCCACGATTCTGCTTAGTGCTCCAGGATATATATTTGTTTATGCTCATTTTACACTGTTTTGGAGTCACAATAGCTGCATTTATATGATAATAAATAAATATATATATATTTCAAAATGTAATTTATTCCAAAGCTGAGTTTTCAGCAGCCATTACTCCAGTCTTGGCTATAATCTATAAACGGATTAAAATCCCACCCACTTTGAAGCGGTACTAACTGCAGTGGAAAAGCAAACCGCGCTAAAGCGAACCGCGCAGTGGAAAAGCGTAGTGAGCCGAACTGTGCCGTGCCGAACCGTATTGAGCCGTACCAGCAGTGGAAAAGCAAGCACAATTACAGACTGCACCTTTAATATTGGTGGAACTGTTTTTTTCTGTGAATTATTCTTTAAAACAAAGGGTTTTGTTAACAATGTAGCCTTTTTAGATACTTGACTTTGTGAAGTTTACCCAAACTAAAATTGTAATTTCCTATTGTGTAAAAAAAAAAAAAAAGAGGGCAGAGGTGCAATATATTAATTTTAACTCTCTCAAGTAATGAATGATTATCATTCCTGGTGATTAAGGTCATCTTAAAAAGCGCACACTGTGATGTTTCAGGAGTGATGCAGCATGGGAAAGGTGGAGTCTGGAGTGTAATTAAGTCTTTGGCTGTTAAACTCAACACCTCCACCTGCTGTTAGTCCTTCGCCCCTTTCGCTCTCTGTTCCGAGACGGACACATGTCCAGCCATGCTGCGCCCCTGCTGATTTGTGCGTGTGTTGATTGCTCATTCCAAGCAGGAACGAGTGGATAAGGGCATAGAGACGGACGGCTCGAACCTGAGCGGTGTCAGTGCCAAGTGTGCCTGGGATGACTTGAGCCGACCTCCCGAGGACGAGGACGACAGCAGGAGCATTTGCATCGGGTCACAGCCACGCAGGCTGTCCGACAAAGGTGAGGAGTTCTAAGGACAGACTCAGACCAATTCAAAAACAAGACACCGAACCCAGTATTCTTCAGAGATTGTTGTATTTGCTCAAATTACTTTGTCGTTGTGTCAAGTATTTGTGTATTGTTCATACAGACACTGAACAGATTAGAGAAGCCCTGAGGAAAGGACTGGAGATTAACAGCAAGTCAGTCCTTCCTCCCATCAGCAGTCAGAGGCACAGTCACGACCGGCCACAGTAAGTCCTGCCCTTTCATGACAATCAGAGCTTCAGGACTGTGTGATTATACTGGTCGAGCAGATGTATGGTTTACCCAGAGCTGTGACCTTAATTCTGGAAGTAGCAGGTTGAGGCGTTTGTTTCAGGACACCAAACTGTCTGGTTTGCTATGCCACCTGTTCGGGACTGGGTAGCATCCTTATGGTTTGTGGATAAGAGAAAAAAGATGTTTGGCGCCAGGGTTAGGTGATGTGACTCTATGTACGTGGTGTGAAAAGTGTCACCAGATAAATATTTTGCTATATCGTTTATAGTTTATAGCACACAGGGCTTGGAGATTATGATTATAGGTGCTGCGAATCATGAAAAGTGTTTAAGTTCGTATACGTCTACTGCTATTGCATTATAGTGCAGTCGTTGAGCATTGTAACCAATCACAGACATGTAAATTATTAGTAGGGCTGGGCAATACTGGGCAATTGATTTCTTGATTTAAGTCAAGCGTCATTTTGATGAACTAATATTGATTCTTAAATCCCAAGATTAGTCTTTTAGTCGATGTTCTTTTTAGTTGATGCTTGAACAAAACTGCACTAAACTTTATTTGTAACAAGCCTGCTATCCAGTAATTACAAGTGGAACTCAAGTGAACCAATCATATCTTCAACTGTACTGTTAGTTATACCATGTAATAAACATGAATGAACATTAGAAGGTATAGTCAAAGAAACTTACTGAAAGGTATCATGTCTCATGTAATGGCTTAATCAGTGTTTTACCACGGAAAAATTAAATAAATCCATAAATTACCTGACATTAAAAAGATACAACAAAGATACATCTCAACAGCCAATATAAACGGCAAGAGAGAGAAGTGTGACAGAACTCTACAAAGTTAACTGATCATGATATTATGTGGTACAGGACTGTTATATAAGATTTTAGTCATGCCGCCCACTCCTATTTGGTGTACACTGCAGTTAAAAATGGCTTTTAAGCAGGCATGCAATTTTAAAGGAGTTAAAGGAATGAGTTTCATGAGCTTTGGTTGGTCCAGCATAACAGCTGAATATGATATACCATTTGGATGTGGATAATTACCTGCAGGTACTATTCAGACACAGCCTGTCCCTTCGATCTTTGTGCTCACGAGTGCTGACTCTGGCCAGCTGACCTGCTGTTGTACAGCATACTATTACTTGCTCAGGAAATTAGCTTCAAGTGCCGATAGTCTGCCAGTATAAATATGCTTCTGAATCAGGTCTGTATTTTACTGTACTCCTAATAATTTCAATTTTGCGACAAATCAGCAATTGAGCGCATGCTACTTTATTTTTAAGGCCATGATGGTAGCACTGCAATTACCTGGGGTGACTGTTTAAAGCACTCCATCCTTATCTCATTAAATGCTGTGCAATCCAGATCATCTTTTTCTGGGTTAATCTCACTATCCTGTTGTCTACACCCTCTTGTTTTGCTCAAGGACCCCTGCTAGTTGTAGCCCAGCCAGATTCAAACATACATCCTGGAGTGTCCTCTGCAGTTGCCTGATCCAAATAATCATAATGAATGAAAAACATAATGCTAAATTCAAGAATATTTTGAATTTTAAGAATATAAGAATTTTTGCAAACATTGATTCTGTTGAAATTCTTTCACCCATATACAGTATGTGGTAGTAATTCTGTCTGCTTGTCTGCCTTGAGCAGTATTTGTCAATAAGTTATAAAGCTTAAAGCAGGGTTCATAGTGTTTAAAGTGCTTGAAATACTTGAATTTGACTTTATGAAATTTAAATACTGGAAAGCCCTTTAAAAAGCCATATTGATGAAAAGGTAGTTGAAAAGTCCTTGGATTATTAAAAGACAATATATGTGAAATTTTTGCTTAATTTTATTGATCTTTGAATACAAAATTAACACTGCAGCCATTTTGCATGCCTATGAGCGTGATCGTGATCATAAATATCTATGTATATGAAAGTGTTCTGATTTAAAAAAAATCAGTTGATTTATAAATTAATAAAGAAAAATCTTTCTCATAGGATCCCTTCAGTGGTTAAAGTTGCCACAGTCATTGCATGTGCTGCACAGTTTGTACCATTTTGTTTTATTAGTCTATTTACCTTTTTTAGAATTTGAAAGATATTCTTCAAAAAATTAGATCTCTGATTGTAGTCCTTTAAACCAATAATGTAGTCTTTAAAAAGAATTTTATTACAGTATGTCGCTATGTGTTCTATGCAATTGATTCAGTATTGGTGTTGTGGTGAATATGAAATAATGAATGTTCCCTGTAGTATTATTGAGCATTTTAGAATGAGGTTCTGTTCACACTGCTGGAAAAATGTAAATTATTTGATTCCTGTATTTTATATACAGTTCTGGAAAATATTAAGTGACCACTGCATAATTAGCAGTTTCTCTGGATTTATATATATATGCTACTTTAACTAGCACTTTAACTAGATAACTACTTTATCTACTGAAAACATTTCTACCAAATTAAAAAAAAAATTGTCATTTATAGCATTTATTTGCAGAAAATGACAACTGGTCAAAATAACGGAAAAAGATGTGTTCAGACCTTGAATAATGCAAAGAAAAGCGAAAAAGTTTATATTAATTTTAAAAATTTTACAAAACACTAATGTTATACATTATAGTTCAGAAATATTTGGTGGAATAACCCTGATCTCCACTCACAGCTTTCATGTATCTTGACTAATTATCATTCGGTCACACACTGTTGGGCAACTTTATGCCACTCCTGGCCCAGCAAGGGTAGGCAATACTTTTCATAAACTCTTGGTTATACTGGTTGAAACTCTCTTCACATCCTGATAGCACTCAATAAGCTTTCTGAATGCAGTGATTGGATGTCCTTCCTGCCTGTCAACCAATGTGTTTCCATACCTCCGCTCACCCTGCTTTGCAGACATCACACGTCATCAGTTATTAGACCGACTATCGCAGAGCAACACAAACAGCAGCCACCTTTTACAGTTCTTCCTGAACCAAAACAACAAGCTTTCACACCATAACTACTGTTATTAAGAAATGGCAACCTGTGAAGTTTTGCTGTTCACGTCCTCAGACTTGGATTTATGAAATAAACCTGCAGCAGTCAGGTGGTACAAGTCAGCGCTCTACAAGATGTTTACCCTCATTATTATTTTATTGTTTTTATGTGCTTTGAGAAATGAGGTAATTTCACTCTTGCAGACGCTTCTGTGTACGTTCCGTTCATATATTTTAATGAAGAGTGGCTTTGGAGATGCTCTGAATGGAGGGTGGGATGTTATGCTTTCAAAGCTAGCTTGCTATTGCTAGCCTCTACAAAATAGCCTACCCTGCCTTAATTGTATCTTTAATGTGACTTATGTAATCAGTTGATCAACTTGCTTTAGAGTAGCAACTGAATTACCAAATTTTAAATATGTAGATTTATTTAAAGGAGCTCTTCAATTCTCTTAAAAGAGGGAAGAGTTTACTTTTTTTCTGTTCTAAGTAGCTAAAATTATCAATAAAATTGATTTGCCATTAAGTAGTGGTAAATGCATTTATTTTCTTCGCTGTGGTACAAATCTGCCCCTAATTTCTCCATAGACAATCAGTTGGACATTTCCAGACCCAGCAGATATCAAGGTAAGAGCCAACTACGAGTGAAACTGAAACAATTTCTTCAGCAAATGGGACAGTTCTTCTTTATTCCACTTTGAAAATGGGTGTTCAGTAGAGTGTCTACAAGTTAGTTTTTGTTAGAACAATGAGGAAAATCAAAGCTCTGCACTGCAATATTTCTGTTTTTTTCACTCCTTTACAGCGGCCTCAAAATGTGTTTGGTCACACAATCTACAAATGTATGAATCGTTGCAGTATCAGTATTTGTACAGTTTCTGGATGTTAAACATAAGTGGATCATGTTCATAGTTAATGCGATGAACGTATTCTTTTAGGACACCTGTATGAAATTGAAAAATTATCTTTGTAGTTGCCATTTGAGGTTTGATATTTCATGATACTAATGCGTTGACCGTTTGATTGTGCTTTAAGTGTCCAAACATACAAATTCGACATCACATTTCGAATTGATTTGTTAAACACTTAATTCGTTTTTTTCTTTATTTACATTTTCCCATCTATATCCCAGGAGTCGTAAGGACAGTCTGGAGAGCGAGAGTTCGGCTGCTATCGTCCCTCACGAGCTGGTGCGAACACGTCAGCTGGAAAGTGTGCACCTGAAGTTCAACCAGGAGTCTGGGACACTTCTCCCACTGTGCCTCAGGTAGGACATACACTGTAGGAAGCTCCATTTGCCACATTTTATTTTCTCAAAATCCATTTGCTGAGGCCTTAACTTAAAGAGGGGCCAGGGGTTTTACTCCGAAGTAAAAAACAAAAGTACACATGTACTGGTGTGCCGATGTGCACTTTGTTTGTAAAACTAATACATTGGTAATATGAACAAACTAAACTCGCTGAAAAGATAACAGCTTTGATTTTGCTGGCTCTAAAAGAGTGGGATATGAGTTTTATGTAATCTCCTTGTTTGGACAGAAACAGAGACGAGGCTCACAGAGAAGCCTTTGTTTAAAGTCCAAATGAGAGCAGGGAGAAAATGAACATCAGGTTGATTATAGTTTTAGCCTTTGATATTTTGCGCTTGCTTTAAGAGATACAACGCTTATCAATGGTTATGTAAATGATTCATTCAGCTTTTTTCTTTATAACCTTTTCTTGTAGAGGTCGGCTGCTTCATGGCCGACATTTCACATATAAAAGCATTAATGGAGATACAGCAATCACCTTTGTATCCACTGGGGTGGAAGGGGCTTTTGCCACAGAAGAGCATCCGTATGCGGCACATGGACCATGGCTACAGGTAACAGACACACATTACTGTTAAATCCCTTAAAGGGGCCCTGTTATGCTTTTTAAAGGGATACTCCACTTTTTTTTTTGAAATATGCTCATTTTACAACTCCCCCAGAGTTAAACTGTTGAGTTTTACCTTTTTTTGAATCCATTCAGCCGATCTCCGGTTCTGGCAGTAGCACTTTTAGCATAGCTTAGCATACATCATTGAAGTGCACTAGACCATTAGCATTTCTCAGAAAAAAAATTACCAAAGTGTTTCGATATTTTTCCTATTTAAAACTTGACTCTTCTGTTGTTACATCATGCATTAAAACCGACGGAAAATGTAAAGTTGCGATTTTCTAGGCTGATATGACTAGGAACTATACTCTCATTCCTGCGTAATAATCAGGAAACTTCACTGTCGTAGCATGAGTGCAAAAGGCGTAATGTTATGACGCAGCGCCTGAAAATAGTCCCCAGCTTCTAACGTGACCGGGACTAAGTTTGTGTATTCATTGCGCCTGCTGCACTCATGGTACGGCAGTGAAGTTTCCTGATTATTACGCAGGAATGAGAGTATAGTTCCTAGTCATATCAGCCTAGAAAATCGCAATTTTATATTTTCCGTCTGTCTTACCGCACGATGTAACTACAGAAGAGTTCAGTTTTAAATAGGAAAAATATCGAAACATTTTGGTAATTTTTTTGGGAGAAATGCTAATGGTCTAGTGCACTTCAATGATGTATGCTAAGCTATGCTAAAAGTGCTAATGCCAGAACCGGAGATCGACTGAATGGATTCAAAAAAGGTAAAACTCAACAGTTTAACTCTGGGGGAGTTCTAAAATGAGCCTATTTCCAAAAAAAGTGGAGTATCCCTTTAACAATTTCAACATTCTTTAGTGTGCAATGTTGCGGTTTGAGAATGAGAAAAGTTCTGCAAAGTTACAGAGCACAAAGTCCATTCCAAATGGAGTAAGAACTGATTCTGAAATGCCCTGGTTGTAGTCTTTCTTCTTGGGAACATACATGTCACAATATCCCTTATTTAAGGTATTCGCAAAGAAAAAAGAGGCGAGGCCTGGTTGAGTTGTGTTAGTAGTGTGTTAAAACTTGTGTTTATGGTAAGGGGAGTGACATTTCCAAAATGTGCTCGAAGTGGTCCAGCCGACCAATCAGGAAAAAGGGGCAGAATTAAACAGAGCTTTACTGACAGACTGGGAGGAGAGTTGCTGCAATAATGTAAAATATGTGAAAAATGTGTACACATTTTCCACAAACAAAATCAAGGGCATAATAGGTAGGGGTCGACCGATATGTGATTTTCAGGGCCGATACCGATTATTACAGATCGAGTAGACCGATAACCAATATTTTGAACTGATATATAGCCTATGTCTGGTGTAAAAATGTTAGTGTCAAAATTAAAAATAACAAAGGGTTTTTGACAAATACTTTCTTTAAATGATTTTAAACATATCTTTAAATCTGAGAACTGTTAATAATAATAACCGAAAAAAATGTGTAGGGAGCACATTTTATAAAACTTACAGAATCTTTTTTAATGGTTATATTAAATTTTAGTAATCAAAAAGTATTTCTAATTAATTGAAATCATCAAACCTATTCAATTTATTTACAGTTTAACAAAAAAATATTTAGGGCCCTACGAAAAAACAAACTTTTATTTTGACGGATTGCCTTGGAGATCTTTGAGTTTCTGTGTGTTTAGGATATGACGATAACTTTTCTCAGTTGAAGCATTAAAAAGCTCATGAAGTGACTAATCGGCTCTGGAGATGATGTTTATGTTTTAATCATGTCCTCATATAATGATGCAGCTGAGGCTGAAAACCCGTCTGCGCCATTCATTTAGAGACATGCAGGATTCATATTTAAATAACGTTAGTCTTTTTGCGGTTTGGTGTTCGATTTGATTTGTACTGACCTGCTTTTTATTATTACAAAAAGTTGACAAATCCTATGACATTCCGTTTTTAATGACGATGCGGATAATCGGTCGACCCTTAAAAAGAGGTCCCCTTCAAAATGTAATGTTGTTCCTTATGTGTGACCTTGTTCTGATCTCCTTCATTTAGATATTACTTACTGAGGAGTTTGCAGATCAGATGCTAGCTGACATTCAGGATTTGTGCACCCGTGAAATGGTAAGGTTCTACATACACCTCACGTTAAGTGATTTTGTAAACTTTAGATTATTTTAACACGCTGTCTATCTCTTTACCCCTTACCCAGTCTAAGCTGCCGAAGGAGTACAGCTGGCCCGATAAGAAGTTAAAGATCTCCGTCCTGCCTGACACGGCGTTTGACAGCCCACTGCAATAAGACTGGGAGCTCACTGTCCCCGATTACAAACCCACATCTCCAGAAAGGAGACCAACTCTTTTGCCAGACGCATGTGCCTATAGACGGCTGAAGGAAACAGACTTTCAGATGCTTCCCCCCTTCCCAGAGAGCATTGTAAATGTACAACATTTTGTACATTTTGTCCGTTATACCACTTGTCTTTGTATTGGTCTACCTATTTACTCATAAGGAAGCTTAAAAAAAATAGCGATTGTTTTTCTGGTTTGTTTCAAAAGACACATTACATTTCTTATTCTGCAGCACTAGACAATGTGCAAGCACTGGTGCCTTTATTCACCTTTGAATGGACTGAAGTGTCATTTTGAGAAAGTCCGCTCTTCTAAATCCTGTTTGTAATGTGAAGGAAAGCATATTAAGGAAAAGGCCTTTTTTTACCATGTTTATCTAAAACATTCTGTTATGTCTGAGTATCTGGTTTTACTCAATTTAAATATATAAGATACAGTAGTGTCTATTTAAGGTTGATGATCTTAAGGTCTTAATTAAGTTGTAGTCATAAGTGGTTAGTCAGTTCACCTACACAATACCAAAGCCTGCACAATATGGGTGTTTTTAAACTGTCTTATGTAAAGTTGAGAATCATAAATTAGTTCCCTGATCTTGGTTTTATTTTATTGTTATTTTTAACTATTTTACTTTTCCTTTGACTATATGATTGCATTCCATGTCTTTATAGGGAAGCAAACAAACTGGTTCCTGAATGGCAATCAATTTTCTAGAATGTGCTTTTGTGATTTTTAAATTTTGGGAAATGTGCTCAATAATATAGGTCAAAGGTGTAAAAAAAGAACCTTTATTTGTGCTTTTTAAAAGAGGAATTTAATTAGAGTGTACTGGTGTTTTTTATATTCTGGAGAATCACTACACTGCCTGTGGTTTTGTTACCCTTAAGTGCATTAAACTTACAGAAAATCGGGCTGTTTGCGTTCATTTTTATTACACAAGTCTGACTGTTTGTGCAAAGAATACCTATTTCCCATTTACCGGTAATTATATACTTTTTTATGATGACAACTCATGATTCACATCTAAGTAAAAACATTTTGTGACCAAGGCACCAAAATTCCTCATGGAGAGGCAAGCCTGTCTCTGACCTTTAGAATTGTATGCCCTGTATTTTGATGCTGTCCCTTCAAGATGCACATGTAAATGCCCTTTTTGCATGTGATATAATAAACAGCACTCTAGTGGGCTGTTGAGATGTCAATGTCAATTTTATTTGTATAGCACTACTGAACACAACCAATGTTGACCAATGTGCTGCACAATAAGAAGAAAGCATTACATAACAGGCTTAACAGAACAACAACATCAATAAAATACAGTGCAATGAAATTGTATCACTGATTATATGCCAAATCAAAGATACTTTTTTAGCTTGGATTTAAAAATGGCCGAAGATGAAGCGGATTTAATAGAAATGCGTTGGGCATTCGAGAGTCTATGGGCAGCAACCAAAAAGACGAGGTCACCCCTACATTTCATCTTTGACTTCAGGATACTCTGCAATCTCTGGTTGGATGACCTGTTTTATGAGCTGTTCAGTCATAAAACCCAGAATTAATACGTTGAAGTCATGGGTTCCAGTTTAAATGTTTATTTTATTTTCATTATTCGAGTAAAATAAGGTGTTATTTTCATGGTGAACATAGGGTGTTATGAGTGAATTATGTTGTGACTACTATTTTGAAGTGTTGTATAATGATGTAATGACAGAAGTGAAAGAGTAAATAAGATGGATGAAGTTCGTTATTCCTGCCTCGTGTGGTTTATTGCTGCTTAAAATTATAGATACCTGACAGATAGCACTCAAGGCCTGTGGTTAACATTAACTAACATTAAGGATTGATTATGTTATTATGTCTAACAAAAACATTGGTTTTTTTTAAGGGTAAACTGCTAAATAAAAAAAGTGATTAATTTACCGCAGAGAAACAGAATTTCGGACAGATCACAAAAAATGAACAAAAATAAATAAATCAAATAGATTAATAGAAGAATGCCCCTTTAAATCAAGCCCCGCCTCCGTATATTAACCCCTCCCATTTTTATGTGTCAAGTCCGCGCTGGTCACGTGACCGGGGGAAGGGGGAGTATGTGAACTGTATCCTGAGTTGCAGTCCTGTGCCTGCATTCCTCTCATCTAGGATTTGCTTGAAAGGAAAAAAAAATCATAAATAATAACAGACGCAGATTGGAATACGGCGGTAAAGCATCTGATTTCCACCAGGATTAACATTTTAAAGGACGTGATATCCCTGGATGATCGCTGAACTGGATCTTTTCGCTTTACGTGAAGCGTCTATATAAAGGGCATACAAATGAGAGGAAAAGTAAATAGATACGTCGTTTTTAATTCGCGTTAAACAGAAAAACAAGATGGCTGATAAGCGATAACAAGGGCCAAACGATATCGTCTCCTTTAAGAGCAACAAAGGTATTGATGTAGGCTTTGATACATGAATATTTTAGGCGAGTTAGCTTCTTCAAAATAAAATACATGACATTAGGCTCTAGAAATTAATGCAATCCGTCTCTGGTAAGTGCGAGCAGGTAAACATAAGGCGAAACATGGACAGGGATCGCGTTATGGATCATTCTATAATGCTCAACCAACACAGATAGCGAGAGAATAGATTTGACAAAGATAAAATCGCTGCTCGTTGGGGTTTAATGCTACGAGAGCATGTTGGCATGCAAGTATTACGTTACGCGTCAATTGTTTGTTCATTCAAAATCGCGTCACGCCATTAGATAGATGGTGTTTCTGGCTTTACCTTATAGTTGTAGAGGAGAGAAATCCTATCGATATAGTATTACACGCGCAGCACAAAGGCTCAGGTCTACTTTTTTAATATAATTCCAGCAGGGCAAATGTCATGTGCCCCGAGCACAAATCAAATGCGTGATCGACTGCTTCAGTAAATGCGTGCGAAAGGACGTTTTCAGTGCTTCAAGAACTTGTGGCGTCACCCTTTTCCTGTTTTAAACCTAAAGACTATATGCGTCCGATGATTAGACATTTTAACTTGGATTTGAAATGGCATAGGACTTTAGACAATGTTGAAGCCTTGAACCTAGTAGTTTATTAACCTTCAACGTATAGTCAGGCATCTGTCAGTGAGCCGTCTGGTGTTTCATGCGTTTGCCATAATTAAAGAGAGACTGATCTTTTTCTTTCTTTTTTTAACACTTTTGCCCGTCCATCGTTATCGTTTTTAACGATAAATTATACCATTTACGGGGTATCTGAAAACGTCGTTCATTTATGTAGCTTAAAAAATTAGAGAAGGCTCAAAATAAAGATGAAAATAAATGTGCCAGTATCTGGACCACAAACCAACTTTGCATAGATTAAATAATTACGTTTGTGGTAATAAACTATTCATACTTTCACTTAGTTATTAGTTATTCGTCTGTCAAAAAAAGTAATCACTTATAAAGTTTTTAAACATAGCACCAGTCATTAATTTTTCCTATTTGGGCTCATTTTAAATGAAGTCCTTTTTCGCACTTTCTAAAATAATACCCGAGTTATAGTTTGTTTGACAAATAAACATTTGTCGATAAAGAAGGGCAAGTTTCTCTCATTCCAAAAACGTCATTTACTCACGCCCGGTTGTGGTATTTGATTGCTGACTAACTTTGCCAGGAGCAGAAACGCTCCCTTGGCATATTAGGGTCTGATCAACAGCTGTTTTTCTGGGGCTTCTGTAATCGCATGGTCTTCATCAACTGACCTAACATCTGGATATAAATGAAGGAGTCCCGAGAATGAGCGAAACGTTGTTAGGACGGTGCTAGAACTTGATGTTTGCTTTCCACGAGCGGATCAAGTCAAGACGGGATGTCTGATCAAATGGCTGAGATGGCCGAGAGCTGGCGGAACTGCTTTGAGGAGGAACTCATTTGCCCCATTTGTTTGCATGTGTTCGTGGAGCCCGTACAGCTGCCGTGCAAACACAACTTCTGCCGGGACTGCATCAGCGAGGCCTGGGCCAAAGACACGGCCAATGTGCGCTGCCCGGAGTGCAACCACGCTTACAACCAGAAACCAAACCTGGAGAAAAACATCAAACTCAATAATATTGTGGAAAAATTCAATGCGCTGAACGTCGAAAAAGCGCCGGCCGTTCTGCATTGCATTCTGTGCAGGCGAGGGCCTCCTCTTCAAGCGCAGAAAGTGTGTCTACGTTGTAATGCACCGTGTTGCCAGTCTCACATCCAGACGCATCTCCAGCAGCCCTGTCCTGCTCCTGGACATCTACTGGTGGCGACTGAGGAGGTCCGGGCCTGGAGCTGCCCGCACCATGACGAATACAGACTCTATCACTGCGATGTGGAACAGGTGGCGGTCTGCCAGTACTGCTGCTTCTCCAGATGTGCGCCAAACCATGGCCATGCGGTGCGCGACGTGGAAGTACGACGCAATGACATCAGGGTAAGTGCTTTGGTCCGAACTTTACTGTAGGGACGTAGGGACTCCGCCTGTATCAGGGACTGATTGAGGCCAGTCCATTTTAGACATTACATTAGATAGATATACTATGGATTAACCTGGTAACCCAGGCCCTGAACTGGTTTAGCCCTGGTAAATGCATGAAGACCCCTAATGAATTGGCATATTACCCTTAATGAACTTTGCTAACATGATGGTTCTTTAAAGGGATAGTTCACCTAAAATGAGAATTTTGTCATCATTTACACACCCTTAAGTTGTTCTACACATGTATGAGTTTCTTTCTTCTGCTGAGCACAAAAGAATATATTTTGAATGTTGCTAACCAAACAGTTGACGGTTGCAATGCAATTGACTTCCATAATATAGAAAACAAAATACTATGGAAGTCAATGGCTACTGTCAACTGTCTGGTTTAAAAACAAATGGCAACAAATTATTTAAAAAAGAGAAAGAATGTATAGGACAGGACTTGGCTCTGTTCATAAATATTGATTGGATGGAGGCGGATGATTAATATGCAGATTTGAGAAATCTGTCCTTTCACCCAAGGATCGAATTATGACATTTTGATTAAAAATGACGAGGTCAAAACATAAATTAAAAAAAAAACATGCATGGATGAATTTTTCACAACAGCTTATCGAGATGAATTTAGAAAATAAATAAATTTATTTCCAGCCAACTTTAAAGCCCCCCTGAAATCAAAATGTAGGGTTTTTTTTAGCGGTTAGGATGAATATGTTAGCCTTAAAGGTATAGCAGAGGATCTTTCCGAATTTTAGAGAAGACCCGCCCTCTCCAATTTAAAAAAAAAATGCACATGCACAAACACAACACTCTTGCTCCCGAGAGGGAACGTCTATTACGCCTTGCACAATTATGTTGCAAATTCTAAACTAACTCAAAAATATTCATAAAAAAGACAAAAGTCAAATGCCCTTCCGTGTTTTATTTACTTATTATACTGATCGATTGAGTGACCGATGACTCAAGACATGATATGTGCAACCCTGTATCACACGAAATACGTTCTGAGGAAACTATTTTGCAAATCGCAATTACGTTACATGGCAACATATAAGCAGTGCTATTACGTTGGTCCTAATATCTCTCATTGTTAATACGTTATTTTTATACATAGTTGCATATGGAGAAGTAGCTTGATGCATTTGTGTAATAATAAACACACAAGGTTTTAGAATATGAACACACAAGATTTTAGAATATTTCAGCGTGATACCATTTACCATTTTGGTCAAAAGACTACTTTAGACAAAATGAGATGTTTACCGTGTCTATGCGGTGCATGACTCGTGCCAGGGCTAGCATTGTAGCTTGCATTAACTTTTACTAGTGACTTTAAATGGATTTCTCCAAATAGCGTGACAAACTTTACCTGTCTGGTAGAATCTTCGCGACTGCGGCATCAGTGAGAAGCCCAACCTGTGCTTTTAGCGCACGCCAGCATGTGATATTAACCCAAAATCTCTCTGGTCTTGTTTCTATATTCTGTGGCCTTTCTCTTCTTATCATACACTTCGTAAACATTTTTTCTCTTTCGACCCTCAGCCATTTTCAAAGGAATGGCTGAAACCGTAACTCCGACATAATACACCTGAAAGTGAAAACTACATAGGGATGAGCATGTAGCCTACGACGGCCTTACGTAAACATATCACCAGAATGATTGACACTTAGGTGGACCAATAGTATAGACTACCCACCCGGAAAAAGAAAATCCTCCGCTATACCTTTAAGGTTATGAATAAGCTGGTGTGTTGCAAAACAATCACAAAATTCGCATTTAGGAGGGATAAGAATTTAACTAAAACTTAGTCTCTCACTTGCCCTAAAATAGATCATTGAATTTTATGACATCACCGTGAACTTCAGCTTCTCATCACATCTTCTGTCCAATCAAATGCTCTCTAGAATCTAAAGTCCCGCTCCCTATGATATAAATACCACCTGGCCAAAGCGACTGTTAACACATCACGTTGCAATTTGGGTAGGAGATATCTATGTGTTCGGTTGCTCAAACGCTCAAGTTTTATTCCATTTTCCAACAGTGCGATGGTTAAGAATGAAATGGCTAAAATGTATTCACTCCTCTACAATTGAATCCAACATATCATCAGCGCTCGGATTCGCTTCCATGGTGCTGTCAAGTACGACTTGCAGTCTGTGAGGTACACTAAACGCTGTTGGCTATTTGAAAATGGGGAGGAGCAATTCAACATGCCCTGCCTTAGCTTCCTGTTTCAGTGGAAGTCAACATATACAAAGCAGCGCATTCCAGGGCACATCAGTGGCCCTTTAAGGCAGTTGCCCAATGTAAAACCAGGCATGCTGAAAGAAGCTGCACAATAGTGTGGTGTTGGGATGAAATATTTTAGCATAACCCTGGTTCCCCTGACAAAAACACAATAGTATTTTCCATTGGCTTTTGGATCATAGCAGAAAACCAGTTCTGTGAGTAACAAAAGCTTATGATTCTTACATTTTGTTTATCATGATAATCTTCACAAATGAACACAACTTAAGAATTTCGAAGCATAAATAAAATGGGCAAAGGTCAAAAGCTAAACGTCGGCTACACCATGGTCTTGTGACTTCGATGTCACCATTACAAATTTTCCGTCAACTCTTTCGGTCTTTGTTTAAAAGCATTTTTAGATATAATAGCTTGCAGGAGCAGGACTAGAAACACAATGAGGCAGTGAAAGCAGACTAGTGAGTAGATGAGTTCGATGACATTTAATGTCCCCGACAACCTCTATAGTCCATTTAGACACTTGTTAGCAACCGCCTTTTACAAGACAAGTAAAAGCTTTAAAAAAATCACAAGAGGGTATTAGTGGTGTGTTTTATATCATAGAATAGAAGAGTAGCTAGGGACTCACCGTGCCTTAAAATTAGTGCATATGAGGTGCGTACACAAAGAATTCCATTGAATTCATTAGAGAGGCACTTCAAGAGTCCGCACACTCCACCAAAAATCCAATAATTTTACTGAAAAAGTGGCAAACGTTTCAGTCACATGTGACCTTTCTCAATGCCTAGGTTACAATCTCTTTGTACAATGTCTTTAGTGGAGTGCCTCTCCTATATCATAGAATAAAATGTGACCTGTGTCAACCAGTTTAAGTAAAGTTCTTAGGGAAAAAGGCTCGCAATTTTTATTTCAATTCAGCTGAATATTTTAGTTAATTTAAACAAAATGTCGGAACGCTTCAGAAAGCTTGTTTGAAGAACTATTTATTTACTATGATTATATTATAGGAACTTTTATTTGTAATGTATATAAATGTTTTATTGCCCATACTTTACATAAACAGATAAATACAAAGTACTTTTTGTTAGTATTGCATAGTACTACACTGACATGGTACATACTAACTAACACTGTAACATTTAGCTTTACTCTAATGTAATGGCTTCGCTCTGAGGAACAAAATGTAGCCTACCAAAAGCCTCAATTTAGAGACTGATCTCATGAAATGGCGTATGAATGACACGCCAATTCGTAATTCCATTTTTGCCGTGCTATAATTGCTTTTCAGCGTGTTCATCAACGCCGCTGACTAACGTTTACTGTATATATAAATATATGACCTACCCCAACCCCGTCACTGTGTTAATACCATGTATTAGTCTTCCCCTACCATCCTAGGAAAAAAAATATCGCTCCCCAGATGTAGATCTACATTTTGCTTCATTTCGCTCAGACATTTAACGGCATGTACATACACCCAGAATCACTCGGACATTTAATGGCGTAGACATACACGCAGAAGATGACTGTTCGTTTCGGCGTGGACATAGGCCTACACGCGGATAGCTCAAAATGCGTATAGAAAACTCGCCACTTGACTTGCCATGTTGCAATTTAACATTCAGATTTCTGAGGACTTGAAAAGACTGAACTTTGTTTTCCTATTCAGGTTTACTGTTTTTAATTCTTCATTATGAATGAACCTATTGGATGGGTGAAAAAGAGTAAACTTCCTTTCAAAGGCTGAAGCAGTCACTTCCTCTTGAAACATTAGGCCTAGTTCTGTGTTGGAACATGAATATATACCTAGATAGTTCTGTCATATCCTAAATCTCTGTACCCTGCCAGCTGAATGTTAACACCTGTATAATGAGACTGTCAACACTCTTTAGAGCAAGAAATATCGGATCTTCTGCTTTATTAAGTTATTAGTGAATAATTGCCCCAAAGCCAGGCAGGATACGCGTGCAAAAACTAGCTTTAGTGCCATCTGTAATGTTCAGTAGCAGGGCAACTAAAAATCTTCCATCAGTTTCAGTTTATCAACCTAAAATAAACACTTTGGTATCTTCTTATTTTAAAGGTAAATCCTATTAAAGGGTTTGTAATGGCTCCAAATAGGTTTATTCTCAGTTATTTGAAATGTTCACTGCATAATAAATTCCATCTACACATATTTTCTTCTTTCCTTTCAGATTCATTGCCAAATAGCAGAAATAATGAGCCTATCCATTAAAAAAAAGTTTTACAGGGTAGCACTTCACCAAGGAATATTATAGATGCAAGTCATCTTATATGTTAACATTAAGCTCTTGACTATTGGAAAACCAAATGTCTGATAATCATATACTAGCAAAGACTTAAAGTGGGGTCCAAAAGTCCACACTGAATATCAGCGTGTTCTTAAATTGATGTAAATGGAGAAATATTTCAGATTTCTAGGTCACTAATCAAATAAGTAAGCTTGTGGCATTTATTATGTGATATTTATTTATCTTACTCCATTGAAAGTTAAACTTTTAACTGAAATGATGCTGCTGATAATGTGATATTTGTAATGTAAAGGCTTAAATCCATTTTTATTTCCTGCATTTATTTCTCTTGATCCTCAAAGCTACTTATTAAAAGCTCTCTTAGCTATCAGTTAAACTGATGGATACGCCAATAAGAAAATTAGCCGGGACATTCTGCAGTGTAGGAGTGAAAAAAACCACGCAGTTCCTTCAGCTGCCTCCCAAAGAATAATGAACTGTTGTGAGTTGGGCTGCTGCTGCTGGACTTGGCAGGGGTGACTTCTGGATGCGTGGAGGAATGCTTTTTAGATGGCCAATGTGTCATGGCTCCTAAAGCAGCCAAGTGTCTGTAAAAGGAGGGGGAAAGAGAGGGAGGAAATGGACGCAAGGCCTGCTCTACCCACAGCTGCTGTTGAAAGACACACACATCCCTCTGTTCTTTCTTTCGCAAGTGCATAAATTTAGAGAGTGTGACTCAAGTGGTCCCACAATAAAACTGCCTGGCCTTCTTTGCTCCCTCGCCTCTTGTTCAGGAATAGGACATGGGTTCTCGGCAGACACAGGAAGGGAGTGACGGTGACCTCAGTTCCCTCTCTGCTCCGTTCCCAATAATCCACCTCCTGTTTGCAAGGATGACATCATGGGAGATCCAATGGAGGATCACCTTACTATCTCTTTTGCTCCTTTTTCTACTGGTTAATATGACAGGCTTTTACTCTTTTGGATGGCCCGCTGACATTCACGCTTCATAGAATAACTTCCACAAATGAACTGCGTTTTTTAAATATAGGACCCAAGCAGAGAGGAATTATATAAATGTGGCTCAGCCAACATTTGACCGTTTTCTGCAAATTAGTCATGCTTTCAGTTGGGCCGGATAATTCGAAATGTAAATGCCCTACAGATTTTGCTCTAGAAAGACTTGAAAATTGATTGTGGTGGTGTCACTGAATAATTTGAGAGGCCGTTCTTATCACACCGTAGCACGCAGGCAAGTCCGGACAGCGTTATATGACTCTCACAGTCGGCCTTGAGAAACGTTCAGTACAGTCGGATGACTTCAGAAGTTTGGAATCACAGCCATATTATTGTGAATGTGATTCACTGTTTGCACCCATTACATGCAGGTTCTGCAAAGGATCTCATAACTGCTTAATCATTTGGGCTGCGTCCGAAATCTCATACTCTTTGAGTAAGTACTTATTTTTAATAAAGAATTAATTCACCACCAATAAAAAAGTACATTCACTTCTATATAGTATGAGTGTAATACGGACGTAATGCATTCGCCATGTTGTCATTTTCTTTTACCTACCAGCGTCAATTATGTCGCATCACTGCTATTCTCAAATCCTCTCCTGTGGCTTCATGGGATTGTAAAATGTCCATCGAATCCACACTTGTATGACTAGTACGTCATCCAGGTACTTTTTGCCTACTCTTTTATGAGTATTGTGAATTCGGACACGCATATTCAAACTGATTTTGACCTACCTCATGCGTTTTCAGATACAGCCTTAGAGCTTAACAGGAAGGTGTTCTGGAGTGAACTGCAAAAGCAAATGGAGAAATGCTAGTATGAAAATAAGGAAGTAGTAAGCAAGCTTGTTTTATCAGCTAATCACGTTGCTGGCAATGTCCTTTGTGATGGCAATTCATCTGGACAAAGCTGCTGTAGATGAGTGCACTGTGATTATATGGAAGCAGTTTGTACTGTAATATGGTGCTTTGCTTCTTCATGCTGTGTGCCATACCATTTCCGATTGTCATCATGCCTCTGCCAAGATGGACAGATTTTTCTTTGTTTTGTTTTTTTCATATTAGATAACCTGCTCAGATTTAACAAACAGTGTAACAGACATCTTTTACTATCTTTTAACTACATTTTGTTGTGTTGTTGTAACTACAACCAGGAAATGGTAATGGTGATGATACTGAGGTGGTACACAACTACTTAATTTGAAATGAATCTTGCAAAAAGGCACATCAGTTAGTAAATTTAGATTTTAATTTAGTAATGACTGGTACACACCGCACTCACTGACTCAGTTTTGTGGAACTCGCAGACAAATGGTTGAAATTGGAGGCAAATCGGTGCATGTTCACGTGAGTGTCAATTGCGTAGTGTGTATGATCATAGATACAAATCTGAGAGAAGCGCTGATGCATTAAATATTTTGCATGCTAAATATCTGGATCTGTCTAAAGGCGTCTTGGATCATTGGCTTCTTGTGTGCAAAATGCAACAGGATGAAATCCAGTCTCATGCGTGATTTGATGTTATTTCCTGTATCAATTTGTGTTATGTTATGTGTGAGATGCCCCTATTGATCGGCTGGTGACTGGAATTGGCCGATTTTTACGTGATCGGCCATGATCGGTCATTCTAACAATCCGATTTTATGCTGGTCAAATACACTCTGGCGCCACATGATTAACATTGCGCAACAACGCACATGTAGAAAACCTCGTGAATTATGCCCGTTTCACACTGCAAGCGTGTTTTATTTCCGACATGCATATTAATCAATGAGTGCATTCACACCGGGAGCAGGAGCAGCGCTTGAGCGTCGAGCAGGAGTTTCGCAGGGTTTCGGCACAGAGTCTATTTTTGCTGCACTGTTCACGCTCAATTAAAGTGAAAACACACTTTTGATAAATATTTCACACAAAAAGTGAAATGAACACATTTTTTAGTTGGATATTGGATGTGCGGTTCTTTTCTTTTTTTTTAATATTTATTCAAATTAACTTATTTTGATTTATTTTGTGGTGGTTCTGAAAAACAGTACAAACTCTGGTGTAGTCATACTGATCACATCCAAAATGCTCTATACATACACCAATCAATCTCCGGATGAACATTTAGGTGAAAGATACAGTTCCGTCAGCAATTAAAAATAAGCTTTTAGAAACATATCCAGTTTAAATCCATCCTCATTTACAAGAGCCTCTCCACTGAGGTAATTTAGGCCTTATACATTAAAGGGATAGTTTCATATTTAGATTGACCTCTTGAAAGTGAAATGTAACTATACACACCAAGTCACCAACCAAGAACCAACCATATAGCTATTCATTAATGTCTTCTGAGTGGCCTTAAAGGGATAGTTCACCCAAAAATTAAAATTAGCCCATGATATACTCACCCTGAAGCCAACCAAGGTATTATATTAAAAATGTCCTGGCTCTTCCAAGCTTTATAATGGCAGTGAATGGCTTTGTCTTTGGAAGTCCATCAAAGCGCATCTAGGCCTATTCATGATTAAAGTGCTCCACGCGGCTCTGGGGGTTAATAAAGGCCTTCTGAAGTAAAGCAATGTGTTCAGGAGCACGAGTTTGTCCATGTTGCCGGGGAGAAGTGGTCTCCGTGTCTTGCTAACAATGAAACTGGCATTTGAGAAGATGTGCTATGATGTTTTGCAGTAAGCGCGGAGCAAATTTAGCTTCCAAACTGTGTGCAAACGCTTGGATATATTAAATTAGTGCACATTTAGGCCTATGTAGGTTTGCGTAAACAATAGAGTTAGTAGCCATAAAGTGGATAATGTCAGGCTACTACTTGCGTGTTTTAAATGTTAAGTCATGTTTAAGGTCACACATCTCCTTTTTGTGGTCATTCTTTACCTGTGGTCATTGGACTTTCTGCTTGATTTCATATTAACGCATGGACCAGCTGTGTCCGTGATATGTCAATGCATCGCTTTGTCAGTTCCTGTGGAGTTATTTTTTTCTTCTCCGACTAACCAACTGATTAAAATTTAATCGACCAAGCCTCTTCTCATCAACTTATTTAGATATTTATATGTTGGATAGACCACTAAAATTCTCATTTTCCAGCTACTTTTCAAGATAGGTTAGTTTTATGTTAGATAATAGTTTATGAATTATTTCTAAATACTATATTTGTTATAGCACAAAGGGTACTATATTAAAGGAACGTGCCAGATCTGAACATGTATGCTGTCCCTTCTTTGAACGGATCTGTACTCATCCATTTTACAAAATCTAATCATGCACCATTCATTAAAAAATTGTCAGAAATACCGTGAATAAGTTATCTTCACAGTGCATTCAGAGCAGTGCGGTTCGCACATTTCACATTTAACTGCCAGGATTGCCTGACCTTTTGTCTTTGCTGTGAATGTATGTAGGTTGTTTTGAGTCACTTACAAACTGCAGAAATAAATCAACTCCCATCCAGCATTTAGCTGTGAAATTCACACACGCCCCTCACACTACCCCACAAAACTAGCTTATTTTGGTCTGAGCTTGCATCTTCTTCACCTTAAAATCTTAAAAAAGCCCTCAACAAGCCTATCATCAGGCTTTGCATCTCTGCAATCTAATGGCTTGCATTTATCACAGAGTTAATTGTCTGTAGGTTCTTTAGATGCTACCTTCCATGCTCAGAATCAAAAGAGATTGACAGATCGTATCTGCACATCTGCACGTTTAGAAGCGAGAAGCGCTCCCACAGATGTATAGCACATGGATACATTTATCTATACACCCACAGTTGTAACAAATTAAAAACCTTAAATGTGTTTTAATTGCTGATAAGCTAAATGCACCAAGAGTGCAGTAATTTTCTGTAACTTCCTGCTAGCTTGCATGAAGCTTTGGCCATTGTTGAGCTGAAGATGTACAGTTTCCTGTGCATGTAACTGTGTGTGTAATCGGTGACTAAGTCTGATACCACTGCTCAAAATGCCAGTCTGTAAGACCAAAACAGTGGTACACTCATCTGTTGAAAACTATTGATTAGTTCCAGAATGTAGTGAGCTGTTTTTCTGTCTGCGTATAGACTACTGCTTTTAATGGCAGCCTACTAACTGAAACGAAATGCTTTACATGGGCAGCAGCTCTGCTCAACAAACAAACAGAGAGAACTCCTATCATAAAGCACAAGAGAGATCAAGTTACAATTGACATGAATTTGGCGTTAACTAACATACTTCTAAGCGAATAAAGTGATTGCAATAATGAGCACAGAAATACATAACATTTTATCAGTACTTGATTAAATAGACAAACTTAAACAAACATGTTTCATGCTTTGTCCACCATCTTGGATTGGTTCACTGTGAAAGTTCACAATGGTTTATTTGCAGAGAAGGTAATGAGTTTTCATTGTCATGTGCAAAAGTAACATTTTTAGTGAACAGTGATATTTTAGTGCCATTGATATTTCATAGAATTCATAAATGCTTTAATAAAACTTCTAAAATAATAATAATAAAGCCTTTAATCAGCTCCTAGACCAGAGATTCTCACATGTTAACAGTTCTCTGATGTCAGTTTATGGTCATGACATGCAGGTAAATAAATAAAATATATATATTTTGTTATTTTTAAATTATTTATTTACAGCATAGCCTACATGATTCATCTTCGGGAAAACACATTAAGATATTTTTGATTAAATCTGAGAGCCGTCTCACTCCTCCGGCTTCTATTGTAATTGAAACTCGCCGGCTCAAAAGTTAGTAAAAAAATTGTTAAAATAGTCCACGGTCGATGATAGACGACAACATGTTCGGCTTTCTTCGCCACTAGTTCTTTGACGTCAGCTTGGTGTGTCCCGAGCTTATAGTATAACAATTTGATACAGCAAGTTCTCTGATTGATGGATCTCACTTCATAATTGTGGGTAATGTAGTATTTCATTGTCAATTTGGCATTTAAACTTTTTTTTATTATTAAAGGGATACTTCACCTCTGGAAAGATGAATGTGTATTTAACATGGGTCATTTATGTAGAAGAAATGCGAAATTTGTTTTGAATTTGGAGCTTTCTAGACTGAGAAAAGCTAGAAAATTAATTTTTTGGTTTATGTGGATGAAAGACAACAACTCCCAGAATGCACTTGCTTCGCTGTCCTAGGAGGCCACGCCTGCCGGTAACAGGCGCAGCAGTTAAACAACAGTCTAGGCTACAAGTGAGTCTCCATGATGAGTCTGCCTGAAAATGTGTTTCGAGATCGCCCAAATTGTCCGGGATTCAGCTTTTGTTCTACAGTCGGCGTTAATTATGTTTACTGTGGAGAGCAGGACGAGACTGAGGGCCGCGGGAGAACGGCGCAAGGCCGGTTGCGCGATTACTGATGACGGAATTTTCTTAGCAAACGCACATCAACCGATTATTTTGTTTAGCGTTCATGTAAACACTACATTCAGATTCACCAATCGGAATGAATTCAGTTAGATTGAAGCTAAAGGTGTCCATGTAAACAATGAATGACGTCTGCAGTAAGCTAAAGCTAAATCGCAGACATCGACGGCCGGACATGTCCGGAAAAAAGAGGATGGTAACCCCTACTACTCGGCTTTCTCCACAGAACAAGAGCCTGCTAGCTTAGCTTGCAAAAAAAAAGATGGCCGACACTATGTGTATGTGTACATTCTGTGAGTGAGATCCCACCCTCTATGGGCAGGTTGAAAACATGTGGGACAGCTCCTACTACTGACTGTAGTCTTTAGCCTCCGATGACGCAAAATGATGATTTTTTTGCATCATCAGAGGATATTTTCCAGACAAAAAATAGATAAATCTCTCGTCTCAGGGGGACATGAGGGTGGAAAGCATGGTAATTCAAAAATACTACAGGTTTTCTACTAATACAAAGCAAAGCTTAATGCTAAATCCTGAAGTATCCCTTTAAGGTAAATTAACACTGACTTGTGAACTCAGGGTATATCTGTACAGAGAAAATGAATGATATTTTTTACTTCTGGACTATTGCACTAAAGCTGTTAACTGTAGAGATGCTGTTTGTTTGGCATCCATGCAAGGGTTTACAGGAGTCCGGTTGCTGTAGGCCCCAAGAATGTGCCTCTTCTCATGTGACCTATAGATCCTGCAGCGGTCTCGTACACATCTCACTATGCAGGGATAACGTGACAATCTGTCACTGACACTGAAAGAAGCCCATGCAAACAAAGGGAGAGATAGCGAGCAAAATGAGAGCCTAAGACGGCCTTGCCCCCTCTCGCTCTGCTTCAAATTTCCACACTTATTAATGCGCACACTCGTGCATGCACAATGTGCGTTATTGTTGTCATGACAGCTGCATTTTCCCTTTGCAATCGGCCCTTTGAATGTTGCATGGACGTTTGTCTGATTAAACAACTAAATTGGCTAGTTATTCAGCATCCTATGGACTTTGGTGTGGTGAGGTACAGTTCTTCTTGTGGGCATGTGAAACTGAGTATAAAGGGGATTATAAAAGCTTCAGCACACTGTCAGGCTTTGATTTGGCTGGGGGATGGGGGAGCTTTGGGGTTAGTGGCTTCCTCTGAATCCAATTTAAAACCTGTCCAGACACCTAATAGAAGGCACAATCACACAGCAAACGTGATTCTGATGAATTAGTCTCATTGCCGAAATGTTTTGTTTCTTTCATTTGCTGTAATAAGCAAATTCTTTTTTTCATTTTTTTTTCATTGAGATGGCCTACAAGGATGTCTGTTTGTTCTGGGTTGTATTTTGTAGTGGATGGAGAATGCATTGCTTTTGTTAGCTTGAATTTGACCTTAAGACTATTTGATTAAAAATATTTTGGTAACACTTTACAATAACGTCCAATTAAATTACTTTAGAAAATGCATTAACTAAAATGTAGCTAACAATGAGCAATACATTTGTTACAGTATTTATTGATCTTTGTTAATGTTAGTTAATACAAATGCAACTGTTCATTGTTAGTTCATGCCAGGTCTATTAAATAATATTTACAGATACAAGTTTTGATTTTAATAATGCATTACTCAGGGATGCACCAATATGAACATTTTTGCCGATACTGATAACCTGTAATTCTTTATATTTGAAAGCCTATAACCGAAATATTGGCTGATGAATGCAAATCCAAATTTTTATAGAAATTGAGGGCCTGATTACACAAAACAAACTCACCATTAAAAGCCATGTCCCAAGCACACAATTATAATGTTTCATGTATCCTAAATGACTGCCTTGTGCTGCATATGTTGGTAACTGTATTTTCCTTTTATGAAGTGATTTCAATCATATTTCCAGCCAGTTAAAACCATCATGACAAACATTCCGCATCTGAAGTGTCTCAGCTGAAGGATATAATCCATTATTTATAGGGTTTAATATTATCTGACAAATTTTCTTATCAGGCTGATAAAGATAACATAATAAAAAATAATCATCTATCGGTCAATAATGATATGGTGGCCGATAGATCGTTCATCCATAGTATTAGTAAATGTTGAAATTACCATGAACTAAGGTTAATATGTACTTTACAAGAATAATTTGGTTACACTTTATTTTAAGGTGTCCTTGTTATGGTGTATATTAATTACAGAGTAATTAAAGGAGAACCTCTGGCACAAAATGAACCTTTGGTTTAATTAAACATTGGTACCTAGTCAACCGTTCTCTGTGATTTGTTTTCATGATAATCGAATGTAAAGAGTTTTATCTCTAAAAACTAACAAGGCTCAAAATAGCCCCACACTGACACAGTAACATAATGAGGGTCCCTACATGCAAAACGAAGCATTGAGAACTTTGTAAGTGTACATACAGTTTAATAGATATTTTATAATATCTTCAAAGGTTCATTTTGCACCTCTCCTTAGTACTTTATCTGTACTAAAGTAGTAAAGAACTGAGTAATATTAATTAACAACATAACTGTGCATAATTTACAGTGGTTTTCTAAAGTAAGTAGTTAAAGTGTAATGAGGACACCATAAAATAAAGTGTTATTTTATTCATGTAAATGGGACTTTATTGTGTTACCAATATTGCTAAAAATAGTTTGCAGTTCAGATGTTCCTTGAACCTGGAGTCATTCTATTTTGTTAAGTAAGGCAGATCGAGGTTTGATTTGTGTTGTCTTTGTTCTTCCCTTCAGCATATGTTAATGAAGCAGCAGGATCGCATTGACGATCGGGTGAAAGACATCGAGGAGCAGCTGTATAAGTTGGAGTCTGACAAAGTACTGGTGGAGGTAAAGACGAATGCATACGATACGACATGCACACATGCTTCTGTCTTACTCTGTCTATCACCCTCTACTGCAGCTAATGAATATGGAAGAGGCTGGTTTTGTCTGTATGTAGACCTTTTCTCCCTGTCTGCAGTTTTATGTTTGTGTTCAAGAAAAATCTATTAGACAAGTGTTAATACTACAAAATAGTACTGTCAAGGAGGAGGTCTGGTCAAATTCCCCTGTTCTCATATTTGGATCCCATATTTGGAAAGTAAAAAGTTAATTTTGGACTGTATATAAGCTTTTCTAAAGTCAAAACGTGGCGCGTGGTTGCAGGTGATCTTGTGAAAGTATATGAAGATTTTTAATAATAATTTAGTAGCACAGGTACACATTTCACTCTTTTGTGCATCTCACAGGCTATTAAACCTCAGAGAGCTGCACTACAAACACGGTCTCCAAAAACCCCGCCTTTCTGAGAGCCTACTCTGATCTCATTGGTCAGATGGGCCAGTTTGTTTTGATTGGTATACCACTTACAGGCCATGTTGGAAACAAAACGTTCATTACTATAGCTGAATTTTAGCTCCGCAGGATTCCTCAGCACTTGTACACACGGTGATACGAACAGTTACGATGGCGTTGGTTTTACAGTATTAACTTGAGCTCATGTCCTTTTTTCCCCCCCATTTAATTTCACTGATGTCTGAGCAAAATAACTTAGTCATTAAAACTATAAAATCTGTGATTAAATCCTACAGGGTGATATTTGTTAAAGTTTTCACATTTAGGGAAACTAGAAATTCAGTGTGCACCTTGTGTTTGTTGTGCAGGATAAGGTACAACAGCTGAAAGAGGAGGTGCGTGTGCAGTATCACAAAATGCACCAGCTCTTAGAAGACGACCTGGGGAGAACTCTGGAGGTGCTGGATAAAGCACACTCCAAATACTGCCAGGACAACTCAACCCAAACCCTGCAGCTCAATGCACGCCGTCAGGAGGCCAAGAAACTGCTCAGCTCTGTCCAAGTTGTGTTTGACAAGGCGGAGAATATTAACATCATGAAGGTGAGGTCGATTCTCTCTTTCACCCTTCACAGATGGCTTCATCTGGTCATCCTTAACTGCCCATGATATCCTAGCCCCGTGTGCACAATTTGAATGTTGCAGGAGGATTAATAAATGCCTACCAAGAATAAAATGGGGAAATCTTTAAATTTTTCCTCACGTTTTGATTATTAAAAGTGATGTCACGGTTTCTTGGAAGTCTGTCTGAAACTTTCCTTCATATAAAAGCGCTGTCTGTCTGACTGGGCAGTAAGGCAGCTGTCTCGGGCTTCAGACTGTCATAAACGCACCGTGTGAATGTGCCCATACCTGCGAGAAATGCTCCCCTGTCTGTGTGTGGTGGTTATCAGTAGATCTGCACTTCCAGATTTTTCCATGTTTACAGACAATGGGGCAGTCAAGCAGGAGCTTGTAGAGAAAGATTAATATTGTGCTCTGTTCTGTTTTGCTTTGTAGAACACAAAACCAGTGAAAATACTCATGGACAGGTATGTCATTTATGAACCAAAGTGCAGAAATTGATTGAATTTGAATACTTTTATTGAATATTTTTGAATCTACTAATCAAATTGACTTTTTACAGATCAGCATCATGTACAGGCAGTGTTCTGCCTCCTTATAAAGTGGGTCATCTTAATTCCAAAATATTCCTGTCTGAAGTCTCAAAAAAGGAAAAGAACTTGAGAAAAATACTGGAAGGTTAGTAAACTTGCTCAACTTACTTGGTCTCTAATTGGTTCATGAGTTCTGGTGTAAAAGGTTTGCTCATATGAAACCAACGTGAATAAAAAGATCAAAACCAATAAAACATTGACGAAAAAAGGCGCTGTTTACACAACACCTTTTTCAACTAAAAACTGAAAACTTTTTATGCATTTTGGACAAAACCCAAACTTTTGAAAACTGGTTTCAAAGTGAAAGTTTTTGAAAACATCACATTATCACTTATTATGTTATAATCTCCATGTAAAGGCTGGTTCACATGGGACGATTTTCAAATTGTCGGCCGATTTTCCAAACCTGAGAGACCCCACACACGGCGATTTAAAAAAAATCATGGGTCTAACAGTTTTGGTCGTACGGTGTGTGGTGCGCAGCCACACAGCAAAATCAACACATCACACACGAACTGATTTGACTCCCGAGCATTCCCAGGTCAGACGGAAAATCTCGCAAAATCCCTCGATCAAATGTGACTTCAGAGTAAACAATCATGGCGGACGAAGAGGGATGCAATGGCGATAGTGTGTAGTTTATTTTTAACGGAAAAAAACGTCCACCAAACTTTCTGGTGCACCATACCGCCGGGCGTCGGCTGTTCTGATTTCGTTTCCCGCCGTTGCTTCCTCTGCGCCTCGTCACCTCGCTTTCTGATTGGCTACACTCCACAGTTAACAGGCTACGTGCTCGTTTGTCCCCGGGGGGCACCACACACGAGGAGCAATCGGGCCAAAAAAATCCAACATGATTGATATCCCCGATTTGAGATCGGAGCAGTCCCGGCATCCTTCCGAGCAGACGAGAGCAGTCTTAACACACCACACATGGCAGGAATATCTGATCAGATTATTTTACGATAATCGGAGCATCCTTAAGATTGTCTGAAGGGGTGAATCGGCGCTAAAATCGGCCTAATAATCCTGCCGTGTGATCAGGCTTAAACTACAAAAACGTTAATTTGTGAAAATGGTGATGTCATGCACATGCGTATTAGCCTAAGAAAAAATAAATCTTGGTTTTGGGGACTTTTTTTAAACTTTTATATGATAAACAATTTTGAAGCACAACCAATTGAGAACCACTTTCTTGGCTTGTGAAAACATTTCTGTTCAACACATTGTTTTTTTCCACAACTCATTGTCCTTATCCCCTTGTTTCCAGCACCATTCAGTACTCCCGCACACTTCCTCCAGAGCATATCTGTCCACCCCTCCAGTGTGAATACCTCCGGGGGTGAGAAACGCAAACACTCCACAGCCTTCCCTGAAAGCAGCACAAGCCTGCTGGATTCCTCGTCAGGCCCCATGAGCAAACAGCAGTTCCTGGGTCAAGGTTCCAGCTCCACAGACGGGCCGACGTCACAGCCGCCCTTGGCTCCCTGTAGCTCCACCCAGCACATTGTAGGCCTCAGCAGTAGCAGCAGCGCCCAGTCGGTCCATCATTCCAGCTCAGTTTTTACTCCGGCTGACTACCCCAATCCCAGCTCCTCCCAGCAGGCCATGCTGCCCCAGTACGGTGGCCGTAAGATTCTCATGTGCACGATGGACAACTGCTATTGCTCTAGCGTCCCCTCCATATCGAACCACCGTGGCCATCCTCCCTACCCTCGCTCGGGATCTTTCCCTTGGACACAGGATTACTCGCACCCCCTGCCCTCCACGGCCTCAATGTCCCAGCCCCTCCAAGGGCTCTCCATGCACGACTGGATCGACGCCTCACAGAGCCACAGGCACCCTGATTTCTATGGATTGTATGGGCAATCTTCCACTAAACCATACGTCACCAGTTAACCTTCCACGGCATCTCCGGTTTATCTCCGATATCTCGCTCATTTCCTTCCTAGACCTTTTTCCCGCCTGTTTTTCAAAATCAGGCTTGTTAACTTAACAATTACAAGGAAAACAGCACTTTTATCATGCAATGTAAGCCTCTCGGCTTAAACTCAGATCTCTTCCAACTTAAGCATTAAAACCCTGTCTGTCCCTGTGTGAAAATAATAAGGGAATCTTTCTTTGAGAAATGTGGAGGCGGGACCCAGCTGAGTTTTTAAAATTACAAACAGATTTTGGATAATTGCAGAGGGTTTTGACCCGGAGCAGATAATGATCACTTGTAAACAGAGTTAGTTTTAACTCCTTTCACCTCCCCTCTTCTTGCCTTTAGGGCATCTGGAATCTGGTTGGTTTTTATTATGTGCTAAAGATTCCTTTTAACATTGCTATTAATCTTCTACAGTTTTATTATCAGTAGATGGGGAATATTGTTATTAAAAAAGAGGGATAGAGTCTGTTTATTATTTATCATATTTCACCTCTACCACACCTTCAGATTTTGGGCTTTTGTTTCTGCTGAACCGCTCCACAGGTAACCACGATTATGGTTTGACGTGTTACTTACATTCCTTAGAGGCCAGAGGTTCTTTTTTTTTCTGTTATGTTTACAATTATGTATTAATAATTTTCAGTAGGTTGGAAAAGATCAGTACAAAAACTCAATCCAGGTTCTTTGGCGGCTTCACTCAAAGAGGTTCCACCAAGCATGTCATGAGCTATTGCATCTGAAGCACTTCTGGATTCTGCTTCCTGTCAGATAATGTTATTTCCTGCATTTAAGCAAATGTGAAGCATGTTCAGGATGATTGGTGCCTACACACACCTCTGAGTCTTATAACGGTGTAGATATACTTCTGTTGTAATCGGTGACGCTGAAGCCCGAAGGGGTCTGTAGTCACCGTGAACACTGATTGTTGAGAACATGCTGGACAAACTTCCTGTTTGTGTTTGTAGGCATGCAGGAAGGCCTTTATGTGCACTCAGAACTCAGAAAAGACTCAACTGAGTGAGACTAGAGAACAGTTGACTTTTTTTCCACATATTTTATACAAGAAAACTGGATGCATACATTTGGAAATCAAAATAAATGTGCTTCAAAAGAGTATTAAATGCTGGTTTAAACAAATGTGTGTGAAAAATCTTTTGTAATTTTTCAATGTAGTTTTCTTTTTGGTGGCAGAAGTCATGGCTTTAAACTATGGAGTGGTTCTCAACCAGTGAGCCTCAGAAAACGTCTAAACGTTTTTTTTTTTTGAGGAACCAGTTACCACTTTCTTGAAAAACGTAGATATTTGAGGTAGCCTAATTTAAAAAAAAATGTGATTTCTAGACCTGGAAACATCATCTTAATTAACCATATTTTATAACAGTGGACATTTTTATTTATTTTACTATTAAAAATGTTATTTTTTTTTTTTATAAACGTATGCCAAGCTCTAAAAATATTTTATTGTGTTGCAGACCCAACTAAAATCCCATAAATCAAGCACGACCCTATTCGTCTTTGACTTGGATCGTTTGCCTAGACCTTGTTGTTGATTATTAAAACAGGTTTGGAGGTTATATTTGAAGTAAAGTTAATCATTGTTTATAAGATAGTAACAGCCTTATGGGCAAGTCCGAAGCGAAAACTTGAGCGAAATATGTGGCTTCCAAAAAAAAAAAAAAGCCAAGACTACTTTTAAATCATTTAAATATAGCAGCCTAAGGACTGATGCCAGAATTTCCAGCTCTTCCTCATGGGTCAATGGGGCAATCAGTCACATTTTTCCATTAAGGCATGGTGGGATGGGGGCGCAGGGCCGGCTGAGGTATAAAGGGGATGGGGGAAGTAATCAGGCTTGAAGAACAGCTCATCATTTATTTATAAAGTGTAACGTTCCAGCCCCTCTCCTCCCACAAACCCCATAGATTCATGTGCCCTCAAACCAACACAGTCAACATTTTGTGACCAATTACAAATCTGACTATACTCTACCCTTTTTTTCCCCCCCTGTTTGCTGTGGGTGGATACGCCATATGCTCCGAGAGCTCTACAATGGGTTTGTTTTTCTGAGCTCTGCCGTCCCATGATGCTAATCACTGGCTCATTGCAGCCCGTGGGAGGACTGAAGCCTGCCGGAAGGATCGATTGCAAAACACAACAGAGGCTGCCCGGCTTAGCTCCTCTGTACATGTGATCGCATACGGATGTATGTGAGGCCTGAAGTGAAAAGGGAAATAAAAAGCAAAGCAAACATGCGCATTTTTCATGTAAAGGAGTTGGTGTGAAAATGTTAGAGTGTGGACATGTTTGTACAAAGGCTTCAAGGTCTTCTGTACTCTTTTAGCCCAGCACAGACCAGCTGTAGTCTAAAGCCTCTTGTTTTTCTGCTACAGTCACATTTGCTTACTCTTCCTTTTCCATCAATTATTAAAACCTGCCCTCTGTTATTATTGGGAACGATGTTCCACGATGAAGGCTTTGCTGGTGGGGATCACGTTAGCACTTTTCAGATTTGTATTGCTCCGTGTTTTGAACTTGTTCGTGAACTTGCAGATTAGAGAGCGGACACGTGTTTTCCAGACTGAAAGCCTGTTCACACTAACACAAATGTTCAGTGGGAAAATTCCATCTAATTTTTGTATGATTTGTCTGTTCCGGATTCAAACAGTTTTATTTGAACAAATGCTCTCGGTTTGTGTTCATTTTTACAGGGAGTTATTCTCATTTCCATCGCACTGCGAAGAAAACTGGCCAAACGTTCGATGATTTCGATCCATGCTTTTGGTCATGTGGTGCTATTAACTGTTGCTTAACAAAATAGTAGGTGTGTTTGACTTCAACTGTGGCTGGATTTAACCGATTGACAAGATTTGCTGATTGCAGGCAGGGGAGGGGTTGAAAATGGACACTTGCTGCTTCCCGTAGTGTTATTTGCACGGTTTGCATACGTTGTGTCACAGATGAAGTGGATTAGCTGCAATATTTGTCAAATACACAAGACATTTGAGATGTTTTTTTCATGTAGCAACAGTGTAAAATAGACACTAGTCTGTTTGCGAGCACCACCAAGTCGTCACTTTACAGTTTTCTTTGCAGCGTGATGGAAAAGAGATTAGAACACCTCTCTGGTAATAAAATAAATGTTACATTGACAACATGTGAATGTTCGTGTCGAAACAGCCTTTCATTGCACCAAAAATGCATTCATCTTGGTGTGTGAAAAGGCTATAAGAGTAGAGAACAACAGAAATGTTACATAGCCCTTTCTCAAAAACAAAACAAATTCCCAGAAACCTTAGGGGGATCTGCCTGAAACAGAGCAGGCCGAAGCTGCCGACTTTTCAGTGCTGCCAAATGGTATGTGGTTCTTTTGATCAGATGGTTATTTTCCATAAAACAAAAGGTGAGTATTTGGGCCTTTGCTGCCATACTGGATGCATCAAAAAGGATTAGAGTTTACCCTACGAATGTATTACAGTACATACCATCAAATGGATCACAAGACTTTGTGGACCCACCTGTATTTAGTGCTGACCACTTCAGCTGTAAATCTGAGACAGATGTTAAAACCAGATGTACTGTATGTAGGGCCATTGTTTTTGCTGCTTCTCATTCTCATCTTGCTTTACGCTGATACAAGTGAACAGGAAAGACAGAGGCATAACGTTTTTAAACGGTTTTCAGAAAAAGGAAACACTGAAAGAGGAGACGATAGGGAAGAGAGGAGTCAACATCTAATTTGGAATGTCTGTCAGTGCCTCACATGCTCAATAATCTATTTACCATGCAGAATTAAGATTTCTGCTATCCAGCACATTGCAGCTCCAATCCCTAAAGCCAGGATGGATAATCCAAAATCCCTCTTAGGGCCTGTGAGGCCAGTCCTGGAGCAAAAGAAGCAGGCGAGCTGCAGATGCCTCTGGGTACTACAGAGATCAACCCACGGCAACAACTTAACTTAAAAGATGCCAAATTCAGTGGGAAAATCACAGACTTGGCTACACTGATCTTCACACCGATCATTTCCATAGACTTAGAGTTCATAGTGACCAGGCTGTCAAAAACCCCCCCACTAGATTACAATTGATACAAATGCGTCATAACCCTAACGCTCAAAATAATTAATTGGTTTGAGTAGGACAAACTTAAATTAAACTAATTATTTCAGTAACTCTTTTTCTTTCAAGTTCACAGAACTTATGTATTTTAAGTAAACTGAACTGTTTCATTGTTTTGAGTTTTGTGAAATTATTTATTTTAATTTAGACGAACTTAAGTTTACCTGAAATGGCTGGGATGTCTATTTAAATGTAATATAATGTTTTTGTTTTTTTGTGCAAGATTAATGTTGAGTGGGAGATTTAGTAGCGATTAATGTTTTGTTATGCTAATTTAGAAGAATTTCTGTTAATGTTGGTTTTAGGATAGTTCAATAATGCTCAAACTAGGCGCGCTCAACTGCCAAGACGTTTTTTGGGTGCGAGTTATAAAACAGTGATCAAAGTAAAGAAGACACTCACTGATCACTGATGATGGCTTAGGCCGAAACGCGTCTGTGTGGACATGGTGAATGAATAAATCTTCATGAGATTTAACTAGAGAGTGCGGTTTTAGGATAGTTACCATCATGGTGACATGTGCATGCAGTGGATTTGAGAGCAAATACAAACTTTATATTGCTGCTCTCATACAGGAAGTGATACTGTGTAATATACTATTATTAACAAGTTAACAAATTAGTATGTAAGCAAACTAGCTTGTTAAAGCTAACTAGGTTTATACTAAGTGTTCACATTGAGATTGCAGTACTTAAATGTATGAATTAGTGCACTCAAACATTTCAAGTTGAGTACAATTAAATCAAATGCCAGTTCTGCTTACTTAAACTTTGAATTTCTTAACTTAAAAGAATTGAGGCAACTGATTGCCTTAATTATTTTAGGTTTTGTCAACTTATACGGGTTTACAGTGTAGTTTTGTGTGAGGAACAGTTTAAATTATGATTATTCACTGATAATCTTCCCCTTTGTGGCAGCTCTTTCTCATACACTATACTGTTCAAATGTTTAGGGTAAGATTTGCATGTCACATGACCTTTCAGGAATCATTCGTGCTCCGAGAAACACCATACCGGTTTGGAATGACAAGCGGGTGAGTAAATGCTGAAGAATTTTCTTTTTCTTTTTAGTGACGAACTGTCCCTTTAAAGGTATAGCGGAGGATTTTCTTTTTCCGGGTGGATAATCTATACTATTGGTCCACCTAAGTGTCAATCATTCTGGTGATATGTTTACGTAAGGCCGTCGTACTTGCTCATCCCTGGCACAAGTCATGCACCGCATAGACACGGTAAACATCTCAATTTGTCTAAAGTAGCCTTTTGACCAAATGATAAATGGTATCACCCTGACATATTCTAAAACCTTGTGTGTTCATGTGTTCATATTCTAAAACCTTGTGTGTTTATTATTACACAAATGCAACAAGCTACTTCTCCATTACATATGCAACTATGTATAAAAATAACGTATTATTAACAATTAAACATATTAGGTTAAGGACCAACGTAATAGCACTGCTTATATGTTGCCATGTAACGTAATTGCGATTTGCAAAATAGTTTCCTCAGAACGTATTTCGTGTGATACAGGGTTGTACATACCATGTCTTGAGTCCTCGGTCACTCAATCGATCAGTATAACAAGTAAATAAAACACGGAAGGGCATTTGACATGTTGTCTTTTTTATGAATGTTTTTGAGTTAGTTTATAATTTGCAACATAATTGTGTAAGGCGTAATTGACGTTCCCTCTCGGGAGCAAGAGTGTTGTGTTTGTCCATGTGCATTTTTTTTTAAAAATTGGAGAGGGCGGGTCTTCTCTAAAATTCGGAAAGATCCTCCGCTATACCTTTAAGAATATGCTATTCCTATCTGTGTATTTTGTTAATGCCAAAGATTTAAAAACCCTGGTTAAATAAAACATTGAACTATAGGCGTAGCAGTAAGGCTTACAGGAAACACAGCGTGTCTGTTTGAAGGCTGAATTCCCAGGCTCCAGTGTTAATAATTTGGAGATACTCGGGTAACAAAGAGGGCAGCCAGAGCAGCAGATTTCCCTCTCGTCTCCAGTTACTCATTACAGGAATATGAAACCAGAAGATCTCTGTAGCATTTGCTGGCCTGACAAGCCCTGCACTGTGTGTGGATGTCTTTGATTAGGCTTTGGAATTAGAAGTGTGATGTGTCATAGAGAAGATGGATAAATGCGCAGGGCTTCGGGCCTGCTAATGCAACGGCAGCTGCACAACAGCTGACAGGCTCCCGGTGGAGCAACAGCATTAAAACACACCTTCAGCGAGGCCCCTACACTTAGGCATGTGCACACATACACACACAGTTGCCATGGTAACACACACAGCTGTCAATAGCATCAGACCACACCCCAGTGAACAGGCAAATACACACCAATGAAGTGATGTGATGAGTTGATGCTCACAAACACACCATATCTCCATTCCTAACCCGAACGGACATGAGCAAACTTGCTCTTGAGCTTCATATAGAAAAGTGATGACACATGGGAAATATTAAGCCATTCAAACTGAAACAGTTAATTTGATTATGTTCTGTAAATGAAAGATGTCATCATCTCATTAGATATGGTTACACTGGGAGTTGAGGCACAGCTCTCTCTTCCCGTTCTCCTTCCAATTACAGCTATCTCTGTGTTGCAATGTTCGTTTTGCAACTTTTACTGTAAAATTACAAATTGTTACACATACTGTGGTTATTGATCATCAGGCAAGGAGGACCACTGGAAAAAATATTTTCATGATTTGTAATCACAACATTTTTTCTTTTGTCAAATCAACTTAGATAATTTATGTAGTTAGATAACATACTATTTTGAGTTTCTGGTGATTAAATTAATCTCCTTCATTTTATTAACTAAATTTTTCCATTTCAATGAACTTAAAATTTTAAGGCAACCAGGTGACTTATTTTTTTTAAGTTAAACCAACAATATTTTTTTTAGCTCTGAAAAGGAGCTAAAAAGGAAAAGGAAATGGGAGTCATTGCAATTTGAATTGGCTCCATCCGAAATTGTATACTTCCCTTAGTATGCGACAAAAGAAGTGAGTCTGAATTCACATTAGGCTACTAAAAAGTAAGTACGGGATGCAAAATTCACTCTTTTATGGAGAACATTTTGGTGTTTTTCTAATTGAAGAAAAAGTCGTTTACAGCCACGTTCACTCCGGTATTTCGCTCGCATCATTAAGTGTTTACAGCCAGGACCGGCATGCACTTCTGCCGCTCTAGGCGATTTTTTTTTTTCCTGCCCCTACCATAGTACGAAGCATCGTTGGAGAAATCAACTAGCTAGTCACGACTGTTTCCCGAAACCCACTGTCGCAAAGTATCGTTCAACCACGTTGGTTTCGCACGTGGTGGAGTAATAACTTTGTGACATTACAACAGATCGCACTTAATTTACCAACACCTAGTGCATGGAATTGGAGTTATTTTGACATTTAACGACACAATTAGCTATAAGTTTATTGTATCGTTATCGTTTTCCTTTGATATTTTCTCCAATAGCCCAAGCATACATACAGGCCAATAGAATGGTGTGTAAAACAAATTCATAAGGGAAAAAAATGTACATAATAAATTAGCTTCATTGCAGATTCCAAGTGATCAAGGGCTTAGGGCACATTTCAAGAGTTCCAGTAGTGGGTATTCGTGCAATGTTAGCAATAATATATCTAAGTGAAGGAGACGGAAGGGAAGTTAGCGAGAGTGTGTTCATGTTTTTGAAAAGATTTAGGGCAAGTGAATATAACTAAAAACTAAAGATGTGCAACAGATAAATTATTAATAATGAATAACAATCTATAAAAAATATGAATTATCCATTTTGATTTAATGGTGCAGTATATACGCTCAAAGATTTCTGTTATTATGTCATCCTAAATCAGTAAAACATTCTGTCTTATGTGAAACACAAAATACATTGAATAAGCATGAAAATCTAAAATGAATTACAAAATTATTAAATACATTTTGAAACAAGCTTGAGTTCAGCTCTACAGAAGATAATTTCATTATTCAGCTCAGTTCACTGTCGCATTAATTCAGTTCAATAACTCAATGTTGCAATGTTCATTAATTATGAAACAAGTTTGATTCAGCTATAAGTAGTTCAACAGAAGGCAATAATGTCATTATTTATTTAAAGTCAGTTAAATGTTTATTCAATTCAGTTCAGTAATAGTGTTGATGTTGCAAAGTTATCCAGCTCAGTTCATATTTTGTTCTCGATTGGCCTATAATTGTGTCCTAAAAATGAAAGTCAATGGGGTCCCGTGTGGTTTTGGAACTCACTGAGTTTCATTGTATATGGACAAAAACAGCTAAAACATTTTTTTAGCATATAGGTTTGATGATTATGACAAAATTCACCTGTTTGTGATTCCTTATGAACATCTCAGAAGCAGTGGTAGGTCTCACTGGCAGCTGACGCACCTCATCACCGCATCCTTCACCATCCTGCACAGGTGGCTTCTGTGGAGAGTTCAGGTTCGGTGTCATTCAGAGGACAAACTCAAAAACAGCAAACGTCTGTTGCTCACTGATTTGTAAATGAAGGTGCTGACAGTCCCGGTGCACGAAACCCACCCTGTGTCTCTGTTTTAAGAGTGCAGTGTTTGCTTAGTGCTGCCTTGGACTGAAGACTGTGCAAAGCAAGGAGTTGAGTGAATACTCTGAGGAATGAGTTCTTTTGTGAACCCACAACATCTCTGAGTGCTTTGTCTGTCAATCAATTGAGCTTATAAAGCATAGCTGTGAGTTATTTGTAAGTGCACTGCCAGCTCCAGAGAAAAGCATGAACCGAGTGCCTTTACTCGTTTATGAAACAGCAGGTCTCTATGCATTTAACAGTTCTGACATGACCATAAAGCAGTTGCCATGGCAACATAGGGTTTGACGGAGGTGTGACATTAGCCCTGCCCTCTTGAGGGGGAGGAGAGCCCCAGTGAAACACAAGGTCACCTGCCCACATCTGCCTCTCTGGATGGATGGTTAGACAGACAGACAGACAGACAGACAGATGTAGATTGACCAATCACAACGCAGCCAAGAAAGAGCTCCCACAGAGGTCCGACACTTTCACAGCGCTCGTGCAATTGACTTTCAACACAGGCGTTTCATATTTTTGGTCTTGGTAATCTACGGTCGTAGTTTTATCAAAAATGTGGTTAAACGTTGTGCCTGGGCCATTTGTTAGTGTTACACCGATACGCGTTTCCCAGAGAGGTTGGAGGGGGTGTCCGTATTTTTTTCCTTCCCAAAAGCGAAGTCAAATCCTGTCAATTGTCGTCTTTGGATTAAACTGTATGGACGTCCTCAGTCAGCTAAACCCCTCAAAGATCAACAAGCACATGTTTTTTTGCTTCTAACCTTACTCTGAAGTTATAGTAAGACCGTTTTATAATATTTTAGGTTGTGATTTCGGTTCTCATACCGGTTGTTGATAAGCTAGCACACGCTGCTAATGAATACAACGTTATACTCGTGTAGTCCGTTTACTTAACGATTATAGAAGTGAATAGAGACTTACCCAGCTTTGCATTAACAGTGTTGCTCCCTGATATTGTTAGTCCCAGCCTCCGTCTCGATAAGTAGGATATGCAGTGGTGGTTGATTTTTTTGACTGTGACCGGTAACGTTATGCTTTTGCCTCTATTTTGGATGCCTTGCTAGCCTTCGAACGCATATTGCAGCCCCTTTTGCCTACTTCTATCGGTCACTTTTTTTTTGCTGTTTTGTAAAAGTTTAATAACATTCCAGTAGGAAGAGCTGTCACAGCATAAGCCATGTTGATACCACAGGGCCCAGATGAAGTTTGACGGATGTAGCAACAGTAACTAAGGGGGGCGCAGTAACTAATGGACACCGGAAGCCTTTGGCTCGCACATTCAAGTTACAAATGGCCGCGCCAAGTTTCTTACTGGATTAAAATGCATTAAGTGGCGGATTGATCTAATTGAGCTCAGCTGTAATATGACGGGGAACGAGTTGCGATTTTGACTTATTAAATAGAAATGTGCAGCTTCTTTCTCACAACTTAAGTGTAGGCTACTTATCTGGCAAAATGGGATTTCAATAAAACTTGAAATCGGAAAATCGTTTAGTCTAGGTGCAGATTAATCTCTGGTTTTAAGATGGTAAAAAACCAACAACTGTTGACCATTAGCCTAAATGTACTCTGGCTAACATTTTACAGACATACATAAAATATTACTGTAAACCAAGAGAAAGGGCAAATGTCATTTAATTGTCATTTTGTAGACATTTTCTAAATATTTATTTTCATAAATTTGAATGTATTCTGTTTTAAAAAAAATAATAATAATTGTTTGTGACGAGCTTCTGCGCTGCTGGTCTGGTGCTTGCTTGAGGCTTCAGACTTTTACAGAAGGCATTATGTATGTGAATTAGAATATTGTCTCGATATCAAGTCACAAATTGAAAAAAAAACTCCTCACAGCCAGAGCCAGGTGCTTAAGCAAGCACACCTGTGTAGCAACCCTGCTGTTTGTTATACAGGTATCCATGTGATTTAGCCCGGTGCTCATCCCACAATAAAATATTTATTCATTAGTTCGAGCCAATAAATTAACACAGACTAAGGAAAAAAAAGTTTTATGCAATGTTTTTTTAAGTCTAACATATTGTGAAGCATCTAAAATGAATAAATCATAGAAATCCAAGATATTAAAATAGATTCCAAGATCAAACAGACAACATTCTAATGAATAATAATACAAAAAACACGTATTTCACTCAATTCAGTGGTTGATTGTACATTATGTATCAAATTATTTCAGAGTATCATGCTGTTGCACAGTGTTGACAAAGTAACTGCAGGTGAGACAGAGTTGATGAGGAATGATTCAGAGGGGTCAGGGGTTACAAAAGCCTTCTCATATCCCTTTAACTTGGACGAGGTGGTAAAAAATCCACACAGTCCACAGAGTTTGATTTTCATATTCCCTTTACAAAAGTACTAGGCTCACTACTTCTTCTTTGCAGTAATGTTCTTGCAGACCCAGTTCATGCCATCCTGAAAGAAAGCAGCACTTTAGCCAAAAACCAGCCACTGATGGGAAGGTCTAAACAACTGATTGGAAAGATAAAACAAAGCTAATGTAAAAGCAATGACTCACCTGGACTCCCTCTCCCGTAAGTGCAGAACAGGACTGAATTTGCCAAATACGGTCCCGAATGGTGTGCAGGTTCAGTCCCTCTGCGATCTCAGAGGCTGGAGCAGCGGTCAGCAGGTCTTGTTTATTGGCGAAGATTAAAACAGGTACGCCACTAAGTTTCTCCTCATCGAGCAGCTCAGACAACTCCTGCACACCACATAAACAATTCAAATAATAATCCAATAGCTCATTCAAATACAGCATTCAAATTCAGCATGGATTTGCTTGAACAAATGCATATCAAGAAATTTTCACTTCCAATAAAATAAAAGCATTGCAGTGAACTGGATTAAGTAGGAAAATATAGCTAGACATAGACATGACCCGGTGTGAAGCCACATGTTGTGAGAAATGTCCTGCAAAGACCTTGGAAGGTTCATAATCTCTCATCTACACACATACGCACACACACACACAAACAAGACAAGTAATAATGAACAGATTTGCTATAATGATAGATCTTTTTATACCTGTCCCGTTTCCTCAAATCTCTTCCTGTCTGCACTGTCTATGACATAAATCTAAAATGCAAAAACACAATGTAAAAATCATCACATAAACAAATATGAGAAAGTATCAGAAAGAAATATATACAACTGTTCAAATGTTTGATGTATGATTTAAAATACTTTTATTCAGCAAGGATGTATTAAATAAGAAAAAGTGACAGTAATGCTGTTTATCAAAGAATTCTGAACAATAGACTTGCACAACATTTCCAAATTTTTAAGTATGTTTTTGTTGAGCATTAGAAACTTCTTTAGAACTTTTCAATGGTAGTGTTAAACGATAATGAATGCTATGCTATGCATAACTCATAAACATATCTCAATAAGAAACACTCACAAGCATATCAGTATTTTCAAAGTAGTTTCTCCAGTATGGTCTGATCTTCCTCTGACCTCCAATGTCCCAGACATTCAGTTTGAAGCCCTGAGACTGCACGCTCTTAATGTTAAAGCCCTGGCAAGGACAGAAGAATTAAAATTAATTGAACAATGCTGTATTGTGCTAAAGAAAGAAAAACCCTTAAAGGGATAGTTCACCCAAAAATGAAAATTTTGGCATCACTTGGCTACTCAACAGGCAGTTGATGGCACCCATTGACTTCCTATACATTCAATTATTTTTTTCCTACAATGATGTCAATGGGTGCTGTCAACAGTCTGGTTAACGAAATTCTTTAAAATATCTTTATTTGTGTTCAACAGAAGAAAGAAACTCATACAGGTTTGGAACAACATGAAGGTTAGTAAATGGTAACACATTTTTCATTTTTGAGTGAACTATCCCTTTAAGAATTTATCCCTTTAAGAATTTATACTATGAACATGGAAGAAACTAGCTTTTTTTTTTTTTTTTTTCCAAGACAATATGTATTTCCTGTAAAAGGGAGATTGTGTGTTACCTGCGTTGGTGTGATGTGACTAATATCCTCAGAGGCTAGCTGTTTGAGAAGTGTCGTCTTTCCGCCATTGTCTAATCCAAGGAGCAGAATGCGTATCTCCTGGTCTGGAGCACTCTTTAGTTTTCTAAGGATTGACAACAAACCCTGCAATAAACATTATATGCTCAATAACCAGATTTTAAACAAGTCAACAATGACACTATATAAAGACATTTGTGAGAAAAAAAGATGGTTCTAAAAAAAATATAACGTTAACGTTACTTCTGTGAGCTAAGAGACTTATCTAACAAAATATGAAAAAGACCAAGACATTTGTAGATTTTAGAGGGGTTAAAGGAGACTTTAAAGAGATTAAAGACAGAATGACTCAGTCGCAATTCACTCATTATATAAAAAAATGCAGTGAAAGTGAAAGATGATTAAATGATGACACATTTTGTTCAACTGTCCATTTAATGGTGGCTACCCTCGGTGGCTACAATATCGTAATAATTTCTTGAAAGAGTTATAGGCCTAATCTTTACATTTGAATTATTCGGGAAATAACAAAACAGAGGAAGGCAAATAAATGAGACTTAGCGCCGCTGATCCATCAGGCTTCACTCCTACAGAGAAAGCCAGCTAACGTTACTGCAGAGCTAATTATCAAGATTCACGCTGCAACCGCCGAATAAATCATGCGTATTTCCAAAGTTTCTAAAATCTCAGTTAAATACAAACTACACAAATATAGGACTAAGGGCTAATTAACTTCTCACCATCTTACTCCCGAGTCCCTTCCGAGACGCCGACGATGGTTACTAGGGGGAGTTAAGTTACGTCACCATCTAATGGCGTCATTTTAAAGGAACCGCAGTTGTCACATTTTTCTGATTAGGTGACTTGGCCTTAAAATTATGCTTTTCTTTTATATATATATATATATATATATATATATATATATATATATATATATATATGTATTTGCATGCCCAGGATGTTTATTTTCTGTTAGGTACCATTGTTTGTTTGTTTGTTTGTTTGGCACGTACGCCTATATAATGGACATTTCCACTGTTATTTCCAGGAAGAAAAACTATTCGTACATTTTGTCACACAATATGGGGTTAGTTGTCACCGAAAAAACCCCACCATTAAACAGTCTATTACAGGCTTTTTAAAGTTTAAATAGTAGAAGAATTATGAATTAAAACAATTTATTAAACAGCAAAAAATGTAAAAGGTAAAGTACAAAAATAATGAACATATGTTTGATTGACCTAGATCTGTTAATAATTAACCTTAGGTTAAAATCAAATTTTATTATATAAAACACTTATCTGAAATGTATACATTTGTGGTTTTATTGTTTATGTTGCCCATGTGTTCCATTTTATAAGTACGCACACACACACACACACACACACACACACTCACACCAATATAAATATACATGCAAAACCAGGTTCACCCTGGTGAATTTATCAAAACAGCTGCGTGAGCTCTTAAAATAAAAGTACTGATTCTACTAAAACAACAAATTTTTATTGTAAATAAATCTGTAAAAATACAAAATGACAACAATGGGAAGTCCTCCTTGACTGATCTCAACATCAAATGCACCATTCAAAACGTCCCTCTAACGGTCCTTCAAAAAGGGACAAAGATTTAAAAACCCTACTTGCCAAATTTAAAAAAACTAAAAATATGAATTATAACAAAAGTTCAAACAAAAAAAATCATGTGTGATAAGAAGAAAATCTGGAGAGAACAATGCTGGTGCTTTCCCTGAAGACAGATGCAGATTGACAGGCTTTTCACTGTCATGGTACAGTGTGTTACAGGGATAGTACATCTGGAATAATCCTTAAATGCCCTCAAGGGCACAATGGTGACAGAACTGTGAATTTGTGGGTCTCCCAACTGAGAGTGAACCTGAAAGTTGGTGTTGGCGGTTACTTACATACACATAAGTAACAGTATTACTATTAACCAATATACATTTTTTTAAATGAAGTAAATGTTCACAGAGCTGGCTGCATTGAGGCTTCAACCTTTCTATTTAACATTTGTACAATCTAAAAGTACAAAATTCCAGAAAATACTTCACCACCCTCCATCATGTCTCATAGAAGAACATTACATCTAATATTATATAAAATGTATAAAGGTCTGTGGTAACATCTCAATTTCAGCTGCTGTGAGATTTAAATTTGCTTTTTCTTTGCTGGTTTGACTGAGGGCATTTCCTCCTCACTAACATCATCATCATCTTCTTCATCTGATATTTCAGACTCTTCATTCTCTGTGGCTGAAAGAGGAGAAATAATTAGCACCATTCAGTTTCAAAACAAAAGGGATAAAATAGCATGCTTTGTGTGCGATTTTTAGCCTTAAATGCATTGTTGTGATATAGAGACTTGCAACTGTTGTTTGATTTCTCACCAACTAAATGTAACCCACTGACAGTCACTGGTCCCGATCCAGATTTCAGCCGCAGTGTGACAGGAGCCATCAACTCAAACTCTCCAAGGCTTACCTGAGTAGAAACAGATTTAAAAAATTGCAGCATATTAGAATACCTGTATTATATAACAGTTTAGTAAAAAAAAAAAAAAAAAAGCATTACCATAGGCAGACAGGAAATGTTGAGATTAGCTACGGGCACAGATATTTTCTTTCCTTGGTGATTCATAGCGGTCACTTCCACAACATTATTCTCCTCTTTGGCACCATCACCCAGACAAATCTAATGGTTTGAGAGAAAGGAGTTTAAAAATACAGGTCATCAAACTCTTTACACACATTAAAGTCGCCATGAAATGAAAGCAGCAACTGATCATTTTGTCTATATTATGACATACAATTGAGTATAATGCATTATGGTAAAATACAAAATGTTGGGCAGGAACTTGTTTCTATGAATCAGCTGTTGACCGGATTTTCGAGATGTGTTTGTTCTTCTCAAAAAGTTGAACTTGCAGGGCCGGGGTTTATGCAGACTAAAAGGGCACACATTTACCACTGTTAGGCAAATTTTCACAAGCGAAATCCACCAAATTGCAAATTTCACATGATTTTAACAGATTATGCTTTGGGTTCACTCTGTTAACCCACAGAAAGCTGCTTGATTTGAGTTCTGTGTGAGCTGTGTTTCATATCTATGTGACCTGCATACATCACCTATGAGAACTAAGAAGACCAAGAAATGGTTCCTTAAACCAGAATTTTATTTTTAGGATAACACTTAATTTTGTCCATCAGCAATTGATTTGATCATTGTGGTTTGCTATTGGTATGAGTGATAGGTTGTCCCACCCTGCTGCAAGAGGGAGGGAAAGTTATTTTAATTAAAGGTAACCACACAGCTGAGCTGACAGCACCCTTTAGACTTCCATAGTATTTTTTTTTTACCAACAGTCTTCAAAATATCTACTTCTGACAAAAGAAACCTACATACAACTTGGAACAACTTGAGAATGAGTAAATAAATTACTATTTTTATTTTTGAGGGTTTCCCTTTAAAAAAAATAATGATGTACATGGATGAATCATTTATAATAAACATGGCTAATAAAATAAGAACTGTCAAGTTTGACTTCATGGTGACTTTAAACAGAAGGTGATAAAAAAATATGAAAACAGAGAAAGAAACACACACAGACGAATTGTTCACAATAAGATCTATAATATGCATACAGAAAATAGATGTATTTTTATTTCATATTAACTTTAACGCTATAAATAAGGCAAAAATGAAAATCTATGACGATTTGATCAACATTTTATTACTTCACAGATATAGAAGTTTCCCTTTTTTCTCTCTGTAGAACGCATAGACAACAAAACACGTCAGTCAAAAGCGCAAGGGAAGTGAATAGCGACATATACACGTTTAGGACAGGCAAACTCTTGCTTTAATAAAATATTCTACGAACCGTCCTGAGCTCCAGAAAATGTTCCACGTCTTCATCTTCGTCTGCTTGAAATGTGTAAAATGGAACTTCAGAAGACAACTCACAACCTAATGGAAATCAAAATCACACTATTATACAAGTAGCCTATATTTAATTTATATTCAGAAATTAATGTAATCACTGAAAACGAGCAGGTATTTTGTTTTTAAGCAATCCAGGTTTTTTAACGAACGTTAAACATCTCTGGCCACAATTATTAAAGAAATAATCAATTGAAGTTGTTCCACGTGTGCTAGTAAGTTAAATCTACGAAACGCGTCACTGTTGATCTTACTGAACACATAGCTTTCCAATCGCGAGCGTGAGTCCACCCCACTGTCCGATGTTTCGTCCTCAACAAACGACATAGCTGCTAACTGTTCGAACGTTTCTTATATCATTCAATCAATAAAGGCTACGATACCCACTGTACAAGTCGCGTTTTCAAAACACATGTAACGAGCAAGCGAAAAAACGGCGCATGATTATTACGTCATCAACACTGACCTAAAAGCTCGTTTTTAAGTGTTACAATATATGAAAGACATTGTAACAATTAAATATAGAATACAGGTAAAAAGTTGGGCATAATTACGATTTTTAAAAAATTTTTCATAAATAAATTTCTTTATATCACCTGTCAGTCCCTATGTGAGACCACCTTTCCACGGTTTTGGAAGCCATGAAAGGTGCTCCGTTCGAGCCAATCCATTTGCCAGACATGAAATATCTGTCGTTCAAGACAGTGTTTCTTATGGCTCTTGTATAGAGTTGGTCAAGATTGCTGATGATCTATTGATCAAAGGCTACTACGTACCTTCTTAATTCCTATGGAAGCAGTAAGGGTGTACTTAGTCACACATATGTATGTATATAGTATACATATATACATATATATATATATATATATATATATATATATGCTAAAGAAATTATGGTATACTAACATGCAATACAATTTAATTTAATAGTGCACAAGGAAAGATAAGAAATGGGAACAGCTTTAATTTTTTTCACAATTTAAATGCACCATCCACAAAGTTTTAGTGAAACTAAGATGGAAATAAGAGTGTTCACCAGGGGTGGCGATTGTGTGTCTAAAGGCATTTCATTTCACTCACTGACCAGATTTTCTTTACTATTTAACATTTTAATAACATCTTAATTACATACAACCCTTACAGAAATTACAACTATATTACATATACATTATCATAATACATCAAAATACAGAAAGGTCTATATATTTTTAAATGTATGCATTGTATATGACCTCTAAAAAAAAAAAAGCCCTTTACATTGTATGTGATTAACTAAAATAGAATGATCCAAACCACAAGCCATAGAGGTAAACAATAGCATTTTTGTTTGTACAAATTACCTTAAATGGGAGGGGAAGTGGAAAAACTGTCAAAACTGCCCATGCACAAAAGTATTTACATTTTTCTTTTACCTTTTGGATTATTTTAAATATTACATATGGGAATCTGCACGGGACTTTTGTGCTCTTCTAGTTTTTCAGGATACAGCACAACTGATATATATGTATATATATATCAACTTTTCTGTCCATACTTTTGGTTAAATAGGGGAATAAAGACAAAATAAACAGTTTACATTGTACCTACATTCAGGGAAACAATCCTGACATTGGCTTGGAATTTCAAAGAAACACAAATTAAACCGTGGGGCTTTTAAACATATTAACAAAGAGGCAGACCTTCATTAAGAACAGGCAATGGCTGTTATCATTCTCTTCAGGTAACAGAAAACGGTCTCAAATATGTTAAAGTTCATTCTTAAACATATCTTCATTTTTTCCCCACTTGTTTTAATTCTCCTTCTCTTATAATTAAAGACATTGTGCAGAGCATTGGTCTTCAGGTTTAAGTTACAAATTTTACTTATTTTTTGTAAACAACAGAATTATAATATAACCCTGTTATGTCTCGGAAATGTATAATTCGCCACATTAAACAAAGGCAGAAGTGTAGTATTTTTCATTTTTCATTATCCTCAAAAATATTACAGAGAAGGATAAAAGCCAAAAGGCATTTTTGTACAAAATGAAAAAAGAAAAGAAAAAGTATCATTAAAAGATACTCATGCTAAAGGCTTACACGAAGGTATCCCATGCAGTCTTAAAGACAATGAACATTATGGTTTAACTGTATTTACTTCTGCCTGCTCAAAGTTCAGTTTCAGTTCTTTTCGTTTCTAAAGCATCCTAAACCTCAAAGGATAGCTTTAGCTTGCTGCATTCTCCATATGAGCTCACCGACGCGATTTAAACCTGGAAAACTGCAGAATTTATTACAATGTCCTGAAAAGCAATAACGCAATCTCTGACTGTTAAGAAGTCCTTCTGGATTATTGCTTTGAACACTGTAAAACACTGAAATAAACTTAAAAACAAAAAAAGTGAAGATCTCTCATAAGGTATTGGCAAGTTTTTTTTTTTTTTTTTTTGTCTGGAGAACCTAGACATTAACTTAAACGTGCACATATGCTGAACATAAACTGCAACTCAGCCACATCTAAGAGATTTAGTAGGTTCAATGGCACTTGGCCAACTCAAGCAATCTGTCTACCAGAAAAAAAGTGAAAGTAAATCGTGCGTCCTGAATTACTCTTACAGACTCACTTCACTTGTTTTTCCATTTCTCACTCCTCTTGAAAACACCAAACACTTGAGCATCCACCACAGACTGGCAAAGTGAATGAAAAGCACCTAAAATTCTAGAAGTGCATTCAGCATAATGATGTGAGTTAAGCTACCGTTACAGGGCACCAGTTTTTTCATTACAAAACGTGATATTTACATGAACAGGTAGCGAGTTGGGGCCTTAAAATGTGGGCCAAAGCTTTGTGCACTTTCTAGGAGGCTCCTTCTGTATGATTTTTCTTCTAGGCAGCTCAGATTCACAAACTCCTCCCCATTAGAATAACGTCTTTTGGGAATCCCTCCATTTTGGCCACTTCAAAGCAGCCCAGTTTGCTATAAAAGTCCAACATCCTTTTGTCCATCTGCCGGACCTCACAGAAAGCACCATTTGAGCCTGACAAACGAGGAGAAAAAGATGCGTTTATGAAACAAAGCATTCAAAAAAAATAATAATTATTATATAAAAATGATAATTTTATTACTACAGCAATGAATAAAAGCATCACGTGGAACAGGGACACTGTTAAATAAAAAGTTCATGTCACACAACATACTCTACTTACCATTAGCTTTCAGTGATGAGAGGAGACATCCCATCATGCTTTTAGCTACACTAGGGTCAGTAACCTTTGCATGAATGTCCACTTTAATAAGGGATGGGAAGTTACTGAGGAACGATTCTGGCAAAACCTCTTCCTCCTCATGGAAACTTAGCATCATTTTCTATAGGGAACAAAGATTGATATTGCCATAAACATGTTCCCAACCTTTTTATCTTATAAAGCCTACCGTTTCATATTTGATTTGCAAATTTCGAAGAACATTTTATTATTCATTATATAGCATTGATTGCTTGCCCACAACATTGAAAACTAAGTATTTAAATAACATCTAATGCGACGTATTATTAGGAGACAGAGTGACAACTGATATTTCTATGGATTTTATGCAAGTAGTCTGCTATATTGTTATAAAATCTCATTGCATTACAAGCTATCAGAATTTAAATAAAACTTTTTGGCCATAAAAATAACAGCAACTGCAAATAACAATTTTTTTCGTTTTGGCCCCTGAATAAACCTAGGGATGCACCGATTCAATTTTTTGCAGAACAAGGCCAATTTGGATACTTTAATTTTTAGTACTTTTCGATACCAAGTACCAATAACCTGTATTTTCATTGCAGAAGAAATGACATGACATGCAAACCTCTGCCTCTGACAGGTCCTTCTCTGTGTCTGGCTTGTTGTATTTCTCTTGCATGAATGGAATCCAACTCATCTGGCAATTCTTTACAAAGGGTTTGACATCCACAGTGCCCAGAGCATAGCCGCAGATACCTTCTTCATCCTCAAGCACAAAGCCATAGTCTGGGCTGAGCGTCAGAAAACCTCCCACAAACCTGCAATGAGTAAGATGATGGTACAAAGTCAACATGTTATTAATCATGCATGCATAACACATTAATGTGACATAACATAGTGGAAGCTCAAACTTCACCTGTCTCCAATAAGGTCCGGTGAAGACTCATCTGGGAAAGAAATGCCATCACAGCTCTCAGTGAACATCTCCTTGCAGACCTTATAGATGGCAGACTGAGGAAAAAAAGTGAGAGATGCAGTGTAAGAAAGGCATCTGACAGCTCTCATTCCACAAAATGTGAACCTTCTTAGGACTAACAGGAGGACCAGACTGCTGTTTCAGCAGAATGCTTCAGATGTGATGCAATTAAACCTAAAATCAAAGCATAAACTGGGACACCTCAGCTGGGAATTCAAGCAACCAACAGCAACGTTTAATTTAGACAAACATCTACAGCGTTTTCATACTACAGATAGCTTACAGTAGACAAGCCATGCCCTCCACATAAAGCACATTCCTAGGGTTGCACCAGCTGTGAACAAGTTATAACTTGAGGCCCATTTTCATTGCAACTATTCCAAGTTACAAATGAAGCACTATTAAATATTTTTTTTATTGCGCCACAAAACAACATATAATTGACTATTTGAGGAAGTCTGCAAACAAATGTAAGAGTTTGAATAAAACAGAGCAGATTGAAGCTAAAATTTTACCTGAAAAACTTGATGCTGACATTTGTTGAACACTCTACTCTGGTGAGTATTTTTAATTGCAATTTTGATTATAATTGTAAGCTAGTACAAAACGAAAGCCAGAACCTACCTCATCTTTGGAAAAGTAAGGCCTTATGGTATAGATTTTAGAAGTAGGCATTGATGGTGGCGGCTGGTAGAAAAGATCATTTGCCCCATCAATTGGCAACAGTCTCTGTGGAGACCAAAGCAAAAGTATATAATAGTTTAGCACTTTTCTAGATTTGATCAAGTGACTGCACTGCTGCTGAAACTTCAGCATGAGTTTACCTGCTCAAGCTGTGCCAACCTCACACAGGAGCTGAGCAATAATGCGCCTAATACAGGCATGGAATTAAATAAGCAAGTAAACTGGCTTCACTGGTTGGTCAGTTTTCAGCAAGAGCATGTAAACATCATACTTCAAATACGTACCATTGACAATCATTTTCCACCTTTTTTTTTTTCAGAGAGAAACCAAAATGAAACAAAAGTGCGCAGGCTTGGTCTGAGAAAGGCTTAACTGGCTAAAGGAGATGCTCCTTTCCCGCTCTTTTTCGCTGCGCTAGAACGTCCTGTAGAGAAAAGGAATGATGCTAGAGCGCAGAGCAAAACTCCAGGACCAAAAATTTCAAGCTTAAAACATCACATATTTTCCAAGACACACCAATTATGATCATCTAATTATTTATTAATTACATGTTTTGAACGTTGAGGTTATGGATTAGTAATACTTTGTTCATGGAGCTTTGAGTAGGCAGACTCGCAGTCGCACACGCAGGCGCAGTGTTGTGGACGCAAGCGCAGACAATAATTTTTGCACTGTTTCCTGCAAAGACACAAGATGTCATAAAATAAAACCTAGCCAATGCTGCGCTGTCGCGAGCGCAAGGGGGAAAAGCAGCATCTCATTTGGGCAGTTGCTGAAAGAAATACAAATTTAGGCTGGGTTAGAAAACACCATCACCCCAAACAGTTGTCGTTCGACCACTTCAGTTGACACTTCAGAAAAAAAAGCCCAAGTGGCTCAACACCCCTTTGTTTTACTGTGCAGCTGCTGACAGCTCACCTTAAACAGACCAACCCGTAGCGTTTTGCAACCACACCAACATCTTAAACAAACGAAAATATATCTTCGTGTAACATTTTGCAGGTAATTCAATATTGGATACCTGGAACTCTCCTGCTAGACCGCCCCTAAAGGCCCAGGGCTCTTGGTCGCCACTTAAGAACTGTGCTGACGACTGACTACGACACCCTGTTGAGATCAGATCCAAGCGGAAAACATTATGTGAGGGGCTTTCTGGCATAATGAGGGGGAAGGGGTATAGGGTAGAGCTGTCTTATTTCCAAATAACGCATTGAAAAGAAATGTAGATACTACAATCAAGGAAAACGCCTCAAGATGAACAAAAAGCATGGATATCTTCTGCCTAGGGCTCAAGCAGCTTAAGCTTACGATGACAGAGGGCTTTCACTGACTCCAATGTCAGATTTGGGCACATTACTGAAACAATTTGTTTTTCACATGATCCTCAAGCAGTTATAAGTGAGGTTCAGGATGCAATCTGGGATAAGGTTTGGTGCTAGCTCTTTAACTCATCTTTCTGTCTGTTTTGAAGAGATGAGATATTCAAGAATTACTAGCCGTAGCAGCGCTTTTCCTACAACAGCCTTTGTGGGTATTTTGTTTGTTATACGTCATCAGTTCACTAGCTGGTACTAAATAAGCTTCAGCTGTTTAAGCCCTCTGAATTCTAACCTTTATCTGAAGTCACATTTAGACCTATCTGCCTTGTCACATGACTATCGAGCATTGTTCATCAGCCACCACTGTGGACGCTTCCTTTGATCGATGGAAACTTTATTTAACATGATTTTATGGAGTAGATCTGGACCCTTCAAAAGAATCAAGAGTCTGCAGCAACTGAATATTTCCAGTCACAACCCCTATTTGCTCCAGCAGCAGATTACTACGATAAAACTGGGCACTTTTTAGTCGTCGTTAAACAGACACAAGCTTTATATTGTGAAGGGGTGGTCAAAATCCCTCTGTTAACCCCTAACAATTGAAATTTGAAATCTCTCTATTTCTAAATAGCAGTACCGATGTGAGGGGATGAGGACTCAGTGTCATGTAACAAGACAAATGCAGCGCAGATCCAGGAGACAAAGTTCCCCCGTTTTCAATCAGTTTGATCATACTAACACATCCTGTGGTGAAATGGCAGGACACACACCACACACACCCATCTGAGGGGAATTTTATCACTGCCTTTACTTTTTTTTTTACAATTTACCCATAAAATTATACTCTTGTTAACTGATTATTTTTTATTGTAGAGAGGTTTAGATGAGGCAAGAATATCAATCTTCCCCTAAAATGGTGTGGTAAAGCTTGTCTGAGCCATTTCAATTGGGCCTACTGATAGAAACAAAAATTATGTTAGAGCTGCCAGAGAAAAGAATTGTGGGGTTAACACCTAAAACTTGAGCTATCGCTGCGCAAATGTGACTTCATACAAGAACCTTTCCTTTCCTGAGACATTGAAAGAAATTAAAATCATTTGGGCACATAACGAAAAAGAATATAATCTATAAAACCCCGAAAAAAAAAAAAAGATAATCGCAGCACTGTGCATACATCGGGCACTGTCCATCCAATAGCAGTAGACACTTGTGCTGAGGAATCTTCCATCTGTACATAACGAAGGGAAAAGACAATACAAGAGCTCATTAGTAAGTGATCTCAGCACAACAGCAGTGAGCCGCTGACTGAATGCCATCTGCACTGCTTTGGACGGGGCAGAAATGCTGGCTGACCTGGCTGAAAATGCTCTGGGATTTGGACTGTCCATCCAAACAAAGGCTGTAAAGCATATTGAGAGGGGACAGTCCACACAAAAACCAAATAAACTTATAGGGATGCACAATATTGACCACCATATCGGTATTAGCCAATATATACTCATTTTTAATGTTCTAGTTATTGAACTGATAAGAAAATTTGGCCGATATATTAAAGCGATAAATAATGTATTATTTCCTTCAGCTGAAACACTACAGAAGTGCAGGTCCGCCATGAAGGTTGCTTGACATTTGCTTGAAATCACTTTGAAGGTGAACATTTTCAGCGCAAATCTGTCATAAAGGCTAGATCGGATCCACAACACTTATGCATTCGCATTATTTTGTTAAGATAAAAGTTGCAATATGTTTATGTTATATAAATATCTTACTAATCTCACATTACCCAAACAAAGCACTTCAGTTTAGATGTTCATTCAACACCAGCGCAGCTCAAACAGTAATGCTGATATTTGAAACAATAGATTTTTTTAAAAAATATATATATATAAAAGAAAGTTGCTCATAGGTGTGTAAAATTATAAAAAAATGTGCACTGGTTCAAACTAGGCTACAGTGCTGTTGTATATCTTTGATTAATGTTGAAATGCTTTGGACATAGCTTTTAATAGTTACACTTGTTTTTGAAATCAGGCTCTCAATATATAATAGATTTATCAGCCATATATATCGGTTATCGGCTTTCAAATAAAGAATTATCAGTTATCGGACAAAATATCGGTGCATCCCTATAAATGTACACAAAAGGGTCCGTTAAATCAATATCACATTTGTTCAATGGGCATGTTTTGACATAAAGAGTAGCCTTTATGGGGTTTTCAAAAAAAGCTAATCAAGTGTTTGATTCCAGTTCTATTAAACACACTTATTAGTGCAGCATATTATACACTTGATTGTCCCCTACATCAGTTAACAATTTAGGTGGGGCATGCCAGTTTTGGTTGCTGCCTGCTGTGTTGCTTTGTTATAAAGCTGGACAGAAACCTGTGAATAAAATGTGGTTACCAAGGTAACCCAGGCCATGCTGGTGCTATAATTACTCAACCAACTTCCAACAAAAACCTCATTTAGAACCGAATCCATTACTCTAACTGCACTGTAGCGATGCCCAGAAGCTATATGGATAACAAACATGGGCATTCTAAGTAAGTGACAGGTCTCTCAATAAAATCATCGTAAATAAAAGGGCTGGCTAATGACCCAAGAGTTTCTCTCATGAGAGAGCCTTCAGTTCTCTGACTGCACAAATTAATTTAGGATCATGAGAACTGTGTACAGTTCACCGGAATGTATTATCAAAATGTAGTATATAAAAGTGTTTTCTGGCTGGACCAGACCAATTCAGTTAGAGTAAAGCATACGCTGAGGTTGTTTGTGGAGTATCATCGTGTAAAACTAATAATCGGCAGATATGGTAAAAAAAAAAACAATCATATACATATAAGTAATTGCTCATGGTGCACCAGAATAGCCTTACACAGCCGCCTTGCTTTTCAAGTTCGCATGCGCGGCGCTTTTCCTTCACGATCACACCCCTGATCGAAAGAGATTGCAAAAGATGTTGCCAAGTTAACGCACAATGATACTGAATTCACAGCAAGCAGCAGGACCCACCCTGGCAACTTTGACCACAGCCATCCAAATTCATTCTACCAGATTAAGAGTGGCCTGAAAAAGAGGCACTAACTAGCAATGAGGACAGCATCCAGTCAGTAGAGGAAAACAGTATTCACACAGTGAAAATAAGTAAGGAAAAGCGAGTGTACACTAGAATTTCCCATAAATGGCAGACTTCGCCCAAGAAATTTCAAGTGGAAGCTGTTCATACTGTGAGTGGGAACTGAGGTCTTATGATAGATGGCAGTGCATATTTTTATACTTAAGTAAATTAACACTTTTAACTCTATTAAGGAATGCATCTTAATAATGTCACTATAAAAAGGTGTAGTTTAAAAACTGATGAGGATGTGACAGTCGAATTTAATGCTCATCGTTTGGGAGTCAACTAAATGACTTAAGCATTTCATGGGCTCAGCATGGTTCAAAAACATTGAGGGGGAGCAAAGAGATTTGTGGCCATACCTACCTAACCACTGGACAAATGATTTCACCATTGAGATGATACTCTTTATATCCCAGATATAGGGATACAGGTCATACAGAATGGTCCTGTTGGCGGAGTTGGAGAGTCTGGTGAACATCTGGATGACGGAGCAGCACATCTCCTCGAAGAATTCTGCTCTGGACTGCCATTCAGTCACCTATGTGAAATATATGAAAACCATCTTATCTTTACCACTGTATCTAAAGTCTACTGCCTCTGCAGCAACTCCTAAAAATGTGTAATTACCTATTTTATTCTTATCATAAAAGCACCACCATGTGGTGCAAATAATAACTGCATTGCCACCATTTTGTCTGTCTACTGAACAAACACTTTTACTTCCCATTTAATTCAACATGGACAAAACAAGGCCATGACAGAGAAAAAGAGTTCCCATACATTTTGACCTACACATTTCCATGACTTTTAGATGTCTTTTCCATTAAAAAATCATTCAAATTCACTCAAGTTTGCAAATAAATCACAAATTATCTCACATATCAGACAAAGGATCACAAAGTATGTTTTAATCTACACAAGAGCAACGTTTAGTCAGTTAATTAAATATTGTAATGTGAAGCATCAATTAGTAAAAGGTGCATTAATTCTGTAATTTCCTGGAATTTATATTCTTAAAATTCTATTAATCTTCATAAATGTTCAGGCCAAGAAAAACTAAATAAAAATAATCCCGATAATCCCAGGTTTCCCATAAAAGTAGTTTTTGAACAAAAGCACTACATATTGACCAGCTTGCATTTTCATCCATTTTTAAATATGTAATTTCTCACCTTCTCTGGATCCTTTGCTTTGGAGTTAACACTGACATAATTACTATTGGCTCTCAACCAGTTAAACTCTTTTAGCATCTGTACTGCTTTTGGACCGTGTTCGTATGGCAGGTAGAAGAGTTCAGCGAGCAGGATTAAATCCTCCAGGGTAAGTGCTTCAGCAGTGAACAGTGGTTTCTCATTGGGACCTGGAACAAACAATTCCTTGTTGAGTTGATCATCAGTCTGCATCGGTGCAATATCGCTGCCTGAATCCTCTTGAATGGACATCTCTGGGGACTTGGACTCTGTCAGGCTTTCTTTGTCTGTGTCCATGGGCTTGAGATCTTCTGTCATCTTAGCCTTGACAATCTCTGTGAGGATCTGGTTGACATTTTTATTGTCCTCCACCTCGTCATGTTTCTCTACAACCATCTCCATGGGTTCTTCATCGGACTCCTTCTTCTCCACCTCCACCTCTTCTTCTTTGCAGAGCACGTGCAGCTCATCGCTAAGTGGCACATCTGGATTCATAATGGGCTGTTGGAAGACTGTAGTCACTGTAGTGGAAGTGTCCAGGCTGGGAGAAGTGACCGAAGGAACATCCACAGAACTGCTTTTAGTTCCACTGTGAGGTACCTGCCGACCTGCAACAAAGAGGAGAAAGGTTTAGATAGTTTAGATGTAACCAAAATTCAAAACAACTTAGATAAATGTTAAAAAAAATCATCACACAAAGAAGACATAATTACTGTTGTACTGATGAGGCACTCCAAACTCGATTAGCCATTCAGTGAGAGCCAGCTTGAGCGCGATCTGAGGGCTATATAGGATGTCTGTTTCTAGCTCCTCGTCACTGCCCTCGTTTTCCAGCTTTATCTGGATGGAAACAGTGCTGTCTTCACCGTCATCTAAACATAAATGAGAAGAAATGAAGCTACAAACTCACTAGAATAAATACACAAATATGATAAAGTTGATGAATAACAGCCTCTTATCGACATATTGAATATTTGCTTAGTTAAAAAAAAAAAAAAAAACACTTTTGCATAACAAAACCTTTCTTGTAGAATATCAAAAATAAAGCAAGATTTTTCCTTAAGAATGCTAATTGTGTTTGAATTCTGGCTGATTTAACAGTCATTTTCTATAACTAGAAGTTATATAGTGGTGAATGAGAGACTACATTAAATATATTTTTGGTGTTCCCATTTGCTCAAATAGCAAAGGAAAGACTTGGAGAAAGATTTTACCACCACTCCAATAGTTATTATATTAGAAACACCTTCACAGCAGCGTTAAGTAATTTGATGCAAAGGTAATATAATACAAAGTATAGTGTAATAAATCTACATGGATTTAAAAAAAAATAAAACACAAAAAACTTTACAGGATTTATGATGGATCAGTCTGTGAAAAGGGTCCATATAATGTATAAAAATAAGAATGGTCCATTTTTGATTTGATGGTGATTGAGAGAACACCCTGCTATTTAAATATATATATATACATGATTAATTATAAAAACAAAAAGTTTCCATTAAGAAATACTTACTCATGACAACATCTTTCCTCACTCCATTCATGTTAGACTTATACCATGTGGCTAATGTGTGAATGGCCACAAAATTAGACTCAAATTCACAGTTGGGGTTGGTGAGGACTCCCTTTAGGCGAGGAATGAGCTCTGTGGATCTGCCTTTATAAGGCCCCAAGAAAAGTCTCTTCTGATCATAGTCATTAGCATGAATATTGTCCCAGATGACAGGGGCTCTCCTCAGTATCTTTGTGACTTCCTCAATAGATTCAACAGTGATGTCTTTAGAAACTACCTTTGGACCTGTCAAACACAAAAAGGCATTTTTAATATCTTCAAACTATTATTCTATTCCACTCAAAGAAAACACAACATACCTGTCCACAGCACCTCAATACCAGGAAGGAGCTTTTCACCTACTGTGCGCAGATAAGGCGATTGTGGCACATTTGGATAACAAAATGTTCCACAATACTCTGAGGACAAGGAGACATTACATTATTATGATAAGGAATGATATAGAAACAATACATTTGATAGAACCCCTCAAAGCAACATGGTTAGTAGATAAAAAAATAATCTTACCTGTGGGGCAAAATAAAAATATTTCAGGTTCTCCCAAATATTGGAAGATCTCATTGGTGATAGACACTTGGGCATGTGCGAAAGAGCTGAATACCTCCTTGTCAGCAGGACACATGTTATGATCGATGTCATCAAACAGTAAGGCAAAGGACTTGCACCCAAAATGAGAGACCTGCACAAAAGACAGACTGAGATTAAGGATGTAGGTCATAAAAACACTGACATCAGTGCTGTTTAAGCTCATTCTTACCTGGTCTAACTTCCTTTTAAGTGTCAAAACTTCCTTCTGATTTGAGAACGTAATGTCCAAGCCAGGGGAAATGGCATAAATGAACTCAATCTCATGCTCTTTAGCAGCACTTATTAAAGTCGTGAGTTGCTCTTTAAAAGAACAAGACAGAAAATTACACAAATAAATTTTAAACCATATAAAAGACTAACAACTTTTTCAATTACAAAGGATATATCACCTGCTTCTTCAACAGAATACATTTCTCTCCAAAACATTCTGTGTTTGTAGTCATCTTTTGGGGCATACAGATAGGTGTTCAAACCCCATTTCTGCTGCCTGAATCACAACAAATTTAAAGTTATAATTTTTGTTTGAGGTTAATCTTGCAAAAACATTACTACTAGCATGTTTAGACTGTCAATAGCAGAATCAGAACAAGAGAGACAAATAATATAAGACGCACACATACAACGTATGCACACAACAGAGAAGATATACAAAAATAAAATACAAATATATAAAGAATAGATACAATTATGCTAGAAAATGTGAATAAGAAAAGGACATCATATTTGCACGCTTGCACAATACCTCCTGAAAAGCTCTTTCCTTTGTTCCATAGTCCATGGCCGTCCATAGAAGCCTGTGGTGAACAATTTAAGTGCAACAAACGGTTTTGACAAACGCAACACATTCCACACACAGATGCTACAATCAATCAATGCCTAGAAAATATATAACTATGTTCTCTAATTAAACACCGCATGTAAATTAATTACGTAAAACCATTTAGCTGATGATTTTGACAACATTATGAAACAATTAGGTTGGATTTGTCTAAATTTGCTCACCCTCTACAACACCAGTGATGAATTTCCTCCGGCCTGTTCGTTCAACTCCGATACTGGGCTCGTCAACTGGACACAGAGTATCTGCAACAGCTTCGGTTGGCACTGTATCGACTTCATTCTCTGGCTGTGACGACTCGATTATTTTGTCTTTCTGAACCATTTTGGATTGTATTAAATTACCGCTGTTGGAAATATCGGACTAGTCGTCAGCCAAAGCGTTTCTTCCGCAGGAAAACGGACCAGTCACCGATTCACTAATTTAGTGGGTCAGTAGGCCATTGAGTCACCGGTAGGGAGCGGAATTCAATCGGACGAAAATATTCTGCATGAACTACCTGCAGATCTCTTCTTAGACAAACACGACAGTCATTCGCGTGCAAAGATGAAAGCTTTCTGGACTATATCTGAAATGCCTTCTTGCAGCTTAACGCGATACGTCACGAAACGACGTGTTTGTCAGAACCGCCAGTTAGCATTAACCGCTGTTTTCGCTAAGAGCTTTTGTAAACTCTCGCTACCTCGTGCGTTAGACATATATTAATAACGTTTAACCGAGCTTCTTACTGTATACCAGCATCGCGGCTTCAAATAGATAATATAAATGTATCATAACGTTCATCGACACTGTTTAATGCTGCACTCTTCTTCCTGTTTACACTTACTGCGCACTCTCAGAAAACTGGTTTGAACCGGTAAAGGACGGTTTGTGTGAGTCTGAAAACAAATCTCTAGCAAGGCTGTTAAAGAGACAGCGAGAATATGAGCTCTCCTCCTGCCCCTGCCAGAATGAGAAATTTAGATGTCATTCGTTTCATTTACCAAATAATAATTTTGCATACGTTATATATACATTTAATAGTAAAAACTAAATTTGTTGTGTTACTGAATAGACATGGACAGTAATGGAGACTCTTTGAATTAAAAAAAAATTGTCAAGGCCATGTATTTCTGGACGTACATTGAGTTGAACATCTCTTGTCTTACGTCTGCAGTAGACGTGCACACACACACTTAAAGTCAGTCTGGCTATTTTTTGTTCTTGTTAAAAAAAAATACAATGTTAATTTGTAAGATAAATTAATTGATGTGGGGTATATTTAAATGTCACTTTCAGCGGCCAATGGCTTATTGCGTAGGAAATGTCACCCCTCTGTATGTCGTGAATGGTTCGGTCCACTGTTTTAGCGCTGGTTTCAACCATAGACAGTAAACAGGTTTCAACTCAGCGTTAATGTGGAAGACATAAATTAATAATCTCTCAGACCAGCCTTATACGAGACGTATGTTATTTGATGTCAATTTCACACTAGTTGTTGTAAAATCCACATTATATTTGAAAAGACATTTAACTTGTATTACCCCTATTTTTACAGTCTATGGTATAACCTATAATCATCCACTTAAAGTGATAGTTCACCCCAAAAAAATGTCTTGTATGAATTGCAATACTGAACACAAAATAATATATACCAAAAAGCAGACCTATTTTGAATATGGAATATTCAAATATGGGGAAAAATACAATGGAAATCAATGTTGCCTCACAACTGTTTGGTCACAAATATTCTTCAAAATATCTTCCTTTGAGTTCAGCAACAAAGACAAGACATTTAGGGTTTTCTGAAATTTTATGAAGGTACATTTAAAACTTTAAGAACAAGGAGTAAATCAAAGAGAGAACAATTCATCAGCAAATGTCTAGGGAGAAACACAATGAGCTCTATTAGCAACACTCCAGAGTTGGAAAATACAACTTCCAGCAGATATCCATTACTTTTAAATATATTTAAAAAAATAAAAATAAATAAATCCTAAATCAAGTTAGATCTATTTGAAACGCAAAATGACATCAACATATGAAGTCTTGCTTTCTGTGAAACTGTCTGAAGTGAGTTTGATTAAAACAAATCTGCCAGTGTGCTCCGAAGTTTTTCGTTACTCATTGATATTTGTCAATGTTTTAATAATAAGCTCATAATTTTTATTTGCATCTCATTAAATGTATGTTCATATAAAGATGTTTCAATATTTGTGTTGGAAAACATGACAAAAATTGCAGAGGAAGATATTAACGCATATAAAATTATATAATACATGCAACATTTAATGCCATGACTTTATTGCCCTGATTTAATGACCTTTTAAGGCCATAATTTGAGTAAGGGTGTAGCAGTCATGTATTCTAGCCATTCTCAAGTTTCTGTAAAACCAAGACAACCCCCAAAACAACATTTATTTCAAATCAATGTTGCTTATTAGGACAAGAAATTACCACAAATATATTTTTAAATCTTCTGCAAAAATCCTCAAGAAAGAATGAAACAGATTTTTAAAATCACAAAAGACACAACAAAGGCATTTTTATATCTTAGGTTTATTTAGATTGAAATAAATTCACCATTATAAACCCATTTCCCCCAACATAATGTTTCCATTCAATTTATTTTAAAATGTATCCAACATTCAGCGTCAGATTAAACATTTAAATAAATTTAATTCTTTTAAAAAAATTCTATTTTTTTTTCATTCCAGAGTTTTAATATATTTTATGATATTTTTTTGCACTTTTAATTTTTCTTACAAATCTTCACTTCAATAGAAGGTGTAAACTTGCAGAAACAAAAAACAAAGAAAAACAACAAACAAAAACCAAAAACAGTAATTGAGAGGCAACACTGGAAGTGTGGGGCAGCATTTCGCTCCGAGGTAATAGGTCTTCTCATCGGTGGTGGCTTGAATAATCGTTACCTTTTCAGGTTCCTCTGAGCTTGCTTGAGTAAAGTGTCAAAGTCTAGTGCATCAAATTTGCCCTTTGTAGGGTTTGGACTGTACTCCCTGTTTGAATCTGAAAACCATCAAAAAGAAACTTGTCACATCTTTAATAGAAATGTTTACAAAGACTAAAATTATGTACCGAAATCTCAGCCAAAAAAGCAGTTTCAGTTTCGGCCAAAATAGATTTGTATGGCTGAACGTCACCATTTCAGCCATACAAATCTATTTTGGTCGGAACTGAAAATTAGGTTTTTTTTTTGCCTTTTTGGTTGAGATTCTTTTTAATTAGCGCTTCTCCAAAGATTTGTTTTGACAGCATCAACCCAAGTTAAATTAAAGCTTTCATTTTGTTTTGGGTAATAAATACATTCTGGTGCATCACTACAATAAATGGAAAGAGGAACAGCTAATCATGCAAAGCTCACCAAGATCAGCATAACTGGTTTTGCAAAACTGCCTCCTGCCTCCAAAACACAGGTCAAATGGAAGCTCATTCTGCTCCCTCAGCCTGCTTCCATTCTCAATAGCATTAAACGCATCCTTTTTGCTATAGTATGTAACAAAGCCGTAGTTGTCTCTGAAATAACAGGAGTGTTAGCAATCCTCTTGATAATGTTAAACAACACATCAAATAAATACAGAGAAGCCATACCCATTTTCTCTAAAGTGCACAGTGCACTCCTCAATCTTTCCGAAGAATGAGAAGCGTTCTTTCAGCTCCTTACGAGTCATGCTTCCCCGAATTCGTCCAACATAAACAACTCTCCGCTCCTCCTAAAAAACATTTCAATTGAAATGTCAGAAATCAAATCACCAAGGTGCCTTTGGGAACAAATGAAGACATTTCCCTGATTGAAATACTCACAATGGCTTTCTCTTTGCGCATCTTTGTATCCTCATTGCAGTTTTGTGAAAGGCGGTAATCGGGCCTCTGATTGGGGCTGTCAAAAGTTAAAACATTTCAGGGTTAATAGTTAACTTGTACTAACAAACCATAAATAAAATAAAAAACAAACATCCTGCAAAGTTTTAAATCTGATTCAAGTGCACCGTACATAGTTATTGTCTTTCTAAAATAAGAGTCAATTAAGTCAATGAAATCAATCGTTTTTCAAACCAGTCTCCTGACATCTCAAAAGCAAACATTTGTCTTGCGTTGCAAACACCTTTGCCATTATATTATATTTTTGGAAATGACACATACACAATTATTGAAAACATAAAGCTCTTTCTTTTTCTATGTACATTTCTGTAAAAGATTGAAAGTAATTGGCAGAGAGATGTTGAAATATTGACGTTAAACACGGAAGTAACCAAACTATTTTTTTTTTCTGGTTGTGAATACAGTATTACACAGTCTGAAAAAACTATAGCGTGACCTTTGGCCTATTTGTAGACCTATTCTAAAGCCATGATTGGTTGGTATTAAAATGAATATTGAACTATGATAATCTCAATGACAAAAAAAATGAAAAAAATAAATAAAAATAAAATAAAATAAAAAACACAGACGACAGCACAGTATTTACTAACATGCCAGTTCTCACCTTCTATGAGTTTTCCAACGCAGACGTCCATGAGAATCAGAGGAGCGGGACCTGGATCTAGAGCGGCTGTGACTCCAAGATCCAGAGCGTGAGCTTGAATAGGAATATCGACGCCGACGGGGTGGGGAAAATGACCTGGAGCTGGATCGGGAACGAGATCGAGACAGGGATGAAGAACTGGATCTGCTGCTGGAGTGACGAGACCTGTATCTGTGAATGTAAAAAAAAAAAGGATACTGTGCTCTCAACATTCCTTTAATTTTCATACATGTATAATAACCATAGACAAAAGTCAAAGCGGACCTTTTCCTGGGTGGTGAACGTGACCTGGAGGAGGATTCAGAACTGGATTCTGAGCTCCTAGAGGACTGGGCTCTGTATCTTCGCTTTGCGCGGCCTCTCTCCTGCTGGTACTGTCTGGAAGAACACTCAGAGTAGTCCAGAGGTTTTTGCTGGTTGCATTTTGCTTCATCCAGTAAAGAGCTTTCAGAGTCAGGCCTGTTTGGAGAGGCATCTGGAGTCATCAAGGAAGAGCGGTTTAATGTGCACCTTGTATCTGCAGATGGTTGACTGAAGCTGAGGTTTCCTTCTGTAACTGGAGTTGATGAAGCCTTGGAGACACTGTTCTGTGTGGGCTTAATGGAGGGCAGCTCGACAGTCTTGATAACAATGCTAGGCTGTTGTTTGACATTCCATCGACTGCCAACTTCATTTTGATTGGCCTCTTTTGAAGGGAGGCAATAGTCATGGTCAAGTGAGAAAGGTCGAGTCTGCCCAGTGGTAGTAGGGGTCGGAGGCTTGCTGCGCAGCTTATTTGAAGGGAGTGGTTTTGCTTCTATCTGGATGGCTTTGCTAGGAGTTGGCTTAAGGACCTCTGACTTCTTGGTTTTCCCCAGCAGTGAAACCGGTGCAATAGGTTTCCACATCTGGTGTGGAGGAGTGGCAGGTGGTGTAAGGCCTATGGGATGATTCAGATAAAAAGATTATTCTTTTTATTACTTTATTATTTACATTATTTAACAAAATAGGTAAAATCATACACTACTCATTTAAATTAACAAGCTATATTATATACACTACCATTTAAAAGTTTGGGGTCAGCAACTTCTTTTTTTAAAGAAATTAACATTTATTCACCAAGGATGCATTTATGGATGCTAGGGCTGTCAAACAATTAATCGCGATTAATCACATCCAAAATAAAAGTTTGACTTTAGATAATATATATGTGGGTGCACTGCATATTATTATTTTATATATATATATATATATATATATATATATATATATGAAGAGTTCAGATGCAAAAGCCTCTAAGTGCCATTTGAAATTTTCTTCTAGAATGATCATTTTTATCAAGCTTGTATATTTAAGTTCAGTGATTTCACTTAAATGGCAATGATAATTACCTATTAATTGTTATTTAAGTGAAATTACTGAACTTAAATATACAAGTTTGATAAAAATCATCATTAAAGAAGAAAATTTCAAATGGCATTTAGAGGCTTTTGCATCTGAACTCTTCATATATATATATTAGGGCTGTGCAAAAATTAATTGCGATTAATCGCATCCAAAATAAAAGTCTGTGTTTACATAGTATATTTGTGTGTGCTGTATATAATTATTTTGTATATATAAATACACACACATGCATGTATATATTTAAGAAAATGTGTTATTCATATATAAAATATTTATATTTATACAATTTAGATTTTGTATTTATATTTATATACAGAATTTAAGCGCAAATAATTCTAAAATATATACATGCGTGCATAGCTATTTATATATACAAAATAATTATATACAGCACACACAAATATATTATGTAAACACAGACTTTTATTTTGGATGCGATTAATCGCAATTAATTTTTGCACAGCCCTAATATATATATATACACACACACACATTCTTGTATATATTTAAGAAATATTTTCATGTATATACTGTATACAGATTTATATATAATTTATATTATATATACACCAGTAAATATTTTAAATATAAATACCATTTTTTTCTTAAATATACATGCATGTGTGTTTATTTATATATATACAAAATAATTATACACAGTGCACCCACATATATTACATAAACAACTTTTATTTTGGATGCGATTAATCGTTTGACAGTCCTAATGGATGCATCCATGGAAAATCCATGACAGTAAAGACATTATAATATTAAAGCTGCAAGCAGCGATGGGCGGGCCCTCGCACCTGTAGCACGTCGGGGTCTGAGGCGGCCGCGTTGCATTTTCTGCAGCTCAGCCAGTGCGGCTGTGTATTTACTACGCTGCTTCGTTAAAGGTCACTTCCTGTTGCCAGCAGGTGGCACTATGACTGTGGGTGAATGTCGGAATGTAGATTTGTTCAGGGTGGGACTCTCGTCAAAGGTGTAAAATTTCATGCATATCTGGGCTTTTACAGTCAAGTTACTACAACTTCCTGTTTCAAGGCGAATCATCGACGCCACGGACACGCCCATCGACGAAAACCCGCAGATAGCACAACTTTACATCGTCAATGCCTTTAGAAGGCACAGCAGAAATGTGAAGTCGATCCGACTAAAGCCCTAGGAGGAGTTAGTTAAAGTACGTAATGAGTAAATCATCAAAAAATGGCGGTAAAATTAGAAATGGCCGACTTCCTGTTGAGTTTAAGGCATCGCTCCAGGAGACTTTTCTGTGCGTCTGGTCATGGTAGATGTACCACAGAAATTTCTTACATGTCGGTCAAACATGCGGCGGGGGCTGCTTTGTTAAAGGCCACTTCCTGTTGCCAGCAGGTGGCGCTATGACTGTGGGTGAATGTCGGCATGTAGATTTGTTCAGGGTGGGACTCTTGTCAAATATGTAAAATTTCGTGCAGATCTGGGCATTTACAGCCAAGTTACTACAACTTCCTGTTTCATGGCGAATCATCAACGCTTCGGACACGCCAATCGACGAAAATGCGCAAATAGCACAACTTTACATCGTCAATGCCTTTAGAAGGCACAGCAGAAATGTGAAGTCGGTCCGACTAAATCCCTAGGAGGAGTTCGTTAAAGTACGGAGTGTGTAAATCGTCCAAAAATGGCCTCCAAATTCAAAATGGTGGACTTCCTGTCAAGTTTAGGGCATCGCTCCAAGAGGCTGTTTTGTGCGTCTGGTCATAGTAGATGTACCACAGAAGTTTCGTACATGTCGGTCAAACAAGCGGCGGGGGCTGCTTCGTTTAAGGTCACTTCCTGTTGCCACTAGGTGGCGCTATGACTGTGGGTGAATGTCGGCATGTAGATATGTTCAGGGTGGGACTCTTGTCAAATGTGTAAAATTTCGTGCAGATCTGGGCATTTACAGCCAAGTTACAACAACTTCCTGTTTCATGGCGAATCATTGACGCCACGGACACGCCCATCGACGAAAACACGCAGATAGCACAACTTTACATCTTCAATGCCTTTAGAAGGTACAGCAGAAATTTGAAGTTGATCCGACTAATTCCCTAGGAGGAGTTCGTTAAGGTACGGAGTGTGTAAATCGTCCCAAATCGGTCGCCAAATTCAAAATGGCGGACTTCCTGTCGAGTTTAGGGTATGGGTTCTTGAGGCTTTTTTGTACGTCTGGTCATGGTAGATGTACCACAGAAATTTCGTACATGTCGGTCAAACATATGGCGGGGGCTGCTACGTTACAGGTCACTTCCTGTTGCCAGCAGGTGGCGCTATGACTTAGGGTGAATGTCGGCATGTAGATTTGTTCAGGGCGGGACTCTAGTCAAATGTGTAAAATTTCGTGCAGGTCTGGGCATTTACAGCCAAGTTATTACAACTTCCTGTTTCATGGCGAATCTTCGACGCCACAGACACGCCCATCGACGAAAACGCGCAGATAGCACAACTTTACATCGTCAATGCCTTTAGAAGGCACAGCAGAAATTTTAAGTCCATCCGACTAAATCCCTAGGAGGAGTTCGTTAAAGTACGGAGTCTGTAAATCGTCCAAAAATGGCCGCCAAATTCAAAATGGCGGACATCCTGTCGAGTTTAGGGTATGGGTTCTTGAGGCTTTTTTGTGCGTCTTGATATGATACACGTCCCCACCAAATTTCGTGCATGTAGGTTGAACGTGGACGAGGGGCTAATTTTTTCCAATTTTCTAGGTGGCGCTATCGTGCCATTTTGCCCCGCCCATCCGCGAAACCCACAAAATACGAAATTTTTCACCAGTCCTGACATGCGTGCCAAATTTGGTGAGTTTTTGAGCATGTTGTGGCCCCGAAAATGGCACTTACTTTGCAGAAAAAAGAAAAAAAAAAATAATCCTAACAGTTTCAATAGGGTCCTCGCACTGTTAGTGCTCGGGCCCTAATTACACTATTTCAAATTCAAATAAATGCTGTTTTAATCTAAGAATCTAGTATCACTTTTTTAAAGCAAAAAGTATCACTTTCCACAAAAAACATTAGGCAGCACAAATATTCAACATTTATAATAAACATTCCTTGAGCAGCTAATCAGCATATTATAATGATTTCTGAAGGAGCACATGACACTGAGGACTGAAGTAATGATGCTGGAAATTTAGCTTGGCCAGGAATAAACATTTTAAAACATTTTTTTAAATAACATCTTACTGCATTTTGCTATAGTGATCAGAGACTTTTGAATAGTGTACATAAATATATTGCACACTAAATGATTTTTTTTAAATTAGTTTACCTGCCGTGCTTCCCAGGTCATGGTTGCGGGTTTTCTCCAGGGCCTTAGTCTCCACCTGCTGCTCATAACTGAATTAAGAAAATAAATGAATAAATACAATTTGCCATGGCAACATCAAAAGCTTTGAATTGCTGATGTTGTAAAAACATCACTCAGACTGACACAAGCTATGCTCATGTTTGTCTCTACTGGCCACCTTCACATTCTGAAGTCATATTGAGAGACTTCATTTGTTTCGGCAGGTCTTGGTGAAATGTGGCTTATGGCCACACACACACAAACATTGAGTTTGGTGCAAGAGCAACACAAGGGCTGTAGGGTAACTCCATCACTCTGCCTCATAATACTCACCTGGAGTTTCCTACAGCGGCTGCTCTACCACAGACCTCCGGTACCCTTGGCTCTTCTTTTGCTGGAAAGAAAAAAGGAGGGTTGTGAAATACCAAATACAGGAGGTGAAAGTGGGACAGACCCTTAAAATAACTGCAACAATCAAATTGCTCAGCATTTAGCAGAACACAGCCACAACAAAAAGCATGTATTGTGATGCACTACAAAACTTCCCCACTCAAAAGCTGAGAAACAGCAGACTAAAGATAAACGCTTGTTTAATGGGTACACAGTCAGTATTCAGCCCCTACATGTCCTCAGACAAAGACAGCCAACTGGTTTTAAAATGGTTTTGTTAACAGGGCAAAATTCCAGCAGTTCAATGGACACAAGCACATAGCAGCTGTTGTCATTAAAGCCACGCCCTCTCTTAAAGTTACAGACCCTACCCTCAAGGTGTGGTCACATAAGTGTAATATTAGCATGTTTTAATGTCAAAAATATTCACTGTCTATTGTTAATAACATTGTGGTTTATAAAGCAGAGCTCACGCAGAAATCACTTTCAAGCAAAAACTTCAACAGTTTCACTGCAGTTAACTCACAAACTAGAAAATGAGTAGTTTCCTATTTTCAACAGGGGCCAATTCCTATTGGAATGACTGGATTAAGTCCATGAAATTGCTAAGAAATTGTAATTCTGACCGCACCTTTAGGAATACCACACCCTCTTTTCTTTTTTGAAGCTGGACTGGTTCTATATGACTGGTTAATGTTTCATCATTTTTACAACATCTACACCATTTTGGTTAAGCAGAATTCCACTAGGAAAAGGGAACAAGCCTTCAGGTCATTTTAACTCGTTTGAACCGAATTCCATTAATACATCAAGATAAGATGAACACAGTGGTGTGACAACAGTCTTATCAAACCCACTGGGTCATGTTAAACTGTGAACTCTGTACTTGCAATCTATGCTTGACCTGGCAAAATGGACACACATTTCTTGCCAACTTTCTCCAAACGTTAGTGTGGCCTAGTTGCTTACAAACTAATGGTCTGCATCCTAAAGATGGCAGTACGGGTGTATGTGTTCACTAAGGAGGCGCATTGGTTTCCAAAGAAATTGCTGAACAAATACTTTAGCTCAGACACATCACTTACTCTGAGACTCCTCAAACTGCTCCAGGAGGCTTGTAAGATCAGCAGCTTCAATACCTGAACGAAAAAGTTCATCATAATCCAATCAACTGAATCTCTTAATTACACATGGAAAAATGCTCACCAATTTCATTTGTGAACGACTCAATCAGCTCAACTGTGGTGTTCTTCGGTTTGGTGATCTTCGAAGAAACCATCCTCATCTGCTCTGCCAGTTCAACAACTCTAGCCTGAACTTGAGCTGAGAAAAACGGCTGAACAGCTATCGGTGCAACATGAGGCTGTAACCGTGGGGTCAGCTTTTTAGTATTAGTTGGCGGGGTGTTTTTGGCTTGATCAGACACAGGGGCCAAAACAACCTGCTCGGTCTCTCTCTTTGCAGGCACAGCAGCAATAGGTTTAAGAGGAATCGAATTTGAGCTCTGAACAGGTGTAGTGATCATCTGAGGCCTTGAGGGATCTTTAGATGGCATATCTTCACACACATGAGCAGCATTGGGGTTACTATGTAAACATTCCTTATAACTAGGTGCATTGAGACCACGAGAGTCTCCAGATGTAGTGGAAACTGGTGGTGAAACCATCCTTTCAGGAGGCACCTCAGCCACACGTCTGATCGGGGTAGAGGTCTCAGTATGAATAGTGTTTTGTGGCACGCTGATGGGAGTAGGTAGTTTCTGGGATGATGAGTGGACTTCAGATGATGTACCTGAAGGTGGAGGGGTTGATGCTTTAGAAGTTGTAGGTTTCTTAGAGGAAACCATCAGTGAAGCTGGAGGGACGAGTAATGCTTCAGGTGTTGGGGGAGCAGCAGGGCCTCTCGGGTGCCATGCAGGCATGATTTCAGGTGCAAGGTCTTTTTTAACAGGAGTTCGCAAGGTTTTACGTGGGTCTCTGGGGTTTGGGTCTGGCAGGCAAGGTATTGGTGGAAGCTCCTTGGGTGCTTCAGGCAACTTGGGCCATTTAGTGCTGTAATCCTCCGTTTTGTCCAAGGGGTCTGGTTTCTTCTGCTGGCGGAGGAGACGGTACTGCTGTAAACTGAGAGGTTTGGGCTTGGTTTCGGTTTCATTACGCTGGCAAACATCATGTTGCTCACTAACAGGCTCTTGTTTTGAGGGTGGTTCTACCTCTAGAGACTGTTTAAGAGCTTTGTTCTCTCGCTGTGAGTCAGTGACTTTTACTTCAGCTTGAGGGGTCATGATGTGCTGCTCCTCAACCCGTGGCTCAGGGGTCATCAACTGTGTTGGACGAACAGTTTTGGGTCTCTCAGGCTCTGACGATAAGTGAACAGGTGAAAAAGTCACCTTTTTCTTCTTTTGTTCTTTCTGCTGTTTCTTCTGGGGCTCCTCTTTAACTCTTGAGCTTCTCAAAATTCTCGGCTCAACCAGATCAGCTTTAACAGGTTTACATTTCTTTTTCCCTTTACATAACTTGCCAACCTTTTTCTCCTCTTCAACCCGAGATACTTCAGAAGGTGGTGGTAATTTTTCAGCACTATCCTCAGGCTTTGGTTCCAGCTTGTTTATGCTTTTCTCCGGGACTCTTTGCTCTCCTTCTGCAGAGTCTGTGTGAGAAAAAGGGATGCCGAGATCTGGGATTGCCAGGATGGGCTCTCCATGCTCTCCTTGATCAACCACTTCTAGCACGAGGCCCCCCTCGGGCAGGAGATGCTCTTGTCCCTCTTCTCCTTCCATACATAATGTCATGCAGTAAGGGTGCATGTGTTTTACTAAATCGCTTAGAGTGACAGACATGCTCTCTCCATCTTGTTCTAAGGACACTGGAAGGCACCAATCAAACTCCTCCAGTGATGACAAATCAATATTAGATATTGAAAAACCAGCATCCCCATCTTCCTCTTCTCCTTCACTGTTCTGCTTGGATATTCTCTGCATTCGTGGGAGACTCTAAAACAAAAGAATTGTCTCACATTAGTTATGCATTGAAGGAAAAAAAAAACCCAATTAGACCCAAATTATGCACAAGAAATAAAGATTCAGAATTGAAATACCTTTCCAGGAAATTGTCTCGCATGGATCAATGCCTCTGGAGGAGACCGTGAAAACATCTTTCTTAGCTAGAGAGGATAAAGGAAAGTTTAGTTAGTATCTGAATATGCATCAAGCTGTTCAAAAACAAAACCTTTCTATTGAATTCCTGACATGCTTGGACAGGTGAAGACTGACTGGAGACTCACCGACGAGTGTTCCTGACCCTTCTGTCCTGAGAACAGGTCTGAATCCGGCAAAGTGTCAAAAGGGGATAAGTTCTCATCATCAACATTGTCAAGTATTTCAGTGAGAGCTGTGAGCAGTGTTGCTTCACTTTCTTCATCAATATTACATTTAACCTGAAACAAAGGAAGCATTTTTTGAATACCATTGCTGACTGACATTAAATTTGAAATTGCAAGTTATGCAATGAACAGTATTATAAAGGCATTATTTACTTCTCCAGTGGGGTTGTCCTCAAAAATGGACAGAATAGAAGGATCCAAGCAGCCATGTAAAACCTCCAAAGCATCTCCATTGTTAAGGCTGGGATACTCCAGACAGCTTCCAGTGAAGCTTCCCTGAAGGATCTCTGCCTGCAATAAATGTCCATTTTTATTTCATGGAGAATGGAGATAAAAAAATTTCTATGGAGAGGTCTTGCTTCACCAGACCACTCCATAGAAAAATATCAACTAAAACTCAAGACTTCAAGCAGTCATTTCCATTAGTTTACTGGAGAGTCTCGCTGATGCTACACAATTATTAACTGTAGTAATAGTAATAAAATCATACGTTTTTAAAACAATCAAAAATCACGCATTTACACATTAGCTGAGTTTGTAAAAAAAAAAAAAGTTTAACAAACAAACAAATACAATATACGGTCTTTAAGGCTTGTAATCTCTGGCCTGTTCTGCAGCAGCTGATGTTATGGTCAGCTTTGGTGTTAATACAGCTCATAGAATCATTTATTCACATGACTTCAAGTGAAACATTAATAATAATCAACTCTTTGTTTTAATAATTGTAATAATACTATGCTCATGAATTTGAGAGCAAAACACCAAAACTCAAAGAGCAGGCAAAGACACGCTATTTAAATCTGAGCACATTTAAATAGGCATTGTTAAATATAATGTGGTAAATAATAAATGAATAAATGCAAGCACGTTCAATTTTTAAAAGCGTTCATTTGTAGCTACAACCACGTGTCGCGCGCACACACACGTCATCCTGCCGCAGTGCATTACTGGGCAAACCCAACACCGGCACAGTTCAAAACATGCCGTGTGCTACCACACATTCTGCATGGCCACTGTCATTTTCTTAAAATATATCTAGACTGTATCTTTAGGCCAGATTGATAACAAATCATTTTCGTTTTAAATCTAAACGGGCTGAATTTAAGAGTGCTGTCAGTAAATACACATGGCCCAACATGACTGTCCCACCCATACCAGCACCACGTGCTGGACAGCTAGTCAACGCAAACCGCATTGAACAACATGGGGCTAACTTTTTTAGTTCACATTCACGACCATGCCATATTAGAAATTAATAGGTCATAAATGCAAACACTCGGCGTAAAACACATAAAATTGACTCCGTTGTCTGATAATCACAGTTTCAGTGTTAAATGTACGACCATCTATAAACACTGCTAGATTCATTCAATCAGCCACGTGGGTGTGAGTTAACTTACTTGAAAATGTAACAAACAACAAGAAAGCAACATTTGATAAACAATGGTATGTTTACTAAGAACTTACTAATAAATAATGTCAAAATACATACACATTAAATTGAAATTCTCCTTCAGAACTGACACATTCAAACAGCTAACAACTCCTAGTAACATATTATGGATAACATTAAAACCACAATACAATGCGTTTATAGTTTACGAAAAGAAAAACTCTCCTATTTTTATTAACTAAAACGAAAGTGTTGTTCTATCACTGGTCTAGCGTGATAAAGTTATGAATGTACATGCATGACAACATCATCTAAAACGACCACACTTTTGCATCAATTCCTTGACAAGCAAGTTCAGTGCAAAGACGTAACGTTACGAAATATAGCAACACCTGCAGAGAGCTAAATCTGTTTGTTTTTATATTTTTTCCCAAAATGTGAAGAAAAAAAATGATGGTGCATCCCCATCCACGTGTCACGAAGTCCTGCACATAATCGCGTATTTAACTTAAATATTTGGCACAGTGATAGATGTCATCAATTTCATTCAGGCACAACATCATATAAGTATCAATATATGCAGTTCTCACCTCGTCAAGATTCACCGGGGAGAACATTTGAGTATTACAGGCTTTTAACATCTCCTCGCCTGTTCCCCACCGCGCCGCCATCTTGCAACTCAACTGTGTGTGTGGAAAAACGTGAATCAACTGCAGACGCAGCAGCAGCCGGTAACAAACCACGTGCTATTTGCGTTCCCGGGAACTGAACGGGTTTAGCCCCGCCCCCTAACGCCTGTGCGTAAGCGTAATCAAACGTCAGCTAACACTCACAAATTCTTCTCTTTAGTTATGGTAAGTGGCAACATTTTTTCTTTCTTGCTTGATATTTATCAGCTTATGTAATGTTAGGGTTTATTATAAACGTTTGTTCAGTATAATGAAAATTGAGAATGCAAAATTCGTTCATTTTATTTGGAACACAATGTTTAGTCACAGTATGGGAACTTTGTAATCAATAACATCGATTTCATATTTCTCTGAACTTAGACATAGCCTGATGAAAAAATAAGTTCTGAAACTTTAATCATTTTTTCCCCTGAACCAGCTAGTCAGTTTTACAATAGCCCAGGTTTGTCATTTTGTGTCCAAAAAAATTGTGTATTTTTTTTTTGTTGTATAATTTGTGTCCATTTCACAAACACAATAAACTATTGAAGCATAGACTTTTATTTTTAAAAAAACATAAACACTGCTTTAGAAGGCAAACTTATTAAAAAAACAACTTATTATATTTTATAATTTATATTATTTTTATAATATTAATATAAAATAATAAATAATATAAATATTTTCATATTATTATTTGTTTTATTTTTAAGGAAGTATGTCTTCTAATGTAGACTATGTGTGCTAACCATACTATTCTGCACAAAATCCAATATTATGAAGCTGTAGTCCTCTCTTTGCAGTGACACATCTTTGCCAGCAGATGTCCTCCGTGTTCGTTCTTGTGAGCATAGCTAGCTACTAAACGCTAAACAACGATTTTAACATTTGTGTAAGCTGTTTAAACATGGTACATGCTTGTTACCATGAACTGTTTAATAAATTCCTGTTTATCTCACTGGAAAGATAACCAAACGCTCTCTTTCTGCTTAAACTAGCATTTCATGTCCATTTCTTGTAAAACTGCTGTTGTGGGCTCCACACTTAGGCTGTTAGCCACTAAGTGCCATTATATCTTGGTTTGGCTTTGTTGTCCAGTGCTTTCCTTCCCCTTTAGTGAACTTTTAATTGAACAAAATGTATTCTCTCCTTGTCACCCTTTTTAAGTGTCACTGTTTATGCTCTTTGCAGAGATGTTTAAACTTAAACTAACATGTGATTAGTAAAATATATTTTAAGTCAACAAGTCTAAAATACTTCAGCACTATCAGTTTCAGTTAACCCTTATGTTCAGTGAAGATAGGTCTCAGACTCACGTTCAAAGCTCTGCAGTTTTAATCCACATATACAACAGTTGGTCCATGCTGCAACCTTTAGACTTTTAATATACCTTTACAACCTTTTTTATTGACCAACAACACACTCCATGGTAAAATAAAACAGCATTTATTAGACGGCTTAGATGAATCAATATCAAAATTAATATGTTAAACTGTTTAAATAAAGAAGAAACTGAGAGCACCAATAACAGGCATAACTGATGACTATTATTAATACTGCAAATATATTTAGGCTAATGCAATTTGGGCATAAAATTAATCACATAGTACTAGCCAAATTTGCCTTTTTTGTTTGTAGTATTTGTTGTCTCTTCTTTTCCAAAATAGATATTTTGGTCACTAAGAAAATGTGCATTATGTGATCATTCTTTTTATTTGTTTGGTGTGCTGTGAATTGTGTTCCTCAGACATTTACTGCGAAGCATTACACTATAGCAAAGTGTTTCAAGAGAATGTCTTTATGAGCATTGATGACATCACTGCATCATCTTGAGGGTTTTGTTTTCGTAAGCAGTGTTTGTGGGTTGCTTTCATAAAAAAGTCTCATAACTGTACAATCTCTCATAATACAGCTGTCTGTCCCAAAGTGGGTGAACGAGAGCAATTACAATCACATTTTCGTGAGCAAGAAAATCCTGCTCCACCTCTCTTTAAAGCTGTGCTGTCCTGTTCTCTCCAGCCTATTCCTCACAGCTACCTGACTGTACTGAAAATCATTCATCCACCACCTCTGTTGCCATGGCAACTAGAGGGGAAATCCATTTTATCAGCTTCTTCGTCACACTACATCCTTCCGCCCCCCCCCCCCCTCGTTCATTCCCTACCAACCATAGCTTTCTTTATCTCTCTATGCTATCTCGTGTTATTCTTCTTTCTTCCTGTCTCAGTCAGAGGATAGACAGGCAGCAGAGGATGTAACTCCCTCAATAAACAGAACTATGCTATGGCATCAAGATGTTATAATACCTTGTTTTAGAGATTATGTACTTGGTTGAATCATGCTGTGTCATCTGTTGTATGGACTGCAGTGTGAAACTTTTGCACTATGTACTAGTTATCAATGACATATCCGCTGCCCTTTGCACATTAGAATATTTCATTATGTAACACTTATGCCTTCTCTGTTTAGTTGAGGTAAATTTCTTTCAAGCTTTTTTTCCTTCAAAACTATATTTTTAGTCTGTTATTTCTGTTTTTCTGTGGTATAACACATTTTTTCTGTGGTATAACACTTTTTTTTTTGTAAATATATCTTAAGTAAGCCTTTCAAGTAAGTGCACAATGTAGGGGTTTGCAGAAAGCATATTTCATGTATAAATGTGGCAAATGAACTTTAAAAGTAACCTACCATTCTTTGGGGTCTGTAAGATTTTTTTTTTTTTTTTTGCACCTAATACGTATTCAATTTATTAAAGTGACAGCAAATACTTTTTTAATGCCTTTACTGACATATTATCAATATTATCAAATAATCCTGAAAAAAGTATCACGGATTCCACCAAAATATGAAGCAGGCAGCACAACTGTTTTCAACTTAATCAATAAGAAATGTTTTTTGAGCAGCAAATCTGCATATTAGAATGATTTCCAAAGGATCATGTGACACTGAGGACTGGAGTAATGATACTGAAAATTAAGCTTTGCATCACAGGAATAAATTACATTGTAATATACCAAGCTATTTTAAATTGCATTTAAGAATATATGAATATATGATTAAGAATATATTTCATCAAAATATATTTTTGATCAAATAAATGCAGCTTTGGTGAGCATAAGATACTTCTTTATATATATATATATATATATATATATATATATATATATATATATATATATATATATATATATATAAAACATTCAAAATTTTACTGTAAACTTTTCAATAGTGCTGCAACTTTTATTACGTGTGTATGATATTGATCTCTAGTGTAAAAGTTTGTCATTTTAGTTCAGTTCATGAAGCCACCCAATCACTGACCTGAATGCAAAGCCATAGTGGCTGTTATTTCTATCCGTTAGAACAAGTGTTCATGTCAAATTCAGTCTTTGTTGAGTGCACAAACAAAACATCAGTATAAATGATTGATTAACATCTTTGTGCAGGGTTCTTGTGTTGAGATCAGGGTGATGGCTTCACTGACATCCTCATGGTAATCCCATGGGGCAGTGGGGCAGGCAAGCAGCTACTGGAGACACCAGATGGCTTCAAATTAGAATTGAAATCATGCACACATACGCATATTCTCTCCCAGTCTCAATTGCATCTTTAAACTCTAAATGAAAATGTTATTTCACAGTCTTTTGTGGTGATGTTGATGTATTGGAATATTAATGTAATTATGTTTTAGTGAGTAATCCGAAGGGTTAACTACGTGAGATGATTCCATTAGTTCACATAATGAATCTCTGTAATCAGATCACTGATAAATTAATTCTATTAAGCCCAACAGACGCTCTACCCCTCTCACAATGGCTTTTACTTAATTTGTTTTTAAATGATTATACCGATCCATCTACTGAGAATTCATCTTTTTATTTTTCCTAAAAGCATGAATCCAAATACTGAACATGTATCATCATTAAGCAGCACAACTCTTTTCAACATTGATAATAATTAGAAATATTTATTGAGCTGCAAATCATCATCGACACTGATAATGCTGAAAATTCACCTTTGCCATCACTGGAAGAAATTACATTTAAAATATATTAACATTGAAAATGATTGAAAAGTTGATAATGTATAAATTGGTAAAATATTTTAACATATTTGACTGTATTTTGATCAAATAAATGTACTTTGGTGAGCATAAGAGGCTCCCATAGAAAAGACCAGCTCAGACCACCATGTTTATCCTGGAAAATACAGATTTGGTGCTATTCTAACTGGAGGACACCAGTTAACCATCATAGACTTTGGCTGAAGACGAAAGTCAAGCTGCCCAAGCTAGTTAGGCAAGCTACACTGTAAAACTGAAAATGCTTCAACCGAATCTAATCAACCGAATTGTGGGAACAGATACAAGCAATGTTATTAATAAAATTTAACAACTTAGCATTGAGTAATAATTAATCAAAATTGTCCTTAGAAGTCAGTCCATTTAAAGTTTACACCAAAAAATGTAACAAAAAGATCTCACTAACAGACAGACGTCAAAGATTAATTAAGAACTCTTAATTAACTCTAACAAGCAAAATCACTGATGGAGAAAGAAACCCGTAATGTTAAAACAAACCTAAAACACCGATCACAATGGTGACTTAAATGTATGTTTTTTTGGTTGTTGTTGGAAGTTTTACTCATTTTAAATGGTTAATTATTACTCAATTCTAATTTGTTAAATTGAATTAATAATATTGCTTGTAATCTGTTGCCACAATTTTGTTGATTAGATAAAGCATATTCATTTTTACAGTGTAGGCCTGGACACAGCATCCAAAACACAACATATGCTGGTGACCAGCAGTGCTCAGCTTGCAGTACACGTATACATGGGGATCCCAAAGTGACAAACCTAGACTCGGTCAGACAACCGTTTAAATGTCCAAATATAGAAAAGCAAAAGTTACACAGACACACATCTGCAATCCTGTAGCACATTGTCACCTCAGCCTCCACTGTGTGTATGTGTGTTTATTGAAGAGTTGCCAGTTGCAATTCCTTTTTTTAATCTTCTGTAGCCCTAATATCGTGAGACTGAAGATTAAGCTTTTGATTACAGGAGCTCAGGCTGAGTGTGTGTGTGTGTGTGTGTGTGTGTGAGCGCATACAATGACTCTGAAAGGGAGGTTTTCTTTTTTCGCTCTCTTTCTTTTAGACACACATGCACATGCTTTGGGGGAGGGGCAGTTGTGGATATGTATCTGTGCTCCTTATCTGAACCTCTGTTGTTGAGCTCAGGAGCCACAGAGTCGTGCATCAGCATCAACACACTAGATTCACAGCACTATGGTCTGACTGGGGTGGCAGAAGGTAAATAAATAATCTTGTTTTTCGTTTTAAACAATGTCTTTGTGAGTGTTTGGGAGCAAGAGGAAGTGGCTTTCAGCTGGCTTCCTGAGTGATTCCACTAGTTGATGGGCGGAGCGAGAGGAAGGCTGTCAGCTGGGGTAGTGTAGCAGCGTGTGTGTGTGTGTGTGTGTGTGTGTGTGTGTGTGTGTGTGTGGGTGCCAGGGTGTCAGAACAAGGAGTGTATGTGTGCAACTGTTTCATACTGCTCTTGTGTTATTTAAGATTCTACACACACTAAAGGAGGTGAGTAGAAAATCTTTTTCATGCAGGCTCAGACTGAGATTTGTGTGCAGATAGATAGGCGTGAACATGTGTCAGTGGGGCAAGCTGTCTGAATAAATTTTCATTTAATGTTTTTCTTTAGAAAAAAATGTCTCTTTTATCATGTATGTGTGTGTTTACTTGTGTGTGTTTTTTTTTAGTTTACGCCTGCACTGGATTATTGTCATATGTGTAGTGTTTTTTCCACTGTGTAGATGGGTGTGTTTGTTCTATTTGACTAGTCTTGCGTGGACGCACGGCTTGTCCTCAGCCGTTGCATGTGTGTCAGTCTAAATCAGTCTTAAATTGCTCTGGGGATGAATATGTTTGCTTGTGATTTACAAGAGGATGTGTTTGTTAGTACGTATCAGGGTTTCGTAATTTTACACACTGCAATGTAGAGCAGAAATTCCTTTTTTGGTCAGGTGTACGTATGAGGAGCATCGAGCATCTGTTTGGGGTAAATGCTGCCGGAGATGGGGGGATGAAAGTGGAGGAGAGCATGGGGGAGGGGTGGGAGAAGATGCTGAGGAGAGAAAAGAGAGAGATGGAGAAATGGCAGAAGGAGAAAGGAGGTTGAATATTGGAGAGGAATCCCCCAGGAGTCCCCAGAGAATTCTGATGATGACTCTGGAACAGTGCTCTTTCTTGCGGAAGGTTCCACTCAATGGTTATAGCTCACATGAACAGTGTTCACTGCATGGAATTATTCTTATACGAGCTTATAATCAGAGAAATGAGTGTTTCTAATCTGAATGCTTTAATGGTACTTTGTTAGTGTCATAGAATCATTGAAATGATGATGAGGAGTAAAGGATCTTAATGTAGCAAGTTTAGTTTTAACAAGAAGGAATCACAGAGTTTAAATACACTGAACAAACCAATCAACTATATGAACATCTGGTGCAAACGATAATCAAACAATGAGTAACCTAGGAGACTAACTACACTCTAAAAAATGCTGGGTTGTTTTAACCCAACTTTGGGTCAAATATGGACTAACCCAGCCGTTGGGTTAAATTTTTACATTACATTTTTAACCCAACATTTCGGGTTTGTCCATATTTGACCCAAAATTGGGTTAAAACAACCCAGCATTTTTTAGAGTGTAGAAGTGGAATAAGGAACTAAGGAAAGCAACTCATTGTAAAACTTGAACACAGATAAACCAGTATAACCCTGACAGTTAGGCAGCACAAAATAGATGAGATCCATTGTTGTTGATGTTTTGGTAGGCTTTTTATTTTTTCTTTATTAGGCAATCTGATGTCATGATCAACCTTTATCATGAAGATATCCACTAGGCCTACTTAAGATAATTGTCCGATGGGTGTGTGTGTGTCTATATATATATATATATATATATATACATTAATGTGTGTGAAAACTGAACTAAATTTCTTCCATTTATTATTTTTCCACTCTTGCCTGATGAACATAGCCAGACACTTTCATTCTTTTACTCCCTTCCAAAAGAGACAGTGGGTGAATGTGTGAAGAGAGAGAGAGAGAGTGAGAGAGTATTCCCATGAAGGAGAAAATGACTTCATGCTCTGTTTGTAGACTCAACCACTCTGACTAATATTCACACCAGGCACATTTTCTCCACCTTATTTCAGATTACTGCTGAAAGTTGTTTGAAGTCATTTTTTAGATGAGTGTCTGCCTGCATGTGCTTCTTTTGGTACAAAAACAGAACTAAATATAATACAGATATTAATAAAAAAGAAAAATATATATTTATATTTATTCAAATATATAATTGAATCAGTGATCAAATCGGCAGAGTGAGGAAAAAAGCCTTTATTGATAAGGGGACACTAAGAACTGTGTGTGCGAGTGCATTTTAAGAACATGAATTGAAAGTAGAGATTGCAGCCCCAAATGTTTGAATTATTGTTAACTCTCCGGGAACCTTGGGTGTTGTTCTTGGCTAAGTGGCAGATTCAGCAGGAAGTCATTTTAACCCACTGTAAACACACAGAAGCTCCTGTTTCATTAAAAACCACAAGTCTTGATAATCTTGAAAGATCTCATCCTGTATTTAAGGTTCAGTACAGATTTTTTAATGTTTTATGAACTCACAAAGAAAGAAAGAAAGTCAGAAGACATTTTTGAATATCGAATGAGTGTTAGCCTATCACTATGTTCATGGAGGATTGCCTAGCTTTCCTAACTCATAACACATGAGGGGAGTCTTATGTTTAAGACTGAATCTTGCATGAGAACAGACATGGACACCAGAGGGAACAAACCATGGAGCAATAGCCTACGTATAGTTCAGACAGAATCACAGCTGTGTCAAATTTACATGGGAGGTTTTTGATTATGCTGACAGACTCTGCAATGTGTTAGGTGTCGGAGAAACAGGGTGACGGACATGGTTTGAGCTTTGAGGCTTGAGATAGAAACCATCCTACATTTGATCTTATGATAATTTCTCAAATGTGTGAGCCGAATGTGTGATTCGTAGAAAAAACATGCGTACGCTGCTCTACCAGATGTGATATTTATAAATCGCAAGTGATCTTGAAATTGTGTGCAGCTGAATGGTTTCAGATCTCCGCCTCGGAAACGCCACCTAATTATTGCATTAACATAGAGCAACAAGTCAATGTATAAATCCTTTTAGCTATTTGAGAATGGCGAGCTCCAAAAAATCTTAGATTTCCAAACACCTACAGTAAGCCTACTCCGACTCTGCCACAAGGAAAAGTGTAGGCCCCTACAGTATATGTCTGCTTAGACCCTGATTTGGCACAAGCACTTTTCCATGTCAAAGATCATTTTTATAAATCTGAATGTTGGCATGGATTTTTGGGGCCATTTACATGACACCGTAAACCTTTGTATGTGTTTCGGCCATTCATTTACACGACAACGATGTTTTGGGGACCTGAAAACACAAACATTTGAAACGGGTTTCAAAGTGACAGTTTTTGAAAGCATGTAAACTACAAACACACACATTTGTGAAAGCAGCTCATGCACATGCAAAAAGCCAATTTTTTACATTACTAACTAGTGTTTATAATCGTTTTCACGGATTCGTGTGAACGGGATCGTCTTGACTTTACGCGAATAACGCTCAGGTGAAGCATTCCATTTTCAGTACATCGCTGTAATGTAAACACACCCTGGAATGCACACTCGACCCGATTTCATTAAATGCGTCTCTATAGCACGCTTTGAGTTTATCGTGCAATTTAAATGCAAAAATTTGTTTTAATGTGCATATGATACGCACTGTAAATTAGATTAGAGTATGTGTGTGTTTTCGTGCGTTCACGTGCTATGGAAAATAGGATATTTTCTACTTGTGAACTGGTATTTACCAGTGTGTTGCATTCAAGTGCTTTTGTCGTCGTAATGTGGTAAAAAGATCTGTTATTTAGCTAAAACTATTTTAGATTGCTTAAGTCTTCTGCAACAGCAAGAATCAAAACTGAAACTGTAAATAATATGCTGTATATATTCTAGATCATACATATTTTTACCATTGACGACTCTGGAGTTGCTCTCCGCCATTTTGAAAAGGTCATAGTGTCAGTGTCTACTATGGGACCCCTGGAGTGAAACCAGAAAAACATTATAAATCTGTCTCTTTCTTTCATCTGAGGCTCAGTGTCTGCTGAGGCCTGGAGAGTGTAACGTTTAGGTCCAGATGATAAAGATGAATAGTTCAAAAGGCTCAATAAAACAAAAGATTTATTAAATAAAACAAACTCAAGTAATCCACACGAAGAAAGGCAATGTGACAGCATGGATAACACAACAATACCGGACAACTGAATGGAGCACAAAGAGGAACTAAAATACACAGTGATGATGATGACCAGATAAAAAACAGGTGTGATGATTGAATGAATGTCAATGACTAATAATGTCTGGCAAGAAACTAGGAACAATATAAACAAAGGAAACAAGTAACTAAGGAATACAAACTAAAGGTCCTTGAAAGTGAAACTAAACACACAGATTGTGACAGCCGAGAAAATGTTACCTTGCTTGGATCATTGGAAAAATGTGTCCCTAACTTCTTTTCTGCAAAACTCTGAAAACGTAGACATATTTGCTGCAGTTTCCAGCTAAAATGATCACTAAGTGAAACCCCAACAACTTATTTATTCCTTTTCAGACAAATGGTGATATTTACTTTATTAATGTACATTCTCTGTATTTAGAAAAAATACTTTGTGTTCATAAAATAAAATGATTTAAGCCATGCAGCGAATAATGTTAACCAATAGATAAATAGCTACTTGGGTGTTAAAAAAATGTGCATTCATTCAAGTAGCCTATGTAAGCTGACTTTTTAAAATTCAATCAGGTCATGATGAACAAAATCAAAGCCTGTTCTAATTTGTGCTTGTTGAATATCCTGTTTCACACAGAAATGTGTTCCACATTACAGAAGTGAACACAATTCACATTGACTGTTGGTGGTAAAGTTAGACAAGCCATGTGTCGGTTACAAACATTTGACAACTTCTTAACCAAGCCTAAGATGCTTTCTGCTATATTTTTAAGAGGTTTTTTTTTAGTTAAAGATGGTCTCTCTGCCTGGCCAAGACCCCTTTCTTACAATTGACTGCAAGCCTCACATTACGATCTGCCTCCATTCAACTAACACCCAATAAATTATACCAAGTCCCCACCCTGCATTTTTTTTTTTTTGGATAATCCGTTTAACTCGAATGTACGTCAAAATACACAAGAAAAGAATGACCAAAACAAATACCAACTTCATACATTCATCAATTATTTCCATATAAGTTATTAAGAATATTATTATTTCTTTGAATGTTGTCAAGAGACAGCCAAAGCATCTCGTAAAATGTAAGTATGCCATTAAACAAGCAATGAGCTGTTAGCTTTGTCGTGCGTAGGTGGACATGTGACCAGGGTTTTATATTGAAATTGTGAGGTTGCTGTTCCTCATTCCTGCGTTATCACAGTCATGTTACCTTCAGTGAAACTACTCGCGAGTGTGTTAATTCTGTTCAAAAAAAAGTATTGCAGCAATAGAGTGACTCATTTTCGACCAACTTGCGGTGCACCCTAATGTTGTTTAATTGTTTTGGTGGTGCTGTGTCCACTGAGACTGAAGAGTGGAGAGATTAAATGTCGCTGGAACATTCTGTGTGGAAATGATTCACAATAGTGGAATTCCCTGCTGCTGCAGAGCTTCTCCAGGAGTTTAATTGGCACATTTATCACATTGACAGAGACAGACAGAGGAAGAGAAAGAGAGAAGGTGGGATGTGAATACACCAACCTGAAAGTTCTACTCAACCCTGCTCGATCAACTGAATGTGTTATCATCACGTTTAATTCAGTTGTGTTGTTTTCGTTGCAGGCTTGGCTTTTGTATAGGCACGTAAGGTAAACTTCAGTCAGGTCTTGAATGTAACTCACTGCAAACAGTCTGGGAAAGGTGTGACATTCTAAACCCTTCAACCAGCACATGCACACACACAAACACTTGCAAAAGGCCTTGAGCTGCAAACGGGATATAGAACATATGGACTCTAACTGCATGGCTTCCTTTCTCAACAGAGGCTGAAGACGCACCACAGGAGGTGAACTCACTTTTGAAGATAAACAAAAACGGGCAGAAGGAGGAAAGAGTCAAAAATAAGGTGAGAACCAGAAGAAAGTATGTAAAAAGAGTACAGATATGCATACTCACCCAATGCAGTCTAGTGTAAGAGAGTGATGCTTGCTATTAGACATGGTTTGTGTTTATAAATGTTTACAACCATTTTTCAAAATTCATAGCACTGTGTTTTTTGCAGTTAGGCTGAAGGCATCCATTTTATGTTTTAGACTGTTCTGTTCAGAAGAACCTTTTCAGCCCAGGGAGACTTGATATTACACCTTGATTATTCTTGTTGTGTTACATACTTCTCAAATGCTCCCTGCAGTGGCACTTCCATTTCCCTGCTGGCCTTCCTGTAGAAATGCGGCTTGGGTAAATGGCACACATTTGGCCCACTCTCTGGGGATACAAATTAAATGAGCGCCCCCTATACTTCTTCAAATATATACATGCCGATTTATAGACCCGTAACAGTCTTCTGATGAACAAATCAATAGAGATTGACTGTGCATTTTTTTTAAGTCAAAGAGAGTGCCCTTGTGATGTGCTTTTCTTCAAGTAAAGGCAGCTATTTATACTATGTGAAAAAAATGTAAACTTGTTTTTAATGAAATTATTAAAATTTCTTTCTGATTCTGATAATTGCTTTTCATTGTCGCAGTTGAGCTGCAGCAATCCAAGAGAGCCCGCAGGAAGATGTTTAAACTTTTACTAAACACAGAGTTAAACAAAGCACTACCCTATAACACAACGTTAACACTAGACATGAACTGAGGAAAACCAAGGGCTTAAATACACAAGGAAAGCTAACCTACAGAAAAGGGAACAAGTGTGAACTAATAAGAAACCATGAAAACTAGCTAGCGCAGGAAAATGTGAACAAAGGAAACAGGAACTACTAAACCAAAACACAATGAAACCAACATGTGACATTCATATTGTACTTTTATATTTTTATCAAGTACTGAATTAACTAATTATTGAAATTTATTTTTGTTCCTACCCACTAAGATTAAATATTAGATATATAAAACAGTCTATTTAATTTGTATGGAGTTTTAAAGAGAATATAGAATTTTATGGAGACTTGTATGTTCCCCACAAAATGATATGCAGATGTATTGTTTTCCAGTTAAAAACCAGGGCTGAATAAATAATTGCAATTAATCCAATGATTTCTGACTTTAGACATTCAGTAAATTTAAAGAATCTTTGAATATTAAAGAAAAAAAAATACTTAAATACCTAAAATACTTAAATTTTGGATTTTTTTTTCAAATTGTATTAGTTTAACAGCAAATCTCTTTTTTTTCCCCTGACAACTATTATAGGATAGGGGCTGTCTATCTATCTATCTATCTATCTATCTATCTATCTATCTATCTATCTATCTATCTATCTATCTATCGATCTATCGATCTATCGATCTATCTATATATCTATATATCTATATATCTATATATCTATATATCTATATATCTATATATCTATCTATCTATCTATCTATCTATCTATCTATCTATCTATCTATCTATCTATCTATCTATCTATCTATCTGTGAAAATGGTGATGTCATGCGCATGCTGTATTAGGTGCAAAGTAATGGGTTAACTGGCGATAGTGCACATCTCTAAGCCTCTAGTTAATCACGTACCGCTTGGACTGTATATCAGCAGACTACACACTCTTCAAGTTACTGTCTGGCACTGTTCTCTTTCCTATCACTGACATTCTCCTTTTGCCTCCTGAGTCTTAATCCCCTCCTCTCTCCTCCGACCCCCTATAAGGTACAGTTTAGAGCTCCTGGAAGACTAACAGGGGCTGCAATCTAAAATGTCTTTTAAACACAGACTCCACCCTGGATTTGTGCTGATGTTCTTGTCTGGCTGTAAATCTCTCTTTATGCCTGATTTACAGAGGCAGGCAGTGTGCTGAAGCTGTCCCCTCTCTGAACTCTTAACTTTAGATTCCCCAATCTAAAGTTGCCTTTGGTGAGCTGAGCTCCATCCTTGATTTTAGGAGTGGAACGTTTCATTGCTGTCGGATCGCTCTGTATCTCAGTTGCCTAGCAACTGAGGTCCTTTGCAAAGAGGCATGGGATGGTCACTAGGTTTAATGAAACAGTCTTTACAACAGATTACCAGGAGCTGAGGATGAAGATGCGGCTCCTCTCATACAATTGGAGCCTGGATTCTCATTATTTTGTGGAATAAATGCAAAATCCTTTGTCTTTTACTATAAGCAACTGTATTTACTTATTCCCTTGTTTATCTGATAAGGCTTTTGTCAGTGGCATACAAAATAACGCATTCAATGTTGAATCATAATGTAATAATATCAGGAAATATAACTGTAGATAATGTGATAAGAGTGAGGACATTGTCAATAAACATTTGGATGAGAAGATACTGACTACATTTGCGAGGTTAATTGGTTTACAAGTAGGCCGTGATGAACTTGTTTTCTTTCAGGCCAAGTTGGGGTTTCCTCTCATTTTCAGATGTATATTGAATTAGATTCACATTATAAACACTAACGGTAAGGTGTGTCTTGTGAATGAGGAGTAAATAATGCTAGACGTTGTTCAGGGATAGGAAGTTTCTGCTCTCTTTCGGCGAGCTGGGCTGCAGTGTGACAGCTGATAGTCTAGCGCCCCCTGCTGTTTGCTCTCAGCAGCAGGCCTTTGTGTTTAACCTCACTGCAGGAGGGCCAAGTGAGATTAAAAACTCCAACACACCACAGGCCTTTGAGCTCACAGTCATGACAGGTGTGTCACAGTGTGCTATCAATACCCATATGCCAGAGCTACATAAATATGTAAGAAGCACTCACATGCATGTGCGTTTGCTTTTTCTATCGTTGTGGGGACTATTATAGTTATCGATATATCATTTTTTATGTTAAGCTACTATATTCTACCCTGTTTAATTTAAATTATATTAATTATTGATGACTATAAAACTGTGAGGAAGTCGAAACACAAACAAGCAACAATATTTATATAGCTTTTTAGCCATTAAGTGTGTTGTGGCCTTCTCTGAGAGACTTTAAATGAATATGGAGTTTGTTTGGACAGTTTGGAGGGAGGTGAGGTACAGAATCAGTGATTTTTGGACAACCAGGTTCATAAGAAAAGACCATGCTGATTTACCAGCAAAGCACATCTACCCACCCTAAACAATGATCTATCACTGTCATTATAGTCAAGGATTTCAGATTTTTAAATGGTATTGACCACCAAACAAGGTGATGCCCTTACAAGGGACCACTTTCTAAGAATAGAGTAAATATAATGTGGGAAAAAAGAATAGACTACTGCTCAAAAGTTTGGATTAAGTAAGGTTTTAAATGTGTTTGAAAGAAGTCTCTTATGCTCACCAAGGGTTGCATTGATTTAATAAAAAAAAGAGCAATATTGCGAAATATTACAATTTAAAAAGTCAGTGGCGCCTGCACAATCCAATCACGTTTGAGAGGGAAACAACAAATTGAGGTTTTTTTTTTTTTTTAGAAGTAGTAATTGGTACTCATGGTAATGGATAGAAATGATGTGGAGTAAAGAGTACAATATTTCCCTCTCAAATGTACTTGAGTAAAGCCATGAGTACTCCCCAAAAATGATACTCGAGTAAAGTACAGATCCCTCATAATTGTACTTAAAGTACTGTGCTCAAGTAAATGTACTCCATTACTGTCCAGCTAACTGAAAACTCTTTAATCCATAAAGTCTTTTGACTGAATTTGTTCTTCTTTCTGTGTCAGTGCAACAGGCCTGAACCGGAAGCCTCATGGCCACCAACAACACTGCTAGCATTGCTCAGGCTCGCAAACTGGTGGAGCAGCTCAAAATGGAGGCCAATATTGACAGGATAAAGGTGAGAAGAATATGAACCCAAATAAACACATTAATTTGATTAGAAGTGAAAATACAGTGAGCATTGTTTGGTGACTGCATGTGTTTACTTGCATCAACATTAGGTCTCCAAAGCAGCAGCAGATTTGACATCGTACTGCGAAGCCCATGCTAAAGAGGATCCTCTGCTGTCCCCTGTGCCTGCGTCCGAGAACCCCTTCAGGGAGAAGAAGTTCTTCTGTGCCATCCTGTAACCAGCGCTGCCCATCCATGGACTCACCTGCTCCCTCTGGGATACACTCATGGACATAAAACATGTTGATCTTTTAAAAGGGCTGGAGAAATGCAGTGGAGAACCCTTAAATTCTCCCAGCTCACTATGAGCCTCCATTACAGCCACTGACTCCACCTAGTGGCCTTGAGATCCAAAGCTGAGCATGGTTAAAAGAATGTGTTGAAATTCGCGAGGGAACGTAGCAAAAAAACATGAGTGACTGTCATTGTAGCAGATCAGCCAGGATGTGTCGTGAAAATATTCAAGTATTCAAAGGTTCCTGTGGTTCTGATGAAGTATTCAAATTATTTTTCTTTATTGATTTTTAGTGGGCTGCGATCGTAAATCTGATCACTAATCGTAGAACCCATGGATTACTAAAGTTGCTGTGTTATTTCTGTATTTTCTTTTCAGTTTCTTTTTTTTCCCAGATGGAATTGCTATATGCCTAGGTAGCGTTCTGTAGCCTAGCGTTCTTGTGGAGACAGAAAAACTGTAATTTAAAGAATGACAGTTTAGTGAAATTTTGTAATGAATTCATGCTTGGACAGATATTCTTCAAATGAAATACTTATCTTTTAGATGCTGATAAAAATGATTTGTCTGTACAGAAAACTGATTTTCTTTGTGTTTTTTTTTTTTTTTTTTTTGGGGGGGGGGGGGGGGGGTCTTAAGCATAGTTCTCTTTTTACTCTTTGTACAAAAATGTTAGCAAGCTCAACTGTGATGTGCTATGTGTTTTGAATATTTGTGGTGATATCAATAATAACTGCATGAAGCCTGACACAGTGCCGTCTTTTTTCTTTCAAATGGTTACCAAAAATCCTTTACCTTAAAGGAGTAGTTTAAAAACTTTTGTCTTTCTTTCTTCAGTCGAAAAGAAATGAAGGTTTTTGATGAAAACATTCCAGCATTTTTCTACATATAATGGACTTCAATGGGAACCAAACGGTTCAAGATTCTAAAGACACTTTCAGTACAAACTGCAAACTGTTCAAAGGGATTTAAACGATTCCAGACGGTGAATAAGGGTCTTATCAAGCGAAACAATCGCTCATTAAAAAAAAAACAACTACTAAGTTTGAGTTTTATAAGTTCAATGCTCGCCTTGCTCTGTACTGCAATGCACGTAACACCTTCGTGACTCTCCAGTCCTGTTCGAACTCGTTCATCAAAATGAACAAATCTTTTACCGAGTCAGTTCCATAGACAGTAAAGGTCAATTCGTTCATTTCGTTCATTGAATGAAGCAAATGACTCGGAAAAACATGACTTCAACATTATTTTTCTTAATTTCCATCACTGTTGAGGTCCCCAATTGGTACACAAGCTTATAAATCATACAGAATGAGTTTTTTTTTTTTTTTTTTTTTTTTTTTTGGTGGAAAATCTAAAAATGCAGAAAGTTTTATGTGATAGGTGTCACGATCCACACACAGGAAACAGGGCTTAAATCCAAGAGCAGTTGTTTATTTAAAGGGTAATCCAAAATCGTAAACCAGTCCAAGCAAGGGTCATAATCCAAAGGCAATCCAACATATACAGGAAACCAAAAACAAGCCTCAAAGAAACCAGGACCTCAGAAGTGGCGTGATAATTGAAAGGACTCCATGGCACACACTGAAACAGACAGGGTATATATACACACAGGGAATGACAATGATAATGGTGAATTGGCAGAGTGCAATGATCAGTGATGAGGAACAGCTGAGTGCAATGATAAAACAAGGATCGTGGGAAATGTAGTTCCAGAAGTGAATGACACAGTGGGGAAGGAGGACATCTAGTGGACAACCAAGGGAACACATCCAGACACTGTGACAATAGGTAGGGTTGGTGTAAGGGGATATAATATACAGTATAAAGTGTGGATGTCTTAAATATCTTAAAGAATAACACAAAGTTCATTTGAAGTTTAGAAGCATTAGAGATTATCAATTAATAAATAGGCTAAAATGCAAGTGCATGAAAAAAAAATACACATAGAAAATAAATACAAAATAAATATAAAACATAGCCTACATATGCACACCCCAAATTCATTGCTGTTTTCTTCTTTTACTCGTATTTCACCATTCTGTATTAACACATCAATTTAATCAGTCATCAGACAGATGACACGGTGACTCAGAATCAGATCCAGACCCAGACACAGAACTACATAAACAAGATGTCTCATTTCAAGGAAATAACAAACTCATCACGTCAGCTTCCTGCGTAGACTCACACAGGTCTCACACAATGTGTGATGTATTGCTATGGAGACCGCGCTGACGACATCATTCTGCGAACACATGCAAGGATCAGAGACAGACTTCTGTTCTGAAACTATAGACATGAACTATGAAACACTTAAACACCAATATGGGGTATTTATTTATTTCAAAGTATCTCCGGTAGCTATAAAAGAAAAGTGATTTTTTTCCTCTTTATTTATTTATCTATTTAATGCACGTCTTATAAATGATATATTAAATAACCCCCTCTTTAGAGCAACCTTATCAAGCAAAATAATTATATTTCTGGTTTTAATTGGCCTATATTTCCGCAGAAGCACTTTCTTTCAATGACAGTAGGTGGCAGTATAATATCACATGTAATTTCTTGGGTTTCACCGGTTCACTTCTTCAATCTGCACCTGCAATTTAAAACATTAACACTAGAACTACCGGAATTCTATAAATTAGGTTTTAATTAAAAAGGTTCGGGAGGAGCAGGTGCAGATAATTAACCTAATCAGCACAAGTGGAGATCAATCAGTAATCAACTCAGGACAACATAGCTAAATAACAGTAGAACCCACATTTGTTCCTTGTCAGTTAATCAGCATCACACCTCCACCCCATCTCCTCACTTTTAGTTCCATCTTCCATTTACTCTTACCAACGGGGAATACTCTGGGTTCGGGCAGAAATTCTGAGCTCGGAGCCCTCCACCTGGACACGACAACAAGCATAACCTTAACAATAATGAGATGTGAACTTTATAGAAGTTATTGATGATTTTGTAAGTTATTGCGTTCTAATATGTATTTCAATGCATTGGTAAAATCATATGAAATGCCCAAACTGGCCAAACAGTCATTCTGACGTCACGGGAAATAATAAACTGCGAGAAAACGAAGATTTAGTAACCAATATTTGTTTTAGTGAACAAAAATATCAAGCTGCATAACAGTCCACACTGTGCTGTCTCTCGTGGTTTCATGGTGCTCTGGTATAGGTGGATTTAGTGGGACAGCTTTATCCAGTGTCAGGCTAAGTGCTCTTGTGGCACAGCTGATGATCCAGGATTTTGCACTGTCATCAATAAATAAATAAATGAATAAATAAAAATTAAAAAAAAATTATAGCCTAATTAGTTTGTGTTTTTTCTTGGAATATGTATTATCAGGGCTAAAATTAGCCTATGTATGCATGGCCTAAGAAACTCACAGCCTAAGGTACCTGGAAGTTCAGCAGATGGAATGGCAGCATGCAGAATTGTAAGTGTCCGGCCAGATTTTTTTACACAGGGGAATTATCTCCGAATCAGAGCCTGTCAGATTGAACTTTCAAGAGACTTCACAATTGGAACCTGCTCCTCTGAATCTTAAGTGTGTCAAACTGAAAAAATAAATGCAGCCTATTTCCCTTTTTATGAGTGTGAAATTAAAATTAATTAAAAATAAAGAGATCATTCTGTGTACATGCATGGGCCTTTGTAAAGGTCACCCATCCTACCCAATCCATCTAGATGATAATCTCATTGTCACAGATGGAACAGGAGTCAGACAGGTGGTAAGTGAAATAGTGTTTATTTCCAGGTTGCAGATCCAGACAGAGATATGGTGAGGATGCAAGCAAAAAATATTCAGGATGGAACGCTGAAGGATAACCAGACTCTTTGTTTACAGATGCAAATTGAGAGTCACTGGGAACAGACTGATGACTGGAGACTGAACTGCCATTTGAAGGTAAGCAGGTGATCGATGGATGATACACAGGTAATTAGCGTGATGTAGAGACAAGACCAGAGGGAGTGTGTGAAGAGGAGTTAAATATATAGGGAGGTGAACGAGTGGGAGGAGTGAGTGAAGCTGCGGAATCCTGACACTCATGAAATACAGAAAATTGTTCATGAGCTTCATTTTTATGAAAGACTAATCATTGTGTGGGTAATTCATGTATTTGTCTCAGTAATGAGTGATTTTCTCCAACAAAGTATTTTTTGTTTTGACTTGATGTGTGTGTGTGCACAAACGTTTAAGTAGTATGTTGTACCTATTTGTTTTATCCGGGTCTTGACATATTGATTATCTGCCCCGTCAGTGTTTTTAGCTTTCTGTACATTCTACCCGCAGTGCTCCTCCGACCACAATTCTTAAATGTCAGAAAATGTCAACAAATGTCAGCATTTGTATCTTCGATCCATGACAAAGAAATGTTAAATAAAGGTGTTTGTGTTTAATCAAACATGTAAAAAAAAAAATACATCAGGCCACGATAAAGATATGCATAATAAATATATCACATTAAATTAATACTTTTAATGTTTGTCTCGTGGCAGTTGGCTGCACGTTGGTTTTTATCCTTTTCACAACAAATGGCAATTTGGTTCTACCTAGACCTATCTACATTGCATGTGAACTGCTGTGATAGAAAGTGTTTTTGTGTGTGTGTGTTTTTACAACCAAGAAATGAAGCAATTGATAGTGTTTATGTTGGATTGAACAAAGGCATGAAAGATGAATCTCTAATTCTTGGTCACTACTCGGATTGATGCACATCAGCTTGAACACTTTTTGAGTATCTGTAGGCTACTTTACTTGAGTATTATTTTTTTATGGAAACTTTTTACTTATAAATAACAAATATCATACTTTTTACTCCACTACAATTCTGTCAAGGTCAGTAGAAAGTAACGTCAGTCAGGATGATTTTGGTTGGAAATCATGGAAAGATCATCTGACACTGATGCTGAAAATGTAACTTTGCATCACTTATATTTTAAAATATATTAAAATAGAACATAAGACCTATATAAGATGGGCTATAGAGGAATATGAAGTTTGAGTGTAAGATATTTTGCATAATGTTGGTAACCACACAGTTTTGGTGACTATTGACTTCCTTTTGGGGGACAGAAAAAACACTCACAATAACTTGTTTTATGTTTCACAGAAGAAAGAGAGTAATAGCCTACAGGTGTGGAACTTTTGGTTGTATTCGCATCATATTTATTCAACACAATTGACAGAATAAACGTGATTGATGTGGTCATCCATGTGTCATCCAGTGGACAGAAGTGTGAGCTGTACTCGCTCTAGGACCCGGTGTCCCTTCTTGCGTATTTTGGCCACTTGATGCTCTCCGGGCTTACGCCTATATGGACTCATTCAAGCAGATGTAGCACTCAGAAGAACAACCTTGGATATACAGAGGGATTGTGTGTCTTTGCGACCAGGGGATGCCTCTTGATCATGTTTCTGTAAGGATTCACAGAACAAGGCATATTGCACGTATCTGCACTCTCACAGTGCCAGTCTAGCCTACATGCATTTGCGCGCGCCTTGGGAGTTTCCGTGAATACGGAAGAGGCAGAAGGAGCACGAGATTCTCACTTTTCATATTTCTTTGTCTAAAAGGAGCTGCACTGGTCAAACGAAGGTAATTTGTCAGATTTTTTTTAAAAAATTTTGTTTGGTTTTGTAAAAGATCGATTCGTTTTCTAAAGCTGTGACCATCCAAACTTAGCCAAAGAGAGCGTGTCAGTCCTTATGATCGTTATAATTTATCTATGTTTCATTGTAGAAGCACTGTAATTCTGGCTGTTATTTTAGCAATAGTTTCAGGATGTAAAACTTTTGAAGTCAAGACGATTGCTCCTTGCCTTGGTGTCTGTCTCCAGCTCATTGACATTAGTGCGCGCTCTGGGGACGCGCGTGTACGTTGCCTAGCCTACTTTAAAACGCAAAAAGCTTAACGTTACTCGCGGAAATAAAACGTCACTGGAAGTTTTGTGTTGATTCTTTGTTATATAAATCTTTTTAACTGATGTTTTAGACTGAAATAACTTCTTTGGCAGGAAATACTCAACAATGAATCAGCGTTGGGGTCATTCGAATGGATTTCTAACCAACCTGTTTCTGCTGGTTTTATGGCGTTCATGGTAAGCAAAATAGACTTCAAAGGTGTATCTCAGAGAAGTCGATAAAAAAAACTTAACTAGTATGATTGCCACCGTTTAAAATATAACAAATGTAGCCTATAATTAAAGTTTTGAAATGGATAACATTTTCGGCCATTATTTACTCGCCCTTTTGTTATTCCAACCCTGTAAGTTTTTCTTTCTCTGTGGAACATAAAATAATGTATTTTGAGAAACGTCCCGTTGTTTTTCGTCCATGCAATGGTCAAGTGTCACCAAAACGCAAAACTGTTTGGTTACCAAAATGTATTTCTTCTGTTGAACATAAAGGAAGACATTTTTGAGAAATGTTAGTAACCAAATAACTTTGGAGACCATTGACTTCCATTGTATGGATAAAAAATAAAACACTTCTTTCTCGTGACATTTCACAAAATATATTTTATGTTCCACAGAAGAAAGAAAGCCGCACACCAAGTTTCACCCAAAGAGTCACACACATAATTATTGGGTGAAAGTAACATACACAATTTAATTATAATTGAAAGGAATGTTCCTGATTAAATTTAAGTTAATTTCAGTGGACAACATGGTGATTACCACAGATAGTAATTTCGATAAAATGTTTAAGCTATAATCATCAAGGCAACTTGGAATAAAAGTAAATCCATCTATTTATTAAATTTTCGAACCATTTGAGTAATCAAGACTGTTAGTAATATAGGCTACATTAAAATACACATAATTTATTATACATAACATACTGTAATACTAGTGTGACACAATCACTCACTAACTTGTTATTAGCAATTAGCTACTTATATTCATTTGTATGTAAATATGCACAAACCTACAGGGAATGGGGATATGTAAACTGGCCATTCAGAGACAAGAGACACGTTTCCTAAAAGTCTCATGTGTTTTGGTACAGCTGCCATGTTTGTGTTTTTGCCATATGGTGATCATCATCTCATAACTTCATTGGAAAAGAGCAAAGCTTTCTCTGTGTGCAACTCTGTGCAAGTATGTTTATGTAACAGACTTTTGTGATGTCAAATGTTTCTTGTGTAGTTCTGAGGCAGAAGTATCTGGCTCAGATGCCTTTAAAAACAACATAACCCTCTTCACGCGGATATTGGACCGGTTACTCGATGGCTACGACAACAGACTGAGACCTGGTCTGGGAGGTGAGAAAGTGTGTGATGATTGATTAGAGAATTAGATGAATGGAATTAGAGCTGTCTCAAATGAGGTTTTTCAATAAGCCTGTGCAAAGTTGTTGTTTTTACAATTACATGTACTTGATGTACTAATAAGCAAATGACAGTGATTGTTTTTTCTATTTAGGAATTTTATAAAAACTCTTGTTTTACTTATAACAGTCCAATGGATTTAGCACAACAGTGGGAAAAATTAAGTTGGTTCAGTAAAATGTAAAATAATGTGTTAAGAAACATGATTCAGTGATTCAATGTTTATGACCTGATTTTACCACTGTTAAACTAATTACACTCACCTAAAAGATTATTAGGAACACCATACTAATACTGTGTTTGACCCCCTTTCGCCTTCAGAACTGCCTTAATTCTACGTGGAATTGATTCAACAAGGTGCTGGAAGCATTCTTTAGAAATGTTGGCCCATATTGATTGGATTGCATCTTGAAGTTGATGGAGATTTGTAGGATGCACAGCCAGGGCACGAAGCTCTCGTTCCTCCTTATCCCGAAGATGCTCTGTTGGGTTGAGATCTTGTGACGGTGGGGGCCATTTTAGTACAGTGAGCTCATTGTCATGTTCAAGAAACCAATTTGAAATGATTCAAGCTTTGTGACATGGTGCATTATCCTGCTGGAAGTAGCCATCAGAGGATGGGTACATGGTGGCCATAAAGGAATGGACATGGTCAGAAAAAATGCTCAGGAACTGTGCGTGTTGTGGCTTCACAAATGCTTTGCTCCATACTTCGGTTGTAACGAGTGGTTGTTTCTCTTCTATTAGCTTGAATCAGTCGGCACATTCACCTCTGACCTCTAGCATCAACAAGGCATTTTCGCCCACAGGACTGCCGCATACTGGATGTTTTTCTCTTTTCACACCATTCTTTGTAAACCCTAGAAATGGTTGTGTGTGAAAATCCCAGTAACTGAGCAGATCGGCTTGTCTGGCACCAACAACCATGCCACGCTCAAAATTGCTTAAATCAATTTTCTTTCCCATTCTGACATTTAGTTTGGAGTTCAGGAGATAGTCTTGACCAGGACCACACCCCTAAATGCATTGAAGCAACTGCCATGTGATTGGTTGATTAGATAATTGCATTAATGAGAAATTGAACAGGTGTTCCTAATAATCCTTTGTTTAACGAGGTGTTGATGACCTGAGAATACTCACTGAAGGAGAGGAAAACCAACCCGATCTCATGACCAAGTCGTACGAATTCGACGAATGATTAAAAAGTGGCTAATTCGTAACAATTCATACGACCTCACTCGTACGAATTAATACGATTTTGCTAAATCGTACATATTTTACGAATTGGCCAATTCGTATGAATTCGTACGAATGACCTACCCCTTACCCCGCCCCTAAACTTAACCATCACGTGGGTTTAGACAAATCGTACGAATTAGTACGAGTGAGGTCGTATGAATTAGTACGAATTAGACACTTTTTAATCATGCGTCGAATTCGTACGAATTGGTCGTGAGATAGTGTTGGGAAAACAAACCCATCAATCTCAGCTCCACTCAACAAACCCTGTTTGTGTATTCTGTCAGTTTTAATATTTATGTGACCCTTACCATTGTTTGTACACTCTGAGCTTGGCAACATGAAAGACACCTTGGATCAAGCAATACCCACCATGAGGCAAATAGATTTCTTGTGAGTGTTTTCTTTTTAGATTCACAGAGACTAGCACACACATACACATACACTGGAGTCAGTGGACATGCAGTCGAGCTAAGAGCCAGGATGAAGTGTTGCGGTTCCTCTAATGATACGTCAAAGTAGTAGTTAGCTGAAATGAAACGTTGTACATCTTTTTCACCTCCATATCATTTGAGCACTGAATTAATTTCCTTCATCTGTTGAACTCAAATGAGATCTTAGGCAGAATATCTGATTTTCTGTTTTTCAACCATTAAAGTGAATGCCGATTTATCAAGCTTAAAAAAAAAAACACCCTCATGAAAGTATTCCACATGACTCATCGGCTAAAGCCAAACAACATATCTATATGAAGAGCAGGCTGAAATTTAAGTTGTTGCATGTTCACTGATAATCTTCATACAAAACTATTATGGTTTTAGTGAACTTTGAATATAACACATAAGACAAGCCTATAGAAGACCATAAAAAATGTTGGTAAATTGAGTTCCTGGTTGATAATATAATTTGAACTTTCTTTTTGCTGTGTGATGTAGATCGAGTGACAGAGGTGAAGACTGATATCTATGTGACCAGTTTTGGGCCAGTGTCAGATACAGACATGGTAAGACATTCCTCTTCACACAAAAGATGATTTTTTTTCCCTTTTGTATAGTGTGAATCAAATATTTGAAAAAAAATTTTTTTGTTATTGTCCTGTTGGTTATAATTGTTTATCTGTTCTTACCCCACACTTTGTTTTCTATCTGTTGTCTATTCATAGCATTTGGTGCCTGCTGCTGGCTAAAAGCTTTTCTCAGTACTCCTCTTTTTCACCACTTCACACTATCTGCTCTCAAATATTTAGAATAGAGAAAAAAAGGTCAGATGGAAGAAAAAGGGTTTTCATTCATTCATTATTTATTTAGTGTCTTTTACTGTCCAGCTGAATGTTTTCTAAACCCCATTGAATGCTCTCACTATCCTTTTGTAGGGAAATCTCTGTTCGTAGAGACCATATTATGTCAGGGCGATCACACTAGGTATTTCTGTCATGTTTTTTTGGGTGCTCTTGGGAAATCATGATTTACCAGAGTACATTGCTTGAATCGCATGTCTCCCCGATTCTCCAGTCATCACTGTAGTACAGCTATTTAATATCTTATTGAGTAATGTCAGATTCTAGAGAGATTTGCATAATTAAGTAAATAATATGAAACAACACTGCACTATGTAATTTTTCTATGTAATGGCCTAATGCTACCATTCAAAAGTTTGTGATCGGTATATGATTTGAAAAAAAAAAGTTTTTGAAAGAAATCTTAAAATTTTACCAATTTTTTTCCTTTTACTTACTCGTGCCCGTAGCAAGACACCTGTCAAGTTTGAAATCCGACGGACTAATGTTTCGACAGATATGCGATTAATAGACAGACTGACATTAGACACACAGACAGAAAACTTTCTGAATATCTTAACAAATTATCAGACCTTAGTTTTAGAGTTCCACAATTCCATACATTATAATGCCTTAAAATAAACATATACTATAGAGGAACATAAAAGCAGGTTATTTTTTATTAGTCTTATACTGTGCCACTCCCTTCAGGCCATGTGGGTATGATATGACAGAATGGAAAGTGACAAGACTTGTCTGTTTGCTTGAGGAGTTCTGTGGGACTCCTGCATAATGGTGGGTAATGTTGCAAGACGTTAGCAAGAATTTCAGGCAAGCTTACCTCAAACTTTGCCTGAGATAAAGGTTTTAGATTTTATAACAGTACTGGAATTAACTTAGTATGGTTTAACTAACCATAAAAGGTTTGTTCCTACTGAAATCTGATGGAAGAGCGAAAGGAAACGAAGCATCACAGATGGGTTCTGTGTGTGTTGCAGAGCTCCAGCGCTCCAGTGACAGCATGTACTGTCATATAATGTTATCTCTCCTGTATGAGTGTGGGAGTGCATAAGTATTTTCTTTTACGTACATAACATTGTGTTTTTCTGTCTCTGTGCTGCCATGGAAACTGGATGCCCGCCTTCACCCTGGGGGTCGATGCATGGCAGCATTGTGCCTGAGAGATTAGGATATAATGCAGTGATGTGAAGCTCTTCTGACACTTTGCCACTTAGTAGTACTATGGAGAGGAAGATAAAACACACACATTACACAGACAATGATCACATTGAGAGAACTGAAAAGTCACTGGCCCTTGCTGAGGAAGTCCATATCAGTCTTAACTTTATACTTTTTTAGATGTATTTAAAAGATTTACAGTGACATCAAAAGACTGAGACTACATTTTGAAATAGTTCTGCATGGCTGCATTTACTGCATTGGTCAAAATACTGTACAAAATTATTACAATTTAAAATAATCCTCCTTAAAGTACTGCTCACCGTGCTCTGTTATGGTGCGAGGGCCCTTTTTAATTATAAAACAGCTTTCTGTTTAATCATGTTTCGAACTGTAATTGAACTGAATTCCAGCATCTTCAGTGTCACATGATCCTTCTGAAATATTTTTAATATGTGCTCATTAAAACATTTCTTATTATTATCAATGTTTATAACAGTTTACTTAATATTTCTGACTTTTCTGAATTATTTGATAAATGGAAAGTTCAACAGCAGTTATTTTGAAATTGAAATAATTTTGTAAGATTATTAATGTCTTTACTGTAAATTTGGATTAATTACATGCGTCCTTGATGCATAAAACTATTTAAAAAATCTATTCAGCTTATAGCATATTTTATAATAAAACATATTATTGAACTGAGAAAAAACTAAAAACTAAAACAAGCATTTGACAAGTGGATTTAGACTTTGAATCAAAACACATTTTCTGTGTCAGGTATTACCTGATGCATATCAGCATTGACGAATGTCTGATCTGCAAAAGCCTCTCTCTCAAAAGTCGCTCTCTGTTCTCAGGAATACACAGTGGATGTGTTTTTCCGTCAGCGCTGGACAGACGAGCGGCTAAAGTTTCACGGGCCGATGAACATCCTGCGTCTCAACAACCTGATGGCCAGTAAAATCTGGACCCCAGACACTTTCTTTCACAACGGCAAGAAATCTGTGGCTCACAACATGACCATGCCTAATAAACTGCTGCGCATCATGGAGAACGGCACTCTACTGTACACCATGAGGTGCCCATAGATTACTACTTGTAATTTAGTTATCAATCAATAATAATTACTTGATATGCTGTTTAATTCATCAAGTCATTTACAATTAATTGCATTTATGTATATTCGCTAAAGAAAACCGCCAAATCAAGATAACTGAAATAGATTATTTTGGTATATAAATAAGTAATTGAATAGACATTACATTAAATGCATGCCATTAAAATGCATATCATTAAAACACATCTCAAGACCAAAAATCAGCTTTTGTTTGGGGTCAATAAGTTTTTTTGTTTTTTTTTAATGTTTTTGAAAGTAGCCTCTTATGCTTGCCGTGAATTTTTTTGATCAGAAATACAACAAATCAGTAATATTGTGAAATATTATTATAATTTAAAATGTTTTCTTTTGTAATATAATTTAAAATGTAATTCATCGCTGTGATGCAAAGCTGAATTTGCAACAGTTGTCACACGATCCAATCAGTATCTGCTTAATATTTTGGAGGACATTTTTTTGAGGATTCTTATATGAATAGAAAGTTCAAAAGAACAACATTTGTTTGAAATAGAAATATTTTTGTCATTACTGACACCTTGGCTTTGATGTGTCCTTGCTGAATGTACTGTAAGTGTTCATTTCTTGCAAATAATAAAACAATAAGAAAAATCTTACTTACTGACTTCAAACTTTTGAATGGTAGTGTTCATTTTACAGTATTTCAAGCTTGAATTGCTCTAATGCTGGGAAAATTCATTTTTATACAATTTACGATTTTGATATACTAATTTAATGTATTTAATTGACAACCCTATTAACACCACATGACTTTGAGGGGTGACTGTTGTATAATGTGTGTGCAGGTTGACAGTGCAAGCCGAATGCCCAATGCATCTTGAGGACTTTCCAATGGATTTCCATTCCTGTCCCCTGAAATTTGGCAGCTGTGAGTGACATTGTTAAACCTTCATTTCATTCCCAGTGGTGCTTAATATATGTCTCTGTGCTTTGGGTTTTAGTTTAATATATATATATATATATATATATACATATATTTCTCCTGTGCTTAGATGCTTACACTTTGACAGAGGTGACGTATGTTTGGACACGCAATGCCACCTTATCGGTGGAAGTAGCTCCGGATGGATCTAGACTTAACCAGTATGACCTAATGGGACAGACTGTTGCAAAGGAAACCATCAAGTCCAGTACTGGTAAGATGTTCACAAGCAGACACAAAAACATCTGGATTCATCTAGTCACTTCCCATCTCTTACAATATGTTTCTCTTCTACCGTATATAGGTGAATATACAGTGATGACTGCACATTTCCATCTAAAGAGGAAGATTGGATACTTTGTGATCCAGACATATCTGCCTTGCATAATGACCGTCATCCTATCCCAAGTCTCTTTTTGGCTCAACCGAGAGTCCGTCCCTGCACGCACAGTTTTTGGTGGGTGAGCAGTTGTTGTGTGCATTAAATTGTAATGAGAACATAATGTTGAATTTAGCAAGCTGATTTTGTTTTTCCAATTAAATTATTGATGCAGTCATGGGTAGAGAAGGTGTTGTGCGTGTAATTCTTTTTATTTGCTCTCTTGCAGTTTCTGAACATAATCTGAACTCTAGGGATGAAGCAGATGGAGATAGGAATAAAATTGTGTTTTTGAATGTATTCAGTGGGAGGAAGCCATAGCATGCGAAATACACATTTAAATTAAACACACAGGGGTGAATAGATGCTGGAATAGACGCTTTCTACATATGCTTGGTTTTTTTCGTGCTCAATTCACTAAAGGAATTATCGAAATTAGGTAAACACTCATGAATTGCTGAATTCACAATTTTAACACCACAATTCTATATCTTGGATTTGCTCGGTTGTGAGGGGATGTAGCAAATTACTGCAATATGATACAATTTACTGGGACTGTTCAGCATCACTCAACTAATGGGATCCAGACAGGCACCTAAAGTGGCTTTTTTGAAATGCTGGTTATATTATCTTTTCCATCATTTCATCATCATTTCATTAATCAACGCTGCTATGATCATTAAAAAAAGCCATCCCTCTTGAGTTTGTTGCATTAAATTGTGAATAAGGTGCAATTGATTTTTTTAAGAAAGCCAAAAAATGATAAATTGATAAAGCTATGCTGAAAATTTAATTATGCAGCGCGATGCCAGTGCAGACAGCACACAGTTCAACTGGATTTAGTTATTTGAAAGCATGGCAAAATAAAAGCATGACGGTTTAACGCTTGAAAATGGAGAAATTGTTTTACATATAAAATATAGATATATAAATATATTAAAAAAAATGTATATTCATATTGAATGGGTCAAAAAGAGTAGGAATGTGGATAGAGAGAGTACACAATTGTTTTTCCCCAAATCCTTCTGCCATAACAGGATGATTCGCACTCTTCAGAGTAAAAAGTATTTCATACCCAGAGGCTGCAAAAAATAATTACGATTGCTCACAAAAAAAAAAAAACAGAAGACCATCTATATAAAATGAGGACAGGAGGTCCACTCGGGGCAAATAACTGACTGCTGAAATGAACAAAATTTCATTAGCCCAGGGCATTTGTGATTACATGTGTACATCTGTGCGGTCTCTTCCACTAATGAGCGAACGGCATAAAGGCTGGCAATTATCTGCAGAGAGGCATGCCGTGCTAATGCGGTATCTTAATAAACAGCAATCCCTGAGCCCTGTTGTTCTTCTGTTCCAGGTGTGACTACAGTGCTAACGATGACCACTCTGAGCATCAGCGCTCGAAACTCTTTACCAAAGGTGGCCTACGCCACAGCCATGGACTGGTTTATTGCTGTGTGCTACGCGTTTGTTTTCTCAGCTCTCATCGAGTTCGCCACTGTAAACTACTTCACCAAGCGCGGCTGGGCCTGGGATGGAAAGAGCATTGTCAGTGATAAGGTAACTATGACAACACAGACCTTGCTTTGATTTTGGAGTGGAGCGTATCTGGTGGCTTTGATTATTGTCATTGGGGAGGGTTATACAGATGAGGGAAATCAATACTGTTAATTCAGTACCGTTAATATCATCATTTTTTCCTAATTGAACATTGTCTGAAATTACGTCTCTTTTTTTATATATTAACGACTCCGACTCTTTCCCCGCCTGCGTTTTCTTTTAAAAAAAATGTTGCCAGCCACCACAAGCATTTTTAATAATTTTCACAAAAATTGTATGGCCCTCAGAACATGAAATTTATCAAAAGAAAGAATCAAACCTCTACTTTTAATTTACAACATAAAAATAATTTTGTTTTGTTTTTAGCAACACTTGAATGTGGGTAAGTTTCATTTAAAAAGCAATATAGTTTATAGTTATAGTTTATTTAGCTAGTTTACCCATGCATATGATTACATAACATGGAGAGATTAAGTATCTTGGGGTTTTGTTCACGAGTTAGGGAAGGATGGAACGGGAGATTGACAGACGGATCGGTGCAGCTTCAGCAGTAATGCGGTCGATGTACCGGTCTGTTGTGGTGAAGATGGAGCCGAGACGCAAGGCGAAGCTCTCGATTTACCTGTCAATCTACGTTCCTACTATGGTCACCTATGGTCATGAGCTTTGGGTCATGACCAAAAGGACAAGATCCCGCATACAGGCGGCCGAAATGAGCTTTCTCCGCAGGGTTGCAGGGCGATCCCTTAGAGATAGGGTGGGAAGCTCGGGCACACAGCTCAGGGTAGAGCCGCTGCTCCTCCATATCGAGAGGGGTCAGCTGTTCCAGATGGCTCCTGGATGCCTTCCAGGCACGTCCCACTGGGAGGAGACCCTGGGGAAGACCCAGAACATGCTGAAGGGAATTTGTCTCTCGGCTGGCCTGGGAACAACTCAGTGTCCCCCCCAGAAGAGCTAGAGAAAGTGTCTAGGGAGAGGAAGTCTGGGCATCTCTGCTTAGACTGCTGCCCCCGCTACCCGGCCCGGATAGCGGAAGAAGATGGATTGATGGATGGATGATTACATATGATATCACTTGTTTCTGCGTCTTCTTTGGATTTGTTTTGATCAGGACATTCAGTACTCTTTCAGAAGATGTGTAGTAGCCCTCTAAAATCTGTCAATGGCAGGGAAAGAGTTAATATAACATTTAGTTTGATATCATTGATTGAATATATGTATAACAATGTGTTAACTAATTTCTTCTGACTTCAGAAAAAGGAGGTGTCTGTTATGAAAAAGAATAACGCATATGCAGTCGCTGTGGCAAACTACGCGCCCCATATTACGAAGGACTCGGCTCTGCCCACCGTCTCTAAGAGCGCCACAGCGGAGCCCAGTAAAGCTCAACCGGTGGCTAAAGAAGCAAAGAAGACCTTCAACAGTGTCAGCAAGATTGACCGTATGTCCCGCATCATCTTTCCGGTGCTTTTTGGCAGCTTTAACTTGGTTTACTGGGCCACATACCTCAACAGAGAACCTGTTATTAAGAACATGGTGCCCTCCCTGTGATCCATTAGCTATCCTTCACAATATGCTACATACATACAAATTATCCTAAATTAACCATATTCTATCTATCTATCTATCTATCTATCTATCTATCTATCTATCTATCTATCTATCTATCTATCTATCTATCTATCTATCTATCTATCTATCTATCTATCTATCTATCTATCTATCTATCTATCTATCGGATCTATCGATCTATCGATCTATCGATCTATCTACTGTACCTACCTACTGCCAGGACAATTTTAAGAGAGCATCTTAGCATGGGACCGATTCACAGCTTTATTTTTATATGTTGTTGTGTGATTTTCTGAGAATTTAACTGATTGTTTTTCCTTGCCATTTTATGCAGTGTTTACAGGCATTTTCATACAGACCTCATATATGTTTTCTAAAAAAAAATTAACTGTATTTGTGTATTATATATTTATAATATGTCAATATTTGTCTGTCAGTATTTTGGCTAAATTGTGAATTAAGCTCACAGGTATCGTGCATCAAAAACATGGTGTTTAAAATGAAAGCCTGTACAAAATATGATTGCTGTGTTGTTTTGTTAGAGCTGCACTACAGTATCTGTGAAACAGATCACTGCACTTTTATATTGACTGATGTAGCATTTCAAGTCAATTAGATATGGCACTTTTGTTTGCATCAATGTAGATCGCATATTGTCTTTTTCCACACAACACACCTGTGCATCTAGTTCTCAGCCATGTGCAATTTATCATCAGTGAAAGCACACACCCACACATGGGTTTAAAGCTAAATTATTCAATGATTTTGTCTGAAGCACCTTAACGCACTTGTGGACATTTCGATTCGTGAGCTCAGTCTTAAGTGGAACTAGCACAGCTTTTCAGTCATTTCTGTTTCTTTTGTACACATTTTTGTGGAAAATGCTGTGGGAATTGGTCCAAATAGTTTGGGCTAATTTGCTTGTTAGGTTATAATGAGAGCAATATGTTGTTCTCACTGTATACGTAACTCAAATTATGGCCACTCTCTGATACTCACATTAGTCTAATGTTGCAGCAGTGATGACATGATGTTGTTAATATGGTATTGCCAGTACACGTTGATTGTTGCTTCTGGATTACCACAGATAAAGGTTGTAATGGGCTTCTTGGTATGATATACACCTAATGATGCTGTGAAAATAGCAATCAAAATGTACTGTTCACTCAATATATCATGTGTCAAACAGTTTAGAGTTTTCATTACCAACATCAACAATCCTGACAAGTATAAATGCTTGAACTAAGTACTGTGGGTTTACTTTTAACAGTTTTCTTAATTTCCCATACTGTTCTCAGTTTTCTGCCTGGCCAAAGACAGCTCTCCTGTTGACTGAAATAAAGTGTTGTCATTGTCATAGGTAACATGGCTCAGTTACTCTCCTTTTGTGTGGGTGGTCTTTTGCACTGTGCCACTCAAAAATGTCCTCTTTTTCTGAAGAAAAACATCAGTGTCACTGAGGTCCTTTTATTAATATTTTGAATAAAATTGTAATTTTATATTTTCTTATTTCTCCAGTAGCACCTTATTGCAGTACACAAGATTCAGGGGGCGGAGTTGGATCCAAATATAAGGGGTGGAGATGGGTTGGATTAGGGTTGGGGTTAGGGATCAGGGGTCGGAGATGGGTAGGTTTAGGTATAGAGAGCCTAAGTCCTGCCCCTCCGCTTCCGGCGTATGGGACCATATTTCGCTTCCGGCTTTATTTCTATATTTCTATAGTTCACGCAAAAATTTAATTTCACCTATTCATTAATCACCCTCATGGCGTTTCAAACCCGTAAGACCTTCGTTCACCTTCGGAACACAAATATATTTTTGATAAAATCCGAGAGCTTTCTGACCCCTCCATAGACAGCAACGCAACAACCACTTTCAAGGTCCAGGAAGGTAGTAAAGACATCGCAAAAATAGTCCATGTGACTAGTGGTTCAAACTTGATTGTACAAAGTGAATAGAATACCTTTTGTGTGCAAAAACAAAACAAACATAGCAATTTCTTCAGTTCCACTTTGTAGAATAAAGGTTAATTGCACTCACTGTATTTAGCCATAGCCATTGAAGATTAAATTATTGTTGTGCAAGAAAAAATATACTGGCACTGTTACACATCTTGGATTAGCTACCCTGATTGAGGAATTCTAAGAAGATTGATGTCTAACTTTTATAAAATTAAATGAGGAGAAGGGTAGTGAATGGTCACTAAAGACCCGAGGTATGCGTTTAAGGGTTAAACTGAATTAAAGATTTGGGAAAAAAATGTGTTTTTGTCATTTTAATTAGATTTTTATATACATCCCTATGCAGTTTTTATTCATTTGTATTTCAGTTTTAGTTAGTGCATCAAGTTAAACTAAATAAAAAATGTGAAATGCTGCCTTGGCAAATGAAATAAAACACGTTTTTAACATTTTATTTTGATTCAGTGAACATTTAAAACAAATGTAACAAAAATAGTTTTTATGCTTTTGTTTTAGTTAACTAACCACAGTCTCATTCAGTGGAATGGCATTTGCGAGCTGACGTGGCACAAGTCAATACACATTGATAAGTTCCCTGTTCCAGCTGCTTCTTTTATCGCCCTGCTTTTAAAAGTCTGCATTTCTTGTCAAATCCACTAGCCTCCAATCCATATTGTCTTCCTGCTTTTCATTCCCTTTTCAATCCGTCGCTCTATTCTGTCTGAGAGCTTTTTATATAGCTGACTCCGCTTTGACTAAACAGCAGAATTTGAGATTAGTAGCGTTGAATAGAGAACCGGCAGCCATGTGTGCATTTATCTAAGATCTTCCTTTAATAGCATAACAGCAGCGCTCCCAGCTCATCTCTTTTGGTTATGGAAGCAGTATCTGCCTGTATGAGATACAGCTATCGATGCACATACAGCTAAACAGAGAAAAAGAGTTCTCCATCAAAATTAACCTCCCCTCACTCCTTTGCACCATATGAAAAGCATATCTTTGGGTACAAACAAGCATCTGTCAGAACAGATGTGTCCACTTGTGCGTACAATCATTACGCACACAGACTTGACCCCAAGGGGGGGGGAGGGGGAGTGGGGAGTGGGGAATAGTATCCACAGAAGTGTGTGTTTGAAATGTGATTGCTTGTGGCTGAAGCCATTTATTGCCAAACACTGCTTAGCATTTGCAATGGATGCTTCAGCTAACAATGCGCATTGTGATTAGAAAAAGATGATAAGAGAACAAAACTAAATCATTCATACTAATATGGTGTTTACTTCACCTCTGGAACCTGGAATTGGAACCTCTGGATTTTGTGTCGAGAATGATTGAACATGATGTGTATGTAAAGCTGCAGCTCCAAATTGTAATTGTTTAATGAGAATGTATTTCATTGTTTCCTAATTCCAGACTGACAATGTCTCGACACTTTCCTTTCAAGAACTGATTTGTTGTCTCCTGTGATAAATTAACAATCGGAGAGAGAACAAACAACATGGTGGCATTTATGTACTACAATGGCAATTCAATAGGAATATAGGACTGCAGCAATTTTTTTTGCATATACTCTTTTTACAGTATACTATAATCTATGGTGTCTGTAATAATTTCCCCAAACTATTAAAATGTGTGTTCTGTATATAATAAAATAAAGTAAAATATTAGATGGGGAAAAAACTGTTGAAATACTAAAATTTAAACAAAATTATTAAAGCTAAATAGAAATAGTTTTTAAAACATAACAAAAGCACAATGACTAAAACTTAAAATGAAAACTGAAAATATGTAAATAAAAGCTATAATTCTAATTCTAAAAGTATTATAATAACATAGTGATAGCATTAGAAAAAAAGTGTCCTTAAAGACACTACGAAAGTGGATATGAGGTTACCAAAGAAGCAGGGAAAATGATTTCATCTGTGCCCATGTTTACACTTACAAAAAAATTGATGAAAGGTTGCTAGATTGCAGATAAAAAAAAAATAGGTGAAAACAGAGGGGGAATGGGATTGGGATTCCTCCACAACCGAGAAATCAGCCAAGCATGAATAAGGATTTGGTTGAGTTGCCTGGCAACTGAGGGGAGATGCACAGGGCTTTGATGCTTAAAGTGTGTAACAGAAGTTGACTGTTGGTTCTCTGTGTGTTTATGTAGTTTGTGTGTACTCAGTCCATTCGCCGCTGGCCTTCCCAAAGCACGATCGTACCTGTTGCACCGCTCAAAGGAAGGCCCTGCATGTTACCACAAAGGTGTTTCATATTCATGTGTATGACACTGTTTGTACAGTTTTTTTTTTCAATTGCAAGGCCACTCTTTCAAGACTTTACACATTTTCCTTACCTATACCTTCAGCTTGGCATTGCAGTAAATTTAGTAAATTTCACATTCAAACTGCACTGAAACTCCCAAAACACATACAGTGTCTCAAATCTCACCCCAAGGCGTCAGTTAGGTGACGGCCATTCAAAACGGCTAAACTTAATTTGAAAACCTAGCATAATCAAAACTGGAACAGACATAATGAAATATTTTCAATACCATCTACATAAAAGGGGAAAACATAGGAATAATTGTGTACTGTAATGTATATGGACTAATACCCTGCAGTGAATTCTAAACAGTATGAGTGTCATTCTTGTTTTGTAAAGAATTTTTAAAGCTACCTATTGTTGGTGTTTTTTGGTGATTGTTTAGTGTTATAAGAACGGATTGATTCAACGCATTCTCACCCCAAAGCGTCACATTTTGACCATGCTTCAATATCTGATGCTTTAGGCGCCCTTTAGCGTCAGTTACTTGACGCCCTAGGATCGCGTGTAACCCTACCCCTACCCCAGACCTAAACCTACCCGCATCATCTAACTGACGCTTTTACTTTAGTGTCAGTTAGGATCGCGTCATGTAACTGACGCTAACGGGCGCCTAAAGCGTCAAATATTGAAGCATGGTCAAAAGGTGACGCTTTGGGGTGAGAATGCGTTGAATCAATCCGTTCTTATAACACTAAACAATCACCAAAAAACACCAACAACAGGTAGCTTTAAAAATTCTTTACAAAACAAGAATGACACTCATACTGTTTAGATATTCACTGCAGGATATTAGTCCATATACGTTACAGTACACAATTATTCTTTTCCTCTTTTATGTAGATGGTATTGAAAATATTTCAATATGTCTGTTCCAGTTTTGATTATGCTAGGTTTTCAAATTAAGTTTAGCCGTTTTGAACAGAGTATGCGTGGGCAAATTGCCTGTATAGGTGGTGTTTGCGTCAGAGTGAGAAGTGAATTCATGTGATTTGAAAGATTTAGTGGTTGAATGCATTTTGTGTCAAAGCAATGATAAACAGTTTAGCCCACACAAACTGCTGTTGTGCTCTTTGTGTGAAGAGTTTTGAAAGAGTGACTTGAGCATTGAGAAATGGGTCCTATAGCAATTATAAAAAAAACCCCTAATATTTACAACAGTAGTTGAAAAGCAAACTTTTGACGAACTTTGATTCATCATGTGGATTTCTATTTTCCACCAGTGTTAAAAGAATAGTTCACCCAAAACGAAAATTCAACCAGAATTTAAAATAGCCATTGCTGGAAGCCAAATCTGTCACGATTTTATCTTGTCTCTGTCACGTTTTGGTTTTGTTCATGTCATCTTCCATGTCTGTCATGTGATTCCCTGTTTGTCATTTGATCCTGTCATGTGTCTTGTCATTGGTTAATCATGTGTTCATCGTTCATAGCTGTCCCTTGTCTTGTCATTAGTCTTGTGTATCTAAGCCCTCATGTTTGCCATGTGTCTTTGTCAAGTATTGTTTCCTGTGATCCTCTGTTGCTGTCCACGGTTTTGTTTCATGCCACGTCATACTTTTGTTATGTTTTGAGAAAATCTCAGGCACGTCTCAGATCCACATAATTTTCTCTCAGAATGTTAATGGCTGACATAATACAGATGTCTTCCACTCAGAGCACATCTGAATATAAAGTAGCCATGAAGAGGGGCTGAAACAGAGCATTCCAGCATTTAAAAATGTTTTGTGAGAAATGTAGGATCGAATATTAACTGAAATAATAAACCTACACATTTTATTTGAACGCATAATTTTTACTATACGAATTGTTGAAACCAAAGTCATGGGATTTTCTGGTCTGACATTTTCAAACATTTTGAAAGGCATTTGTTATGATTAGGTTCAGAATATGTTGTGATGGAAATGGCTCTGAGATGAGGGAATTATTATGAGGACGAGACGAAGTTCAGGCAATCTGTGTCTCTTTCTGCTCTTCTTCATGGAGCTATCCATGGTGCTGACAATAATGAATATGCCAGCCAGCCTAGCCTACCGTGGTATATCAGGAGATGAATAGGCTTCCAGAACAAGGAGCTACCTAAATGGGGAAATACATTTCTATTGCTTTTATACAGCTTGGTATAAAAACCTCACACTAACCCACACCATAAAAGAAACCTTTCTGCATTTTTACATTCAGTCAGTCAGTCAGCTTGGTCCAGAATTTGACAATTTGTCTGAATGAGGCTAAAGCAAATAAATTAATTTGATAATGATAAAAAAGAGAATAGCATAACAATAAAATTTGTAAGAGAATGGAAATGTTTTTGTGAATTAAAACAACCACAGCAGGTAACAAGTTGATAAAAACTTGGCTGAAATAGAAAAGCTTTAGACTGCAAAACACTCTTATCCCCTTAATTTTATCGGCCTCACCCAGCTATAGGTCCTATCCCAGTCTTTAGGCCAACTAAAAGAACATTTTCTCTTTTTTGTTGCCATTATGCCACCTTTAAAATGTTCATTTACCGAATTATCCATTTGTTTTCTGACAGGGAACATATGGAACGAATCACCGCTCCACATTTTAATTGACAGACGTCACAACCTAGCGTTGTAGTGGCCGTGTTTACTCCTTTCTTTTCAACCATTGGATAGGATTTAAAAACCGGCTGTTGCTATTTGTACTTCTGACGAAGTATATAGCTAAGTGAAAAACTACGCCGCAAAAGATTAAATAAATTGCTTTCTTAAAAAAGCAAAAGAATACATCCCCATTTTCTTAACATGATAATTAATAACCAACAAACTGATGAAAATGCGGGACAAGGGGTGAAAATGTTGACAACGCAAAGAGGAACGGGTGGTCACCCAAGAGATGTCGCGTTCGTCTAAGGTAACCATAGCAACAGTACGTTGCTCCAGGCTCGAGCTTCCAGTGGAGAAGATTTATTGTAGGCTACATTGACAAAGCATATGCTAGCTATTGCTAGCTTAATTTATTGTAGGCTACATTATAAAGTGATTAAAAATAGCAGTAGCCAATACAACAACAAACTTGTTTGTTTACCGGTCTTTAAGATGCGTTGACTAATTAGGGGAGGCAAAAGATTCTTCAGGAAATTGACACGAAATTACTGACAGAAATTTCTTTAAAAAGCTCACTGAACAAACACACACACACACACACACACACACACACACACACACACACACACACACACACTAGCCTAAATTACAGGCTTCCATGTAGCCTAAGTTTTACCCAATTTATTCTAGGGTTAAGCTGGTCACTTTGCACATTGGTGCAGCGCCTGAAATTGTCGCATTTGTTACTTTATTAATCCCCAACAACAGCAAAACTAAGTGAAGGTCTCATAAATCACCGCTTGATGTGAATTCTCTGAGGTAGAGCAGTCAGCTCTTTTCCTACAGGCAGTTTCTAATAATTCCCGGAACACTGAGAGCGTCTCGCTCAGCAGAACGATGGAAGAACGCAGCGGTGCCGCAATCAGCGAAATCCCGCATTCACCATTCACATCCACACCGCGTCTGCTGCCTGCTGCCTGACAGAGACCAGGCTCCAGCTCTATGCTGTTGACTAGACAACAGCAGACAGCATACGTTGACTATCAATTATCGTTTTACTAATCGCTTGAATTTCTCAAAGCTTTGATCGCTCTAATTCATTTCGGAGATTGTTTGGTAACAAACCGAGCGTTCGCACGATGGTTCTGCTGCATCGACGCCGGAGAAAAGAATCACTGGTTTGGCTGTTACCGGGTCTGCTTGGAGTCTGGTAAGTTTTCGGTTCAAAGGGGGCAAAAGAAACAAGGAGTGACTACATGACTACAAACACGACTATGATGACTATACAAAAATAGTCATTGACCGACAACATTTAGGCGTGATTCTGTTGCAGAACGATTTAGTTTTACGTTTTTCTTGTAGCACATACACGAAACATTTCTGCGAATAACTGTCAATCACGGCACGTGCAGTTGTTTGTAGCTTATTTGGAATACATTTGATAATATTAATTTTGATTGCAAGTGACAGTTTTGCTTAGAGCATTCGTGTTGATGAGTTTTAAGCGAGGACGAGCAATGTCAGTCTACGAACAACCTTGAGGATATCAGCTGCAATTCAACAAACACCCCAAACTACATTGCTCACACACTATTAGATTTTGCATCATCACGTAGTCAGATTGGAAGGTTATGTCACAATTTCTCCATTGTAAATGTAGCTGTAGCTAAATGTTATGCATAAGTCGTAGTCCACATTAACATCCACTACTTTGGTTTCATTCAGTTGATTTTTGGCATTCTCCTTCAAGGTATTCAAGGATGTAAATGTGCAAATGCAAATAATAAACATACTTTGTAAGATTACATTCCTCTCATTTACTCATCTTAGAAAGTGACAGATAATAACCAAAGTGTTTCATCTATGGCAGAAAATGCTTTTTGTTTTGTTTTATTTAGGCCTTTGTCTTAACTGCACATTTGTCGGGGTTCTTAGAGCATGTCTCAGAGGCTCACAAAGGTCATTCAGAGGCTACTAATGTGTCCAGACAGAATGAAACTCTGCATTTGAGGAAAATATTCTGTCTATTTTCCATTAACTACTCAGCACTCTGCCAACAGGGATCAATAACCTACATTCTCTACACCCACGGGTCTCGTCCACAGGGATTCTTCATATTGATTTTTCTGTCTATGTATGGAAATGTAGCTTTTTTTTCTAAAGACAAAACTCAAATATATAAATCACATTTACTGGTTTGTCTGGGTACTTATTTAGACCATTCAGATCAGATGTGAACACATTAATACATTTTATTACATCTAGATGAATGACAGTAGGCTACACACAACTGAACAAGCACTAAATCTACTGTTTAAACTATTTTCTTTTACAGAATAACAGGCATGAAGACATTTGAATCTTGAGACAGGCTTTATATTAAGTGCATTTTATAGTACACTATGCACTAACAATTAAATTAATAATTTGCTACAATGCACTTATTGTCTATGGCAGATATGATTTTGCATCGTACTTGTAAATAAAAATGCCTGCAGCAATTACAGCTGTGATTAATAGTTCCAATTACATCTATACACTGTTGACCCGTCCCTTACCCATTAACTAAACCTAACCATTACACAAAACCTGTCCCTTACCATACCTGTATACCACCTTAATAGCGGCAAAAGAGTTTTGCAATACTACTAATACCTTAATTTTTTACAAAAGTATATACATTGTAGTTAAATGCACCTAATATAAAGTGGGACCGAATCTTGTTTTGAATGTTTTTCAGAACCCCAGGTGGCTGAAACATATTGATGAAGTTGTGACATCAAAGGAGACCCAGTCTAGACAATTCACGTCCATGGGATTGGTGCACATCTCAATTAGAAATGATACCCGATATGTCTGTTCCTACAGATAATGCACCAGAGAATAAATTTAGAAGCTCTTATACACCATATACTGCAAGAGAGCGAGTGAGAGAGAGAGAGAGAGAGAGTTGTGGGTGATAATTTAAACCCCTCACCTTCAGCTGTTTCCTCCCTCCAATGCCAGAACACATCTTCATTAATCATGGCATTCTTTTATTAGAACCTCCTCTTTGTATCTCCAGCACAGTGCTCATTTAAAAAACTTGCACTCTCATTCATTTACAGTCACTGATGACTTCTTTTAAATGTTCTTCCCATAAAACTCATCAAATTTGCTCTTTCTCACTCTGCATGTCATATTTAGCTCTTTAAATCAGTCTCTCGCTTTTTAGATTTTAAGCTCCTAATTTAAACTGACTGCTCTTCTCTATTTTAAATGCAATATTGCTCTATTATTTACCTCTCTGCTGTCTGTCTACTTATATTCCCACTGTTTTTTTTCTTCTTTTATGACAGCATGGCATTTGGCCCAAGCAAAGCAGAGGAGGAAGATTATGAGGATGTTCCCATCAATAAAACATGGGTTTTATCACCAAAGGTCTACGAGAGCGACGTCACCCTTATCCTAAACAAATTACTGCAAGGTTATGACAACAAACTGAGACCAGATATCGGAGGCAAGTCATTGTTTGGAAAAGGTTGCATGCTTATCCAGGTCCACACAGAATCTATGCCCCCAAAATTGGCAAAATTCCTGAAGATTCTGTCTAGGCCTCTTTATGACCCTCAAACACAGTGTTACAGCTTAATGGGTAACTGGAAAATGTTAATAAGTATAAGATAATGGCATCGTTGTTATAAATCCTAATGAAGAGGAACACTTAGTGACAATTAAACCCTCTGAGTAGAATTATGTCATCATTTTTAAGAGACCATCAGCATTTTTGCAGTATGAAATGAAGAGTAATTTGGCTTCAGGATTTTGCTGATGTTTTTCTCTACACCAGAGCTGTACAAATCACTTTATTCTCAGTACATCAGTGTTCTGGAAGCGATGCAGCTGAGCTGACTAAAGCTCAATTATTTAAGAGGGTTTATCTCAGTGGTGTTTGGTTACAATAGACCCAAATCACTATTGATCTTCCTTCTTTATCTGTGTTTCATATGTCTGAGCTAGAGAGAGAGTGTAAGTATGAGAAGAACTCAGTTAATCAGTGCAGAGCAAGTGCTGAATGATTGCAGGTGAACTAGCAGTGTTTGTGTTATTCGTCTCTTTGACTGGATTACCTGTGACAGAAACCGCACGTAAGAAGATTCAGCCAGCTTTGAGTGATTTGCGTGGCTGTTATAGGAAATGTGAATTGCGTTTGCAGCCCATTTCACTTCTCTAAGGTGGCATTTTTCTGAGTGAAACAGAATATTCAGCGAGGAAATGTGATTTTATCCACTGATTGGGAATAGATTGGATGGTTACATGTTAGGACAGAGCCAGACTGAATGCGAGTTTGCTAAAAATAGCTTTTTGGCTATTTGTTAACATTATTCAAGTGATTTAAGAAAGAGAAAGGGAAAAAGAGGAACAGCAAGCATGCTGAGTTCATGCTGTATATTATGAATATTTTTCGATAAATTATTTAAAATAAATGCATTATTGTACTGTTTTGATATTGTAATGTGTTTTTATCTTTTTGTGTTCATTTGAAAGTTATGCTTATGTAATTTGAATATATTTGTATTTGAAAATATATTCTAGTGAGACCGACTGTGATTGAGGCGGCAGTGTACGTGAACAGCATAGGCCCGGTAGATCCCATCAATATGGTGAGCAGAAATATATAATACTGCATTATGTTCAGAGCTGTAAACAAACTGTTTAAATCCATTTTCACGACCATCACACTCAGTCACAAGCAATTGCCACACAATTTCACGGTTACAAAAGCAACTTTTTACTTTTTTAGGAGTACACCATCGACATCTTCTTTGCTCAGACATGGTACGACAGCAGACTCAAATTTAACAGCTCAATGAAAGTCCTCATGCTCAACAGCAACATGGTGGGAAAAATCTGGATCCCCGACACGTTTTTCCGCAACTCACGTAAATCTGACGCCCACTGGATCACGACACCGAATCGCCTTCTTCGGCTCTGGAGCAATGGAAGAGTGATGTATACTCTAAGGTGCGTCTACGGTTAACATTGTGAGCCGAGTGATTGAATGGTGTTTGTGTCCTTGTATTTCTGTTCCTGTAACATTTGCTTTTGTATGGAATTACACCCGTTGTCTGTTGCAGCACGTTTAGGCCATTACATCTGATTCACATATTTATGTCAGGGACTGTTAAATCAGAAAGAGGGTTTGATCTCTGATGTCATAGAGTACAAATATCAAAGCCTCAAAAATGTCACAATCAACATTTTTTGTTTGTTTTGCTATTGTCTATTATTCTTTGTTTGTTAGGTTGACAATTAATGCGGAATGCTACCTTAAGCTGCATAACTTTCCCATGGATGAACATTCGTGCCCTCTGGAGTTTTCAAGCTGTAGGTGTTAAATTCTTATGTCAATTTGTCACTCAGCCTCAGTCCTGTCCTGAGTGCCGCCAGGCAGCCAATCCCCACACATTGCCTCTGTCAGCCAACCATGCATTGCCAATATCGGCCAAACAAACCTTAACATTACAGCTGGCCTTTAGCAGCTACCATCCTCCCACCTTGGAATGAGCGAGGACAGAATCCATCCTTCTCCAGACCTCTCTCCAACCCCTCTCAGTCTACGTGACCCCTCATTCCTTTATTAGCACCATGCTTCAGCTTCTCATTTGTCATCATCCACTGTGGGCATGGGAAGGGCATGCCGTGCTTTACACTCATTGAGTGCTACTCAATGCCATTCTGCTATCATTGTAAATTTTTCACTTGCATACTGAAATGAAAGGTCACATGCAATCTGGTGAATGTGCTTTTTTTTCCATTTGCAGATGGGTATCCAAAGAATGAGATCCAGTATAGATGGCAGCGTCGTTCAGTTGAAGTTGCGGACCAGCGCTTCTGGAGGCTTTACCAATTTGCCTTTGTGGGCCTACGGAACACTTCTGATGTTGCAAACACTCAGTCTGGTATGAACATACAGAATAAAAAAATAAGATTTGTAAAATAAGATAATTAATAACAGTAGATTTACAGTAATCCATAGTAATAACAAGACCAATACACAAGCAGTTATTATTGATCGTATTGTTATTAGGTAATAATAGTATATTTGGAAAATGAAAAATGGCAAGATAAAACAAATTTGGTTGCACTTTATTTTACAGTGCGTGTACTTTCAATGTAGTTACAGTGTACTTACCCGCAAAGTAGATTCTGAGTAATGTTAGGTAATTACCATAGATATATACACTAGATGTCGTCTTGGCTACGGCAGTTCATTAGAACGAATGCGTTAATAGAGCTGCCATCTTGGAACAGGGTAGCCCCTCCACTTTATTGCATCAGAGTCAATGTAGACAAAAGTCTAATGGAAATAAAATCACCATAAATCATCATGAATGCAATTTTCTTATTTTTTTGGTTTGTTCCAACCGTCAGACAAGAATTCCTTCATTCTTGAAAATCATACACAGACAGCACAAAAGTCCGTCGCCATCCATTAATTCAAAGTAAAGGCAGAGATAGCAGCGTTACTTAACTACTTCCTATGACAAGACCCCTGTTCCAAGATGGCGGTGGTTTTGACGCATGCTTAGAACCCCAAGGTGATATCTATATGTCTATGGGTAATTACATGTTTTAAGTTAAGGTTTAGGGGTGGGTTCAGAGTTAGTACCTTGGTTTTATCCAGTTAGTCAGTGTCATTACTACAGTAAGTACATAGTATGTTTTATATTATGTGGATTCATGATAATATTAACAATTCTTATTATTAAAACACAAGCGGTTGTTATTATTATTAACAGGAGAATACGTGATTATGACTATTTTCTTTGACCTGAGCCGGAGAATGGGTTATTTCACCATCCAAACCTACATCCCCTGCAGTATGATTGTGGTTTTATCCTGGGTCTCTTTCTGGATTAACAAGGATGCTGTACCTGCCAGAACATCTTTAGGTAATTTCAAAAAGCCTCAGAATGAATACAAATGTATGTTAAAATGAAAAGGAAATGCTTCAATGGGGTGCTCAATTACTGTGCATCATGATTGGCATAGGTATCACAACTGTGCTTACCATGACAACCCTAAGCACCATATCGAGGAAGTCCCTGCCGAAGGTGTCGTACGTGACAGCCATGGATCTATTTGTGTCTGTCTGCTTCATCTTCACCTTTGCTGCTCTTATGGAATATGGGACTCTACATTATTTCACAAGCAATCGACCGAAAAAGAAGACCAAATCAAGCCATGCACAGGTGAATGAACGTCATTTGTTTTTAAAGGGCCAGTTCATCATTTTATCACGGTCATGTCAAAACAAAAAGAAATTCTGAATAATGTGCTGATGGCTCTTTTCTATTACAACTAATGGGAATCTAAAACACTCTTACAAATGAAGGTTCCAAAAGGGGCTTTACACAATGAGGAATCAATTTTGGTTCTATAAAGAACCTTTCAGTGAACAGTTCTGAAAAGAATCCTTTATTTTTAAAACTGCAGTCCGTAGTTGTTTTATGTTAAAAATGATCCAAAATACATATTTGAGAAAATACAAAATCGGCCAGTGTTCCACGCTATCTGCTTGCCCATAGCTCGATTCAAAGCGGTAAGCTTGTAATAATGTTTTTAAATCCAATGGTACTTCTTGGATTTCCGCGGGAGATCCGAGCATGTCTTTGCGTCATTACGTCACATCTATACACATAAAGGAGGAGTCTCGGCTAGTCTCGGCTATATTGCGTGTGAGGATGCTGGAGGTGGAGATTTATAGCCTTTTCTCACAGCACTTGATATTATTAAACTCATCAATTTGATGGTGGATTCAAACGACAATCACCAGTGACAACAGATTCACCCGCTGTAAAATGCAAAAGACTTCGTTCGGACTTCGGAGTGGCCACAGAAAAAAAGAGACTGCAACCGGACCCATGCGAAAACAAAAATAGAACAAAGTTGAGAACAAAGTATAATTTGCACGGTTTTGCTTGATGATAAGCTATTGTTAGATTTAATCAGTGCGACTTACTGCAATGTCAGAACCAGAACTAAAGTGGATGTTACTTACTTGTTCAGATGACATTTTCCAGTGAAAATTATTATGTTAGTCATACGTACTTCCAAAAAGAATAATCTGTGATTCTGAATACCAGTATCCAGTATCCACACCGGCACAGTGATTGACAGCTGCAATTCAGTGCCATGTCGAACTACAACTCACGTAAAGTTGATAATTCCGCGAATGACTGCAATTGCAGATTTCGAACAGAGATGGCGACAAAGAGGGAAAAATGCGGACTGCAGCTTTAAGAATGAAGAATCACCATAAAAGTATCATAAAAGTGGTCCATAAAACTTGATAAAGCTTGTGAAGCCATATGCTACATTTTGTGTGATGAACTGAAATGACCATTAAATCAGTGAACTGAATTTGTGAACCAAATCAGCGATTCATGAGTGAATCACATACAGTAAACCACTTGTGTGAAATGGATGAACCAAGTCATTGCAAAGTTACGATTCACAGGAATGGTTCACTTCAACTTCTCACATGAACAACATAAGGAGTTTAATGTGAATTATGACATAAATCTGGTCCCTCACACAAATCTATCATTTGAATTCACTACTTTTGGTGATTTCTACTTTCAAAAGAATAGCGAACATATTCTTTAAAAAACAAATAAATTAAAATAACATAAAGTCACACAAGGATGATCAAATGACAAAATATTAAACTGTTACTTAGAACATAGAACAAGTCATTAAGCCCCTAGCTGATCAATGATATGTAATACAATTATAGTACTAATAAGCTGACTAACTTCTTCACGGCTCAGACCTTAGAATAGGTCACATTGTACTTTTTTTTGCAGTTAATTGAGTGCGCTGTGCAGTCGCTATGGCATTTGCTTTTGTATTGCACACTGGTTATAGCTTTTGTGACCTTGCTGTTCCCATGTAGAATCCCAGCACAGTTGACATCAGACCAGGGACATCTTTGATGCAGATGAACAACATTGCTCCCTACCTCGACGACGATGATTATGCGTATGAATGTCTGGACGGGAAAGACTGCGCCAGTTTCTTCTGCTGCTTTGATGATTGTCGCTCCGGAGCTTGGCGTGAGAACAGAATGCATGTCCATGTCTCCAAAATCGACTCCTACTCCCGAATATTCTTCCCAACCGCCTTTGGCCTCTTCAATCTTGTCTACTGGATTGGATATCTGTATCTTTAGAGATGCTGGGCAAGTTGGAGAGGGACTCTAGTTCTAGTAATATTTGCAAATCATCTGTAAATCTCCATCTGCTAAAGCTGGCGGCATAAATCTTTGAGAAAAGGGGACATGTGAGGCTTGAGTTGGATGTATTAATACTTCAAGTATTTTTAGTTGTATGAGATCTGAATCTTAGAAGGACGTGATTCTGCATTGATGCCAACTGAATATTATCAGCGATCTCAGTTTTTGAGAAGGAAATGTTAAGAGTTTCACCAGCTACACAGGCCATATCAAACAAATCTCATGTATATTGCCTAGTTTAAAATGATCTCTTGAATATCCGCCAGAATACCTGCAGCTTTTTTGAACTGCAGTATTAGCATCACTAATGCAACTATATGTTAACTTCAGGTTATTAACTCTCTGGCTGAAGCATAATATTATTATTTGCAATGAACAGTAGATATGATATATTAGGTGCTTCGGATACTAATTTATAGCTAACTACTTGTCAGAAAACTAATATTTACATGTGTTAATATCTTTGTTTTTAATTTAAAGTAGCAGCATTTCTGTGTGAATTACCTGCATCTTGCTGAGTACTAATCAAACCAAAGCATAGATATCTGAAGGTTACGTGAATAGAATTTTTATTTTGCTCAAGAATAACCCAGAAGCCATTTACCAGGAATTAGCCTAATAATACTGTGAAATGTTCTTGTCTTAAACTAACAAGTTGTCTCTGGAATAGATGACACAAAGAAATGCCAACGTGCTCAAGATTTCTTAAGGTTCATGTGTATTTTTATATATCGAACGAAAGGAACAGAGCAGCCTTTACAATGCACAAATGTTCAGTGTCCTTTAGTAAAAATTAGAGTTCATCACTCTCTTGCGCATTCAAGACATCTCCTTGCGAACGGCTAGATTTCTATGAGCGTAATTGCATGACTCATCTGAGCTCCTACGGCTAATCAACCCACATTTGGAAAACTGTCTGATGGACTTTCTTCAGCAGAAGAGCTTTAGACAGACCCATCACACACAGAGTATCAAAATTAAAACATTTGAAAACGTACAGTCTTCATAACACAAACCATGGATGCCTTCTCTATTGGTAATAGTCTAAAACGGCCATATTTGTCTTAAATTAGGTTTAATCTGATCTCAGAGTCCTATTGAGAAACAGATGAACAGAGCGCGTGAGCAAAAGTGCCATGTCTTGACCCGACTCTCAAGTCTTTTTCTCAATCTCCTGTTGTGCTTTCGTTACTTTGCTTGTTTTATTTATTAATGCTTCCATGTGGTTTGTCTTTTGCTAGATGTTATCTTGATCATAGACGGCTTTGTTGTGAACATCTGTTATGCGCTGTGTTGTACCCTGTAGCTTAATATATTCTGTACATTGTCTTTCTTAATGACAGTCAAACAGTTTCAGACTAATGCAACAAGAGCAACTGCCAGATGATAGTACAAATAAAAATATATAGAGAAAATCTATTTATATTTTGACAATATTATCTATTGAACACAATCTGTTTCAGACCTTTAATAATGCATTTTAGTGACCTTCATGCATCTGTGTGAGCGTGTGCATGCGTGTCTGAACGTGACTACGGCTCCCACGTTCATCTCTGTGCGCTCTGCTCTCCGCGCAATCTAGGTGTTGTTGTCGTCGTGTCTTCTGTAAGTGCTAATCTTCGTGCTATTTACATGTTCATTATGTTTTTGAAGCTCTGAACACTGTGAGTAATAAAACAGTGCCTGCAAAAAATTAATAAAATTCTACGCTCTCTCAAACTCTGTTGATGATTGCACATCTTATCAAAATCCCAAAGCGTCAAGATAAAAAGGATGAATGTATTTTCCCTCGGGCTAACACTCTTGTAGTATTACTTTGTTAATACCGCAATTAGCTTTATAATTATTGCCACAAGTGAATGAGCACATTTTCATAAGCATAAATTTAATTTCAGTCATTTATGGATCTTAAAGGGATAGTTCACTTTGAAATTAATTTTTGATATGTTTTAGCTTACCTCAAGGGCATCCAAGATGACGTAGGTGTCTTGTTTCCACAGTATTTTCAATTTTGACATTTTTCGGAAGTTTTACCTTTCACTTAACATATTTTGATATACGGGAATTCACAATGGAAGACGATTTCGATATATCTAAATATGTTTAGTGAAAGGTAAAACTTGAAATCTCCGTGTAAACAATGCGTGGCATAGACGCGCGAGGGATCACTTCCGGCGTAAAGTCTGGAGACGGGTTCAGTTCGGTTCAGTTGGACGTCTGATTCAGATTAGTTCGACGGCTAACAAGAGGTAAAAAAAAACTATATAAATACTGTTTCGTTTACCGTTTCGTGTCATAGGCCATCAATGTGAACTTAGTTACATTTACGATTCATTAAATCATGTTTAATTTGGACTTCTCTGTGCATGCTCTTTGAGGTGGATTCCCTAAAACTGCATTATGACTGACAGACAACAATGAACGGTTTGACCAAAAAATGTCAAAAGGAAACAAAGACACCTACATCTTGGATGCCCTTGAGGTAAGCTAAAACATATCAAAAATTAATTTCAAAGTGAACTATCCCTTAATTGTTATTATTTCACACATGAATGAAGAAGTTACTCCATCTTAGGGACCATGTGACTAAACACTTTGTATATGATAAATCTACAACATTAAAAAAAGTGATTTAAAGGGCTAATGTACCCTTACCTTCCTGTCATTCCAAACCTGTATGACTTTTTTAATCTGTAAAACACAAAAAGAGAAATTAAGTACATTCAATACATTTTTCTTTTTGTGTTCTATACATAAATGATGACAACATTCATTTACGTTGCCATGGATCGCTTAAATACACACATCTGTGATTAGTTGTGAAACGTTTTCCTCACACTTTTGCTATTCGACAAATGTCTCACAACTAGAAAGCCTTTTATTTATGAGGGAAGGCCGATTCTCTCTCCCACCGTCGGGCCTCAGCTCTTTTATTTAAGTTCACTCACTTCTTGACAATTTAAACACACTCTATATACTTTTACTTCCAGTTACAGGTAGCCATTACAAGCTCTGTGATTATATTTTAGATGAAGACTGCTGTTTAACTGGGAATATAACAATAGCCTGCCATCACAAGGGCTGAAAAATGAAGAGAGAACTGAAAAGATAATTTTCCTGTTAGTTTGGAAATACAGACCATTTTCAGTCAGGTTTCTCAGCTATGATAACCACAAGCCTTATCACTGCATTGCGAGACGGCTTTGGTTTAATAGAGTTGCTCTTTTCTGCTTGCTGAGTAACTGTTTTGTAGTCTGTACTTATCGAATGCAGTGTTAGAACTGAAAGATGTGCTGCCACTGAACTGTAATGAAATGAAAGGGTGTACATGAGGACAACAAAGCTGAGAGAAATATGCTTGATGAAAAGAAAAACGTTGCAGTTGAGCGAGATATTTACATAGAAACCATCCCAAATCAATTTCTCCTCGCATCAACAGGTTAAAGCAGCATGAATAAAACATCTTGAACAAGGTGTAGTTCAGTACACACTGCAAATGGTAAAGTTATGAATTTTTAATGTCTCAAACTGTCCTATACTCGCATAAAAGGATGTGCTTGTTTCTTCTATACATGAGGACATCAATGCATTGCAAATCCAAGCAACTATTCACCAATATTTCATGAAGAAAACACAGATGAAAAGTATTTTTAGCATGAATAGAGACTTTTAACTCTTAAAGGGCCACTGAAGTGCCTTGAAACGTGCAGGAATATATGTGTTGACAGAATTCCTACAGAAACAGGAAGAAAAAATAGGACATGTCGAACATCTTTAAAATAGCCAATAGCGTTTCCTCTGAGCTTAGTAAAGCTGCAGTTTCCCCATAATCTCTAACTGTTTCTCCTCATAATCTCCCCAATTTCGCTTTAAAATATAGCATTCTGTACAGAATTTAAATATATCCAATATGTTTTCTGGTATGCGCCAACGATCCAATCGAAAGCATATTTACACTGTCTGAATCATTCCCTACCCCCTATATAGTGCACTGTGTCATTCACCATGTCAAAAATAGTAAATGTGTGAAGCTGCAGCTTCAGCATTATAATGTAGGGGGTGGGTCGCTTAGATTCTAAAGAGTATTTGATTGGACAGAAAATCTGACATGAAGCTGAAGTGCAGAGTGATGTCATCAAAATCATTGATCTAAAGAAAGTGTAAAAAGAAAGGAATGTAAAACCTGCGTGAAGCAGCCCAATGCCAACCTTGCTTCAACTTCAGTAAACGTATTACTTAACCAACAAATTAAAAAACTTGAAGAAAAGCTTTGATTATTTTAAGTGAAAATGAGCCCTCGCCGTCTAATTATCTATATCACTTACATGATTGCGTAACTCAGGATCCGCACGTATCTGAAAATCCATACACACTTGGAAAAAAATCAATTTGATTGGCTGATGAATCTGGCAATCTGAAATTGGATTGGATTCTTTTGTAATTGTAATTGGATTCTAATTATGTGTACTGTCGAGGGATTCGCTTGTAATTCTGTGTGAAATTGTGTTTCACAAAGTTTGCTGCTTCAGTTGTTGTGATGTTGATTTACATTGTTTCTAGATTATTGCGCAGAGTTATCAGATGCATTTTAAATAATTGTAAAAAGCTTAATTGGCCAAAAAAAAAAAAAAAGAAAAGAAAAGAAAGGCTTTTGGACAATGGCCTGGTGTCAAGAAGGGCATGCAGAAAAGAAGCTATACTGCTCTCAAAGAAAAACATCAAGAACAGACTAAAATTCTGTAGGAAGAAGTACAAGTATTGGACAGCAGAAGCCTTCTTTGAAATGTTTGGGACATCTGAAAAATCAATTGCCTGGAGAAGAAAAGGTGAACGCCATTAATCCTATGTTGTGCCAACAGTGAAAAATCATGAGACCATTTATGTGTGGGGTTGCTTTTCATCCAAGGGAGTGGGCTGTCTAAGTCTGCCCAAAACACTGCCAAGAATAAAGAATGGTTTCAAAACATCCACCTAGGACCAATTTAGAGATAATGTGTGCATTTCCCAGCATAATCGAAACTTGTCACGCAAGAGTGATAATGAAGTGACTCTGAGTTCATTACATTGAAATTTTGGATCAGTGGCCAGACAACTCCCCGAATCTTAATCCCACAGAGATCCACAAGGGCATATGGACAAGCAGAAGCTCCAAGGACTAATAAGATAAGAATAGGTTGTCCTCAGTCAAAATTTGGACCAGAAGCTGATATCCAGCATGAGTGAATTGCAGAAGTTATATGAAGAAGAAATGTCAACACTGTAAACATTGACTCTTTGCATATATTTAATGTTTTTGCCAATGAACGCCTTTAAAACTTATGAAATGCGTATCATTGTTTTCCAGTATGAAACATGAGAAAAAATAATCTACAAGTACTGAAGCAGCAAACTGTACTGTATATGCAAAACACAAAATTTATGTCACTGCCAATACTTTTGGCAACAGTTATATTTTTACATTAAAAAATAAACGTATGAAAATAAACGAAAATAAAATCAACCCATTGTTTCTTCAGAGGCTCAGAGGAAGGAAGTAAAAAAATACTTTTGTGTTCATTTGTACATCCGAAAACAACTGCCATGCTTTGCACGTTTGCAAGCTATGATATTTCTCAAGGAAAAACTAAAATCGTGCTCAGCGTTCATAATTCCTACTTTGTTTTCTTATGGGCGAGCTAAATTCTCTGGGCGTGAAAGGGGAGGTTACCTTTCCCCCGTACACTCTCAGAAAAAAAGGTACAAAAGCTGTCACTAGGGCGGTACCTTTTCAAAATACACTTAACTAAAGGGTGCATATTGGTACCTTAATGGTACAAATATGTTTTCAAAAGGTACAGTTTGTACCTAAAGGGTGCATATTGGTACCTTCATGTTACATATTTGTACCATTAAGGTACCAATATGCACCCTTTAGGTACAAACTGTACCTTTTGAAAACATATTTGTACCATTAAGGTACCAATATGCACCCTTTAGTTAAGTGTATTTTGAAAAGGTACCGCCCTAGTGACAGCTTTTGTACCTTTTTTTCTGAGAGTGTATGACGTCATATGGAGGAGATTCAAGATCGGCCCGTCTCAAGATCAGCTTTCATTTTCTCAAAGGCAGGGAAAGCCAAAGCTCGGTTTAAACCAATTGAATCTAGCCATGGGGGACCATATACAGGCTAGGGGAACTCATATTAATGTTACAAAACCCCAGAAAGTGAAGATTTCATGTCAGGGGCCTTTAAGGGATAAAATGATTGACTACAAAGGGGGTACTACCTCACTGCTGGCCAAAATTTCAAATTCCAAGGACATTCTGAACATCAGAGAAGCAAAACTTCATCTTTCGTTTAAATGTTTCAAACCAGGCAGAGGAAATTCCAGGGGTCTTGGGAAGCCACAGCGTTCTTCATTCTGCATGAAATAAGACTGTTTATGTGCTAGGTCTCTCGTGATGAAAGCAGTGTTTGGCTAAACTTTACTTGCCTTCACAAATTTATGCGCCTATCACACACACACTGAGTCCTGTAGGTGGGCTTTCCCTTTCCACTCCACTTATCCCTTTGAAGATGGTACACAGAAACAGTTGATGAGAGAGAAGAAAAGTGCAGTTTTAACAGTTGTGACAGCAGATCAGATAAGAGAAGCGAAGCCCACTAATGAAGGAGAGGATGAGAAGGAAGTTATTTAGGGAATAACTAATCATGCCATGCCAAGTCTGTAGAGCAAAACCTGTGCTGTTTTGTTTATTATTATTTTTTATATTAAAACATATAACCCCGCAGGCTTATACTGTAAAAAATATTCTTGGTTTAACTTAAAAAAATGAAGTAACCTGGCTGCCTTAAAATTTTAAGTTCATTCAAATGGAAAACTTGAGTTAATACAATGAAGGAGATTGATTTAATCATCAGAAACTCAAAATATGATGTTATCTGAACTATATAAATTATTTAAGTTGATTTGAAAAACGAAAAAATGTTGTGATTAGAAATCATGAAAATATTTTTTTACAGTGTGGGGGGTAAATCACATTATGAAATAAAATATTTTCTTCAAAACACGCTGGCCATTATTGGCTCCCTGTTTTTAAATACTTTTTGCAACCTCCTTTTGCCAAGATAACAAACCCAGCCTTTGGTTTACATTTTTAAATTACATTTTTAACCACACGTTTGGGTTTCTTCATATTTGACCCATAATTGGGTTAAACCAATCCAGCATTTTTTAGAGTATGGAGAACAACTAATAAAAGATCAGAGATCATTCCTCCATACAGATTTTCTCCAGATCCTTCAGATTCACAAGTTCATATTGGTGCTTCTTCTCTTCAGTTTACCCCACTCCATTTCTATTGGGTTCAGTTTAGAGGGCTGGGACAGTCATTGCAGAAGTTTCATTTTGTGCTCAGTTGTGCTCAACCCATTTTTGTGTTGATTTTGATTTGTGTTTTGAACCGTGATTTTTTTTATCTGTTGGTATTTGCTAGAATCCATAATACCATGTAAGATGCAGGACCTCTAGCAAAAAAATTGGATTATAACATAAAAGATCCAGCAGTATATTTAACCGTAGGCATGGGGTACTTTTTATCCCTGTTTGAACCAAACCTAGCTGGTGGGTTTGCTGCCAAAAAGCCTTTTTTGTTTCATCTGACCATAGATTCTGGTCCCTTTTGAAGTTCCAGTCAAATCCGACAACTGAATGTGCTAGAGTTTGTTTTTGGAGCAGCGAAAAGGATTTTTCTTGAAACCCTCCAAAACCAACATGTGGTGATGTAGGGGTTGTTTGATACATATTTTTGGGCTTTCTGACCCCAAGACTCAAGTAATCTCTGCAATTCTCCATCTGTGATCCTTGGAGAGTCTTTGGCCACTCAAACTTTCCTCTTGACCGTGCATTAACACAATATAGACACATATCCTCTTCCTGGCAGATTCGTAACATCTTTAGTTGATTAGAACTTCTTAATTATTGCCCTTTGACCCTCCAGACTCCTCATCAATTTAGACTCAAAACTTGTCACTATTAATCTCGTCTTAAAACTGAATAATATCCTAAATTATTTCTTAATTTATGTACTATGTAAACACATGTATGTGTGTTTTTTACTGTAAACCACTTGGTTGAGGTTAAGGAGAGTCTTTCTTGCTTTTAGTCTATTATGATAATAATGCCAACCTGTCACTGCAGAGCTCCCCACAGGCAGCCCACTGGTAATAAAATCGACTCTGATTTATTACATTTGTGCCTGAGTCCAACACGTGTGTGTGTGTGTGTGTGTGTGTGTGTGTGTGTGTGTGTGTGTGTGTGTGTGTGTGTGTGTGTGTGTGTGTGTGTGTGTGTGTGTGTGCGCGTGTGTGTGTGTGTGTGTGTGTGTGTGAAACACAATAAAGGTGTCAGAGGATAAATGCAATGTTCATAAAAGAGTGAGCAGCATATGTGAAAATATATAGACAAAGGGGTGACATATTATGAATGCAGATATATGGAATCAGGTTAGAACTGAATAATGTGAGTGATTAAGATTCATTGCCATTCTCTGACATCAGTCTGCACATATACATTTTTTTTTGTCAAAGCCCTGGGAGTTTTCGGGTCAGAAAGTCTCTGGCTGGCCCATAAATCTTGATAGGGTTCATCCATAGCACCTCGTCCACACTCAAGACTCCATACAGATGTTTAATTATTTACACCCAGAACTAATTCATAGCAGATGTAGTGTGTGTGTGTGTGTGTGTGTGTGTGTGTGTGTAAATGTGTGTATATATAAATGTGTGTTTGTGTGTGTGTGTGTGAGCATGCGTATGTCTGTTTATGTGAGGGTCACAATGGCTGCATATGAATATTACATGAGAACGGGCCTTTAAATATGAATCCAATCCAGACAGATGGACTCTTATCTAGTCATTCATCTGAGGTCCATTTATCACCAGGCTGCTTTTAGAATGGCATAATAGAAAAGAAAAATGGAGAGAGAAAAGAAAAAATGGACGTGGTATAACGATACTATTATAGATTATAAAAAGGATGAGTGTGACAGTTATCATCCCCCTAATTTACAAACATATCCTGTCGCAAAATAAGAAAAAAAAAGTAACTAAACTCACTTTTTTTACCATGGCTAACATAACATTAAAAGAAAGTAGTTTGCAGTTACAATGTGTGGTAGAAAGACTCTCGTTTGGATCTTCTCGTTTGTGTGTATGTGCATCTGTGTAGCTAAGCCAATTTCTCAGTGAATTATAAGAGCGCAGGAGAGAGATGTGGTGATTTCAACGTCTGTTGACCTAAAGGAAATGCTATGGTTAAGAGAATTTGCTCAATGAAAAAATGTGGAATAATGTTTTTTAGGATTACAAATGTGCAATTTCGCTCTAACTGTAAAAAGAGATATCTACACTTAATTAAAATAATTTTGATACATTCATAATGATTTGATACATGTACATCAACAGCACTAGTGTGATATTGTAACTGTAAACAAAAGTTATTTAGGCAAACTATAAGAAAAAGAAGAAATATTGAACAGACTTTAGACACAATGTTGACTTTATGTATTTTTGGTCCACCCACATAACTATTCAGTGTCAAAGTAGAATGATTCAGTTAGTGTCTCAAAGCAACAAGTTCCTGAATGAATCAGGAGTTTTGAAAAAACAAAGTTTGAATTAATTATTCCATGATTCAATGTAAACACTTAAATCGCCCTGTCTCAAATGCCACCCTAAACACTCACAGTCTTGATACGAGTTCGTAATTTTGTGATGTAACGCACCTTTGACTTTCAAGCAGAAGTCTAAATGGCTCTTGCGCTCGACACAAATCTAAAAGGGGTTGGTCTGAAGTTGCTTCATTATTCATAGGTGTAGTTTGGGCGTAACGGGAAACAAATCAATAGGAACGTCATATCTCTTTCCCTTTAAAGAGATACGCCACTTTTTTTTTGGAAATATGCTCATTTTACCACTCCCCCAGAGTTAAACAGTCAAATCCTTTCAGCCGATTTTCTGATATTTAGAAGAATATCAGTAACCAGACAGTTTCTGGTCTCATTGACTTCCATAGTATATATTTTTTTCCTACTATGGAAGTCAATGAGACCAGAAGCTGTCTGGTTTCTGATATTCTTTTAAATATCAGAAAATCGGCTGAATGGATTAGAAAACGCTCAAACTCAAACATTCAACCCTGATGGGGGTTGTAAAATGAGCCTATTTCCAAAAAAAGTGGAGTATCCCTTTATATTAAGAGCATGATGAACGAGATGGGCTTGTTCCAATACTATACTATACAATACTATATGCGCAATACTATTATAACGGCACATTTACCAGGCGCGCTTCAGAATCGTTCACATCCGAGGAAATCGATGTTCTCGTCAGGGCCATAAAAGAAAGAAGTGACATATGGGACAAACCCACCCAAATTAGCTTCAGTTAAACATGCATATAATAATTTGGGTAAGTGTGTAAGCTTTATGTCTTTTTTTCCCATCGTCATGGACACAACAATGATTTCCCTCGTGTTTTAATATTTTTCCTTATAATAATGTATTATTTGCAAAAAGTAAAATGTATCTGTGTAGATCATCTACAGTGTACGCGCTTTGTTCACACTCTCTATTATAGCCAAGCATACACGCTTAAAATAGAATCTGAATGTACGCGCAACGCGCCACTGACTTCAGAATAGAGTTGAACCTAGTTCATCTAGCAAATTCATTCCCTAGTTTGCCGGCGTGCATCTGTGGAGGGAAAAGTACGCTTTGCACGGGTGCAAAATACAAATGATACATGCGTCGTGTACTAAGTAAATTGCGCTGGATTCAAGATAGGGCCCTATAAGTATGAAGAGTGCCATTGGGAGTGCCTTAAATGAATGACTCATAAGAGCAATTCATTGTCTCTACCTACTGGCGTAACTATATAACCTGCGGAAACAGTTACTGAATGAATCAATATTTTTTCGTTTGAGTCAGTTGAGTGAATGATTCAATGACTCACTCATAACAGTAATTTTTGCCACCTACTGGTTAACAATATAACCTGCAGAAACAGTCAATGAAAGATTCCCACAACTACACAAACTCACAGTCTGTCTAGAACCAGAAAAAAGCGGATTGATAGAAACAATATCCCTGCACTGTATTAGCAAATTTCAGAATGTAATATTATTTTTAATCAGAACAAATTGTTTCAAAGGTGAGAGGAAACACAGTGATTCTGACTATAATAATTATTATATTATAATTGATTCTGATTATAATTATAATAATAATTTACAATGATGCTTATAAAATGTAAGCATTATTAACCACATGCAGCTCAAATGCAATATGTTTTCTTTGGTATAAATAAGTATTTTTCTGTGTTTTGTAATTTTTCATAAATATTCATTTTTGTGTTGATTCGTGAGGCTGTTCCAAACTAATCTCTTATTATGATTCCTCATAAGCTTCTGGCAGATCTGAAGAATAGAATAAGAGCTTCCATTACTATTCACAGGGGGTAGCACACTGCATAAGATAATGTCCTGATGTTGCTATGGTGATCTCAGGCTCTTCTATCAAAGGTTTAAGGTGACATTTGGGGAGTTCAAATGGTTGATTAGAGAAAAATCTAAGTTATTAAAAAAATGTTTTTCAGCTGTCATCAAACCTTGAATTGAGATATCTCAGAGGGTCAAGGTTCATTAAGCACTTAGCCAAGAGAGAAAATGAGAGGGAGGATTGACAGGGGGCAGAACAGTCTGTGTGTGTTGTCCTTGAGGTCAGGTCACACTACGATCCATGGTGTATGATTAGTCAGGTCAAATATTGATGAAAGTTATACAGAGAGGAACATTTTACGAAGAATTGTATTCAAAAAAGATATGCCATATTATATAGCTGTCTGATATGCCACTGAATATATCATATTCATCAACTGTAAACTAATTTTCATTATTTTTATTATGATGTATATATTTTAGAGTAACACTGGCACTCAAATCAATTAAATCTGTTTATATGTAAAGCCGCTTTATTAAGCAATGATATATCATTGCCCTTATGTGGGGGACAGAAATGATGTGTTGTAATTTTTTCACTTCCCATAGCTGCCAAAAACAAATACAAGGCCCTTTTTCTGACAACAAGGCTAATGAAACCACTTAGATGCATGTCACCATCCGAGCACAGTTAGTCTCTGAAATCTCCTTCATTCACCCAAGTTGGTCTGCCTTTCTTTATGAAGGTCATTTGCTCATCTATGTCTAGACACTTGACCTTTCTTGGCCCCAAAAAAGAAACAATTTCACAAAGAACATTCTGACAAAAATGTTTCTGTGCCTTATGTTTCTCAAGTAAATTTGCACGGCCCATGTAGCATTTTTTTTTTTTTTAGCATTTTTCGAATTTATCACATTTCTTTTGTTACGAGATATATCATCAGCATAATTATTTGACTGAAAAGTTGAGGCTGGTCCTTCCTAGAATCCTAGATTTTTCAATGTGGTATCAGACTTTAACATCAAAACTGTTGGAATTTGCTTTGACAGCCAGCAGATCTATTTATTAAATATTTATTAAATATAAAAGATGTTAATTTGCAAAGAGTGGCTAAATATTATTTTATCTAATAAGTGTCCTGGGATAAACCTGAACAGTACACTGTTTTCGAAAGCCAGTGGCTATACTGCAACAAAAAAAAGGCAGGGCCGACTCTCCTGTCTGTTCAAAAACAGCATTACAGTTTGATGTAATGTAGAGCAGATGAGCAATGATGTGCTGGATGGCCGCAGGGTGTAAATACCACGGTAAATATGCAAGACTGACAGGTGAGTTGATCTGTGTTAGTGCTTGGGTCATTGATTTTGGGGAAAAATAATTAATTTTGGAACAACTTCATAGTGCTTGGCTGTCCAGTTCAGTGACTCATATGCTTAGTAGAAACGACCATCAGTTCCTCTCACTTTTCATTTTTTCCTCCCACTCAAACACCCACAAGTACATGTAATTATGACTTACATGTCTACTCTGACTACAGTAGTTTGTGTTTTGTGTATGGGTATTTATTTCTGCATTATGTATACTAGTTGCATATCCTGTATATATTGGTGGCTGCTTGTGTGTCTTTGACTTGCCTGGAGAGTGGCAACTGAAAGACATGTCTGTAATGTCTGATTGGAGCTGACATTTTGGGAGCCATGGTGATCAGTACGCCTCGCCACATCTCCACATCACACACTCCCCGATCTATTCACCATCCACTCACTGTAGACTAGTAAACATTCTGAAACCATAGCATTAACTGTTTTTCCCCCTCTGAAGTCTTTAAAGATAAGAGTCCTCCAGAAACACCTGAAACACACACAGAGACATTATTACTAGTCAAATGTACATGATGTCATCCCTCTCAAGTGTTATACTAACAGAAAGGAAGAGGTAAGCAAATGGGCATTTGATCGTTTAGAAAGCCTAGGCTGAAGAGAGCGAAATGCTGCGGCACACATTAATATCACAAGCACAGTTTGTGATGCACGCACTTTAAACATTTCCTCCCCTGCTTATGGTCCCAAGAGAGCTCTGTTGTGGATACGAGGCACAGATGGCCACTGTCAAGACTGCTGATAAAGTGAAACGTCAAGGCGTGTTTCTCATCACGCGCAACATTTTTGGAGCTTTTACGGAGCTCACACCGAAATATAAACTTGTCTTTGTACTTATGATACACACTCATATCTCCTATACTCTGGTGATTGCACCACAGCAATTTGATAATCTTTAAAGAAATGTACAGTTACGGCACATCTTGAAAAGATATCTTAGGGTGAATTCTAAAGGCATGTCCATATTGTGCTCCCCCAGGTTAAAGAAGTAAATCCATTTGCACTTACAGAGATAATCATGTTAGGTAATGTGCACACACATACTGAATGCATATATCAACACATCAAATATAAGCAAAATACTTTTTGGTGAAGTCACTCACGTGAAAGAATACTCACATCACATCTATGATGTGAGTAGATGATTTCAGACCTCCTTTTAATTAAGGAGATCTCTTAGATCTTGCTTCGGGCCCACTACGTCAAAGCAGGCATGGCCTAGGCCTATAAATATAGCTCGATTGACTGATATAATCTGATTTTTCATCTCCTCAGTGAAGCTCACGCATCGCTGAATCCGAAAAAGAAGAATCCGCACCGTCTGAGAAATGCTTTTTTTGCATCTGAAGACTAGGGCTTGTGTTGAAAAAATCGATTCACCAATTCTGAATCGGTTTTCATATTAATTTCTAAAGATCAATCCGTAACTCAGAGGATTGATTTAATAATAGGCCTACATTTTCCCCGTTCCCCAGTTTTCAGTAACATTAAGCAAATGGTTGTTTTGAAAACTCCAGAAACACTCAAAGCTGTGATAAGGCACCATTTCAGGTTCTGAACAAGCAATGCAGAGAACGAGCTTGACAAAAGCAAAGCAATTTGCAAAGCCTGCCAAATGGAGGTGAAGTATTGTGGAAATAGTACTAATCTCAGGAACCACATGATGTGACATCATCAAGACATCATAATGTTATCCAAGCCCGCCACTATTATAAGCTATTGCCATGGTGACTCTGAGGACTCATCTGGCATTTATTGCTTAAGTCTGCATTTCTGCCCGCTATGGTGCCGACCTATAAAAGCGCTGTACTCGGGCCATGGAAAAAAGATTGAGATAAAGCCAGAGCCTGAATGTCTTCCTAGTCCGCCTAGGAAAAGGACAGTGTTTGAGTCTCACCGTGGCCAGAGTTCCACCGAAACTTTTCGAATGTTCAGTTCCAGAAAATGCAACTGTTCCAGTGTATTTTGCAGTAAACAAGCTGGTTGTGGTGGTGTAATGGTGTGGGGGATGTTTTCTTGGCACACTTTAGGCCCCTTAGTGCCAATTGGGCATCGTTTAAATGCCACGGCCTACCTGAGCATTGTTTTTGACCATCTCCATCCCTTTATGGCCACCATGTACCCATCCTCTGATGGCTACTTCCAGCAGGATAATGCACCATGTCACAAAACTCAAATCATTTCAAATTGGTTTCTTGAACATGACAATGAGTTCATTGTGCTAAAACGTCCCCCACAGACACCAGATCTCAACCCAAAAGTTCATCTTTGGGATGTGGTAGAACGGGAGCTTTGTGGATGTGCATCCCACAAATCTCCATCAACTGCAAGATACAATCCAATCAATATGGGCCAACATTTCTAAAGAATGCTTTCAGCACCTTGTTGAATCAATGCCACGTAGAATTAATGCAGTTCTGAAGGCGAAAGTTGGTCAAACACAGTATTAGTATGGTGTTCCTAATAATCTTTTAAGTGAGTTTATTTTGTTTAGTTGATTACTTACAATATCTCAAATGTTTCAAACTATTTGTAAATTGTAAGAAAATTGTGTTTTTTTCCAAGGAAACGGGGTGTGTGAGCAGGGGTAAGGGAGTCGCCAATCAATGGCGTTATATCTGCGTTACCCTCGGTTTCCACCAGGTTTGACCTCGTACTGCCATAGTAACCATGGCGACAGACGTTGACAACTGAGTTATGCCCATACAATATGCCTGCATATTGTACCTTTAATAAATTGATTCTTGATTCCTTCATTTTATTTCAAACTGGCACTCCTACTTCCAATATTAGTCGACCAACTGTGTGAGAGAAATGGATGTAGGCTATATGAACCCCGCAGATGGATGAATAGAGCCAGGGATTCTTCTATAGATAGAAATAGTGCCCATTTGTGGCGAGCCATTTTGAAGCCATGCATCAGCCTGAATAAATAATGGCTTGATGACAGAAGAGTGTGGGACTGATAAAGATTCCAGCTGAAAATCCACAGTTCTTTTTAGGGTGAAGATATCTAGCATGCATCCACATGCATCTTCATCAAGACAGTGTAATCAACTACTTCCTCAGGATGTAATTTTGTACGTCTCTCTAAAGCTGATTTGAAGCGGATATGAAGGACTCATCTTGCTCTAAGCAAACAAACAACTTTAATCGTTACTTATTGTAATCTCAAACAGATTTTGAATTCCACAGTGGCAAAACACTGAAAAGTCCAATAATCTAGTGCACCTGACTCCATGAGATACCACTCATACAATGAGAAAACTGAAGAGTGTCAGACGAAAGACGCTTTAGTTAGAAGCGTTGTGACCGTTTCAGGTTTTGTTTTAGTCTTGGCAACGTCCCACACAAACTTGGTAATCGTCCCACATTTGGTTTGACCACCCTAGTTAGGATATGTGATTTGAGGAGTAATTATTATTAAAAATGTATTGCAATAATTTTGACAAATAAATAAAGATGAACTGAATATGTAAATCTCACATCTGTGCATATAGTAACCAACTCTTTAAAATGTTGCTATTTCACTCACTTTTGTCATAAGACAAGTCCAATAGGAGAGAAATGTAGCCTACCACAGGATTCAGTGCATGTACTCAGAGACACTGTACAAATACTTTCGATTTCTATTTGTTTTCATAAAACATCACATTCCAGATTTATGCATGGGGATACGCACAGTCAAATCGCGCACACACACTTCAGATGTAAATTTAAACTGAAAGTGGTTTGCCTTGTGTGTTCATGTAGATGTGTGGGTCCAGCGGGTGACACAGTACCAGATGCTGTCATGTCTTATTCATGTACATTTGGTCCTTGAATGATGCTTGACTTAGGCTAAGTGTCTTGTAACTGTGTGTGACATCACTTTTTAATCTCACAAGGTTATTTTTCCACCCCCCCAAAAAACAAACCATGAGTAGCTTGAACAACTTTGTCTGAACATCTTGCATCTGGAGCCTCAGGGTTGTCAGCTAAAGTACTTCTTTTCAGAAGTTTTAATGAACTCCCATCTGCTGTCCAGCTTCACTTCTATATTTCAACATGGGCTTTAAATTTTGTAAAAGAACACAAAACCAAACACAATAAAATGACTAAAAATATCCACACAGACAGGAATATTGGGATACAGCTGGATGTTGAATTGCAGAAAGTGTTTGGTGGATGCTGCGAGTGCAGTGAGTCATGGGTCAGTAAATGTACTGCACTTGTGGCATTTGGAATTGTTTGGTGTTCCACTTTTTCTCTATATCACTCTTTGGCCCTCTTTTTTTCCCCGCCATCACTCAGATTGAAATGGAAGTAGTAAAGACCTTTAAGTACACAGTACTATACACTGCAGACACCTTAACAGCACAAATGGTCAACAGAAATTCATCTAAATCACTGGAAACCTTTTTGCGTACACACACATGCCCATTCACAGTGATGATCAAAATGGCCTGTGCAAAACACACATAAGAGACATAAAAGTGTGTGTGTCTGAGTCTCAGTGAGAACACGTCTCACCTGTCAATCAAATAACATGGATAAAAAACTAAGCCCTAACCCTAGTCTCTCCTCCTCAGGCTTAAACTATTAAATAAACTAGACATGAGACCTTTCTAAAACATGGACAAGCCTAGAAGCAAGTACTGGTGTGCTTTAAACACAAAGCTTGCTTTCAAGATGTCCTCTGGAATTTTTCCTTTAATTAAAAAGTTTTACACGTGAAGAAAAAAAAAAGAGTACTTTTAAAATTGTTTACTCACTTGAGATGAAGAATCCAGTCAAAACAAAAGCTTCCAGTATGCAATGTTGCATCTACGCCACTAAGAGTCTAAGTTAAAGTCCATTAAAAAGTGGTCCTTACAACATGTGTTCAATATGGCTTCTGAAGCTTTTCAAAACTCTTAATCATTTGAACCATTTGCTTCGGAAAAGGCTTTACTGTTTTGGCTGGCGGAGTGCTAAATCAAAACATTGTAATGAAAGCTCAAACATGTATAATGACACCTTGTACAAACCAATTGCAAATGTTGTAATGAAAGTGCAGTATATTAAATGTAATCTACAAATAATTTAATACCATTGAAGTGAAGTAAAATGACTCGAAAGCCAAGTATGACAACCCAAAATCGGAATTTGTCCTCGGCATTTAGTCAGTGCACACACATAAGAAGCAGTTAGAGTATATGATGATTTAGAAGTGACTCACAAAAGAGCATTTTTGCATAAAACTATAAAGTTCTTCCTACTCATGATATCAATCATAATTTATTTACTTCTCAGATGTGTAGTTCAATTGCCCTCTGTATAATACTGTATTTCCTCCGGGGTTTTTTTGTTTTATTTTTTGGTGGGATGTAAACCAGCAAGGCAATACGGCAGCCGCCCCAATAGTCTCAATTGGGACCCAGGTCATATATTGCAATTCTTGTCCATTTGTTCCGACCAAGACAATTTAGTAATTATGCTGGTGTATATAGAGCGGTGAGAACATGTCAGTGTGTTGCATGAGTGATTTCATATTACAAGGCGAGTAATTAATCTCGACTAAGAGTCTCATTTACTTACAATCCACTATTAGGAATGATGAAGCATGCGATCAGATCTTTTATTAGAAGATGGAGATTGTTTGACTGAGGGTAAAAAAAACAGAGTCTATTAAAAGCAGGCAAAACTATCAATCTGGAGCTTTGGGGAAAGCTTCCATGCACTCATTTGCCATACCAAATTAGGTTGATTTCCATTTGTTACAGTACATCCAAGGCACAATTTCTCATATCATAATCATATCACATCTATTATTCAAAACACATTTTGATCCTGGATCACAGCAGCAGGATCAGCAGTATCATACAAATGTGCATTTGTGTATCTTTATGCATGTGATAAAGGTTGATCTGAAATAGGGTCAGACAACCCCTAAACAGACAGCACTGTCGCCATAGCAACAGTCAGCCCTGGATGCCATCCCCCTGAACTGTTGCCAGCACTAAATCTGATGTCTCTCATAAGACACAAACACAACACTTGTCCTTTAAACTCAACAGGGGAGGTCTAGAATGATGGACAACACATCCTAACCTTAACTCAGGCCCTACAAAGCCAGTCACAGCGGGTCTGTGTAGTCATCTTTTCAAGCAACACAGGCTTCAGAGGCAGAACATGCAAAGAACAGCCAGAGCCCTACTAGCCAGAACCCACCTACTGGGCGTTTATATATGGAGTGAATGCTCAAAGAGAAATATGAGATGCATATATATTGAACAAATCACAAAATAACAAGTCAAGTTGACAGCTTTGTTGAGTTTTCTTACTGTTCATTGTGGTTGCATCGTTTTTTTTTGTTTTTTTTTGTTGTTATTTATTCCGAACATGTAAAAGAAACAATAATAACAATAAAAACTAAATGACAAAAACTTAATAACAAAAAAGCATGAGTTTATTTAATCCTACCCCTTCTCGCTACTTGTCAGTAATCCTCCAGTGGCCAATCATCTTAATCTATTTATCTCCACACACCATAAATAACGAACATATTTAACTATATTTATATCCACCATAATTAATTAACAATGCAAAAAGTATATATTTATAAATGAACTGTGAGACAGAATTTAAAATGACAATTGTCATAATCTTTAAATTGACAACTGTCATAATTTACCTGATTGCGCTCCAAACCCATATGACTTGCTTTATTCTGTGAAACACAAAGGGAATATATTTTGAAAAAGGTTTTTATTTTTGTGCAAACAATGAAATAAAACGAGGTCCAAAGTTCGAATTTCATTTGAAATATTTAATGTTGCATGGAAAAAAGACATTTCATTATAATATAATACTGGTTTAAAATAATGCATTTTCAGATTTTAAAATTAGCATTATCCTGTAATCTCAGTTTCCCATCTGTGACATGTTTTGCTGACGCATTAAACACAGCTGAGTACACAACTACTAATATCTTCCTAAGCTCAACATTCTGCCTAGTATGTACACTACATGGCCATTAGTGTGGACACACCCTTCTGACACCTGGGTTTGGCAATATTCTACTCTGCCACAATGCTCTCAAAATCTTAATAGTAGACAAACAATATTTTGACCCATTTTGTTATTTTTTTTTAAAGGTATAGTTCACCCAAAAATAAAAATTCTGTCATTAATCCTTACGTCCTTCCAAACCTGTAAGACTTTCGTTCATCTTCGGAACATGATTTTTTTTTTTATGAAATATGAAATATTCCTTATTACTGGTGCATACATTCATGCATAATTAAAAAATGTATATATATATATATGTATATACTGTATATATATAAATATATATATATTAGGGCTGTCAAATGATTAATCGTGATTAATCGCATCCAAAATGATGCGATTGTGGGTGCGATGTGTATAATTACTTTATGTGAAAATAATGATTATGCTTCTAAATCTTATACTTTCGATTAAGTGCAACTCTCTCTACACTGTTTTCCATATTCTCTCTTCCTCGGCCTGAATCTATTTTATTTAAAGTTTACAAGACATTATTTAGTTGATAGCGCCCTCTAGTGCCACCACTACTCTATTACAGCACTGCAAGCTGTGTCTCCTTCAGCATTATTGGCACCGTCTGGGTCATATTTTGATCTCTCATTTTTTTTATTGATTGACAAAATATTTTATACTGCATAATTTTTTTTTCAAATAAGAAAACTTTATGATTTGTCATTTGAGAAATGTCAGACCTGTTTATAATCCTGAAAATGTCCCAAAACTGCCATTTTATCCACAAGCAGTGATTTTTTTAAATTAAAAACCTTCCAATGAATGTGCCATAAAAATAGATGAATACTGGCACTGACCTTGCTTTGAACCTTTAGCTTTTTATAGAGTGAATCCTCCAGTGAGCTCATGACTGGTGTCCCTGAATCTAACACACCAGCCAACTGAAAGTCAGTGAGGAGAAGCAGCAGGTAAATGATGAGGATGGTATTTTTCACTCACTCACTTTTACAGGGTGCAACTATATTTGTGGTCTGTGGTTTTCCCAGAGAGCAATAAGGCTTGATGGACACACAGTGTGAGGAATAAGGTGAATGTGATTCAGTATTGATTCTTTGCTCTAGTTTGGGTTGATGTAATGTCTACACAGAACGTGTGTGTTCAAATTGTGGCTGTTCAGTTACCAAAGAGAAGTCAGAAGAAGATCAAGTTGTAAAATTATGAACTAAAAAAAAGGAAATATATCAATAAAAAAACAACATATGGATGAATCGTTCACAGCAAGATCAATTAAATGCATTTAAAAATAGACAGGGTAATTTTCCATTTCATGTGGACTTTAAACTTAAAGATACTCTAAGGCAGTGGTAATCAACCGGTTTTGAAGCAGGTTCTGACAGGGGTCTGAACCCACAGCCATCAGGGCCAGGCTGAAACTGGTACCTGTAACCTGGGTGTGGCAGGAGGGCTCAACATTACCCCCTTGAACGCTGTCTGAAAACTTGATCCATATATCAAACACGCTTGCATGAATTATGATACTCGGTACACTTATAAATCTCATCAGGCCAAACTCTAGTTAAACAAGTCGACTATTATAAGGATTGTTTGGTAAACACATGCTTTGTAACTTGATGTATTCCTCCTAGGAAATTCATTCAATCACCATCAAACTCGGTGTGCATGAAGTCAAGATATTATTGAGGATGCTAAATTGTGGACAGATTTTTGATAACAGTTTGGCTGTGGCAATAAAATTAATTTTATGACTAAAAAAAGGACACATAAAGTGTCTTATAACTTACTTTTACAGACAGTTACAAAACGTGGTGTGTATATTGTTCTTGTCAAGCCAAACAGCTTTCTAATTTACAGTTATTAGATCTGACCAACAGAAAGTCAGATATGGTGGTTTGAATGTGACTCCGGCTTGGGCCCGTAGATTAATTGCTGCTCGCAGCAATATTTATTTATTTATTTTTTTCTCTTTACAAAGCCTATACATATGGCTGAGCATCCAGGCATACCACTTAATGTCCAGAGGGGAAGAAAGCAGCCTGCCATCTTGTCTCAAACTCTATGCTCCATTAAACAATAAGCCTTCTTCCCACCGGCCCTGACATGCATTTTAGTTCCTGTCAGGCAAAGACGACTTGATAGCAGTAGTTATTTATATTGTAGTTTAGCAGACACTTTCGACTGAAAATTTACCTGCTAGAGGTAAACTCTCCCTGTAGTAGCCTATCATAGAAAATATAGCCTAATGTATAATAGACTATTTTACAAATTGGTGATTTTGGTTTTGATTTAAAAGCATGAAGTTCCAAACCTAAACTTAACCCTCGGTGGGACACAAGCAGATCATATGAAATTGTGAGATAGAATCCACACAATTTAAATAGTTTACAGTAAAATAAAAATCACCATAAGAGTGAGTTTAATATTTCTATACTTTTTCTTATTCTATGTTATTGTTAGTCTGTTTAAAGATGTGACATAAGAAAGCTTAATACGAAACAAAAGCTTAAATTATTGGTCCCAATGAAGCCCTGTATTCCACAGCCTAGACCCTAGACGATTTCACATAGCCTAGCCTATATTTTAAAGAATAGAAAATGAAACTACCTAAAATAACCAAACCACTTGTTTAGTTTTAAACTAGTGTTTGAAAATAGCATTGCTAGAGAAAACAAGTTTGCTTGTAAATTAACCATAGCCTGGGAAAAAACAGACGAACCTCCGGCAAATTTGAGATTTGAGGTTACAACTCTGAAGGGTCTGGTGTCAACCAGGCTGGACTTTACATATTGTAGGCTACTGTGACAACAAAACCCTGTCTTGCCTCTTCCTGTTGGTAGATCTATGCTGTATCTGTCTTTATTATTTAATAACTTGCCAATATAGCTTCCTGCTCTCCGTTAATAACAGATAACGACTATCAGATAGAAAATACCGTCAAAATTATTAGTTAGTTTGACTTGGCTGTTTGAACAGAATTGCTATAGCCTAGTAGCCTATTTTAAACACACTGTCGACTGTTCTCCTCACATCAGCGCCAGCAGTAACAGTCCTTCCTGGCCGACACATTAATTATTCCACAGTCTCCAGATATTAATGCGTTTTCCGCGTTGCCCGCTGTTTTAATGCGTTTTCCGAGTTTCTAACAAATAATTCACTGTCTCGGACGCGTGATGCACAGCAAATTGAAAGATGGCGCGAAAGAACAGCCGGCGCGCACGTTCAGGTGCACACGTCAGCTCTTCTGCTCGGATTGAATGAATAATTTTAGATGCACCGAAGGGATAGGCGCATAATCTAAACGTGACTGTACGTTCAAGCTTTCTGTGCCATGAGCTGTCGTGTCCAGTGACCCGCTGGCGATGGGATCTGACCGGCATACTGATACGCTCCGACAGCAGCGTCAGCACCGGGGAGCGCGACAGCCGCAAGAACACCTCGCGCGCCACTTTGGATTTCGTTAGAGTTACTCATTTCTTTACGTTTGTAATATTTTAATGTTGGTCTCATCGTCTCGAATGTGTTGCTGTGTAGTTGAAATCGCTAGAACGCTTCTTCAGATTAAGTTTGGGGTATTGCAACTCGGTCAATTAGAGAGATGCTGATCGCTCGGGATCACTGGTGCGCGGGGACCTTGTGCCTCTTCATGCTTGTGGTTTTGACGCTTGGCCGTACCCCGCCAGCGAACAGGTAAGACATAACGTGCTTCCCTGCTTGTGTATCATCAGTCTGACTGCATTCCCTGCAGAGCCATGTTAAACCAGCCTAAGATGGTTTGCTGGTCTTAGCTGGTCTCCCTGCCTGGTTTTAGCGCGGTTTTGGGCACTTTCAGATGGTCAGGGGGATGAAAACCAGTTTCACTTGTTTGGCAAGCCTGAGGGCCCAGGTCGCCCAAGCTAGAAGGCAGTTAAAACCAGCTTTGCTATGCTACAGTATCAGATTTTAGGCTTAAGGTGGTTTCTTTCCGCACAGCTGAATCACAGTTTCTTAAACTACTCTTCCCCAGTATGAATGAACAGAGCAACATGTCATACGTCAAAGTCACCGTGGATAAACTTCTCAAAGGCTACGACATCCGTCTCAGGCCTGACTTCGGAGGTAAAGACATTTTATTGTTTTAAAACACTTGTTTTGGGATGTGAGAGATGTTAGAGAGATTGTGGTGTCTGTTTACTTTGCAGGTCCTCCGGTTGATGTTGGTATGAGTATTGACATCTCTAGTATCGACATGGTGTCAGAAGTGAACATGGTGAGTCCACAGGCTGCTCAGATTGTTTAATAGATGGTGGGATATTAAGCAAGTATAAATCTGTGTCAACACAACCTGTTAAGGCTACAGTTTGTAAAGTGGTAGAATAGATTTCAGTTTGCTGTTGTAGTCCACTCAGGAAAGACTTACAAGCTGTTCCTATTTCTTTCACAAGCACAGCTGACTGTAAGATTAGAGAGACATTGTGTTCATTTTGCATTATGATTGTTTTGGCTTTGGAGCTGAACTGACATATTCTTTTACTCTGACTCAGCAAAGAAGGCCAAAATAAACAATTTTGTGAGGAACATACACACAAGACCCCATATACCCACACCCACAAGATGGTGAAGTTTGAAGTAATGTATTTATTTTTAATACGTTAACATACGTTAACACAACAAAAGGTTACATGTATGTGAACTAAGAAAAAAAAGGAAAAAGGCGACACATACAAATATACATATATACAGTATATACACACATGTATACATACATATAAAAAGGACATTATAAGCTACAAATATGGTTACACTGTTCTAAAATGGATGTTAAAACACAACAGTGATTATAATTTAATTTCATGATGGCCAATATGGGGGTAGAATTGTTGCATTATTCCAAATAAATAGATTGTGATCCACAAATAAATGTAAAGAGATTCACAAAAAAAAATATAAAACTCACAAATAAAATGAGATTTACAAATAAAAATATATATTTACAAATGTTTTTTAATGCCACAAACACAACTCTGCCTGGCATTTATTTGTTAACCGCTCTCTTTGCATTTGTAAATCTCCTCACGCATTTGTGTATTTTGAAACACTTCTGGTGTTAAGGTGCAGACAAATCCACAAATAAGTGGACTCCACCCACCGTTTCCTCAAGCCAATCACATAACGGCCACATTGAGCTGACCAATCGTAGCACCATCTTTATAAAAGCTACTTAAATGTCCGAATTGCACTAAGGCCTACTCCTGGATAACCTAAGAGCTGTCTGTGAAGCCAGGCTGTGAAGTTTAAAAATATATATATATAATTCAATATTTTTAAGTTATCCTGTGGCCCCCTGGTTAAAGGTGAAGTATGTAGTTTCTGCAACACTAGCGGCACCTAGCAGAATTAGCTTCGACCTGTTTAATGAATGTCTAAATAGATGTGACGTAATGACGCAAAGACATGCTCAAATCTCCCGCGGAAATCCACCAGTACCACTGGATTTAAAAACATTATTACAAGCTTACCTCTTAGAATCGAGCTAAGGCAAGCAGATAGTTTTGAACACTGACTGGTTATGTATTTTCTCAAATATGTATTTTGGACAATTTTTAAACCAAAAAAAAAAGCTACGGACTGCAGTTTTACCATACAAAATTTTACATCAAAACTACTGCTATACGCCTTATTCACGGCAGCGCCATCTTTGATTTTTAATGAGAATGATAGCGAGGCTGTGAGGGATAGACTTGCATCTCTTCAATGGGCTGTACTGTTATTTAATGTGTTTTCAGATTGTTCTGCTCATGAAACACTGGAAAATTATTTTTCCAAGAAATGTCAGTTGACAAAAAACACCCGACAATGTATAAGCTATGGAAAATTGTAAACAATCTAGCCGCTTTATTTAGCTTTTTACAGCGGATGCCGGATGCCATTGGAAACACGGTAAGTCTATCCCTCACAGCCTCACTTTCACACCTGTCATGGCGTTGCTCTGAATAAGGTCTATTGAGGACATTAGTGAGGTCCTCCTGGAGATTAGCCCCGATCATTTTCTTTTTAAAATGATAAAATAGTTGTAAGAATAATAGTAAAATGTGTTCTGAAATAAACTTCAGGTATAGCCTTGTGCATTTACACTCTGAAGTCTGAAGACGACTAATGCACTCTGTGGGATTTCTAGGATACTCAGGTCTAAGGTTGAGATTGTTACTTTTGTTATGACAAGATGTCACATTTCTCATGCTGGAAAGAGCTTTTTTTCATGAATTATGGATAGTGGGCCTGAACAAAGCCATTTCTGTGGTGATTTGTTATACATTAATTATTTTAGCAGGTGGGAGGCCTTTTAGGAAGGACACATGGTGGAAGGAGTTAGTGAGGCACAGCAGAGAGATAGTTAGCATTTGCAGTGTCTCCCTCAGGACTGGCTGTTTCTAGAAATAATATACTTTTAAATTGAAAAATATTATGTCAGCTTCCTCTCTTGTGGCAAAGTCAGGGTAAGAAACTAACCCAAAAGTTCTTGTGGAGTTTGAAGTTATAAGGTAGAGTTGACTCTGGTGGTTGGTTTCATTCCTTGTTGACAGGAAGAAAGGATCTGGCATAACATTGAGTATTCTTATACTCTGTTTTGAAGTTCTTTATCTAATCAGCTTCTCATGATTGATTTTTATACTGCTGGGCTGAGGGTCAAAACCAAGGCAAACCAAAACAAACAATAACAGAATCCAATGGTGTACATGAATACCACCACAGTGTTGTAAATACAAGTGGGAAGCTTGGGATTTTCTTTATTGGGATACTCCACTTTTTTGGAAATAGACTCATTTTACAACTCCCTCAGAGTTAAAAAGTTGACTTTTACCATTTTTGAATCCATTCAGACGATTTTCTGACATTTAGAAGATTATCAGTAACCAGACAGTTTCTGGTCTCATTGACTTCCATAGTAGGAAAACATATATACTATGGAAGTCAATGAGACCAGAATGAATGGATTCGAAAACGGTAAAACCCAACTGTTTAACTCTGGGAGAGTTGTAAAATGAGCCTATTTCCAAAAAAAGTGGACTATACCTTTATATTAAGACCCGATCTTTATAAGTTGGAAATGTGCTGGAATACCACAATATTATGTAGCAGTGAGACACAAGCAACCAGGGATACCCAGGAAAAAAAGCCAAAATGCAGTGTGACAGTAACCAGATCGCTGAAATGTAATGAAGCATTATAGGGCTGCCATCGACTAAAGCATTTTCTAGGTTATAAATGGGAGACTGTCAAAACATTTAAATAGTTTATTGATAATGTCTTTAGTTGTGTAACATTAAAGACACTCACTACTCTTGAATGAATAACTTTTGTAACCTTAATTGTAAGGACTAATCTGTATTTAATGTATTTTGGGAAGGCCATTTAGTGTTATTTTACATTTGATTCCTTTTTAAAATTTTTTTTAGTATTTATTATTTTCTTTATTTTCTTTTCATTATTCATTATTTCATTATTCATACTTCATATTATTATGCTAGTAAATTGTTTATTTGTTCTTATTTTGTTATTGACTGTTTACTTGTCTTTTCTGTGAATTCAATTCAGAGTTAGAAATCAGGCTGGTGCTGTGTGTACTTTCTTGTGTAATATTTGCCCCATTGTAAGAACAAAAATGCACTGCATGATCAAACATTTAGTTGAGATAATTATGTATATATATATATATATATATATATATATATATATATATATATATATTTATTTTTTTTTCTGAGAAAGAGCGATCGGTGATCACATGGCAGATACGGCTTCCTGTGATCAATGATCGTTGATGTACTCCAAAAATCCTGATCGGAGCACCCATACTCCTTTCCTTCATTTTTACATCTAGATTACCTTGCATGTAATGCACACTTAATCTGCAGAAACACTTTTTTAAAACTCTTAATTTTTTCTAGCTTGTTTTTTGATATTATTACTATAAGCATATCATTTTAATAACGGTGATATATTGATTAATATGGACGATTCAATGAAAGTAATTATCAGCTTGCTATCGGCCAGAATTTTTAAATCGGTGCATCCCAAGTGCTTTTAGAAAATCAGATATTGATATCTGATAAAAAATAAAAGATATGCCCTTTTGTCCAAACTCTCAAAAATGTGTTTGTCTGAAATAAAACCACACATACACTCTGACGTGATTTTCATAACACTTCAGGATTGAAGCAGCAGAGATCTACAGGTGTGTTTTCTGTTTATTTGCTTTCTATAGCACAAAATTTCGCAGGTTCAGAGAACTAAAAAAGATGATTTGGCAGAGGAGTGAAGAAACCCAGAATTTAAATAACCCATTTAGAAACAGCGTTAAACTAAAAGATAATCTACCTCAGCTCCCCTAAGAATATTGCATAAGGTCAGCTGTTCTCAATGCTGACTCAGCTTCATAGCCAGCTCTTATAAGCTTCTGCATTGATTGTTAATGTACACTGCTGGTTACCTCAGTTGCCCTCGCTCACCTCGTCATGACTGCAGTGTGAGGGCACATGTTAAGTTTGCAGTAAAAAAGCAGACTCTTTACCGCAGTATGAAGCTGGTGTTTTTACTAATGACTTCTGTGGACTTAAGCAACATAGACTATTAACTTTCTCAGTCTTGTTGTAAACATTTAATCAGTTTATTCAAAAAAAAAACTTGTATATTGTTGCCCTATTGTTGGTTTGATTGCTTCTATTGTTATCCTCATTTGTAAGTCACTTTGGATAAAAGTGTCTGCTAAATGATTATGTAAATGTAAAAAAACTGGGTGTTCATAAGATTAATCAGGTTATTTTAAAGCTGCAGTCCGTAGTTTTTCCTCTTTGTCGCCATCTCTGTTCGAAATCTGCAATTGCAGTCATTATATGTAGGCATTGATTCAGTAAACTTGCATTTGGTCTAGGTCAGGGGTTCACACTTATTTTACGTTGAAGGCCGGGTGGGACAAGAATTTAACCATGTGCGGGCCGAATTACCTTTTTTAAACCTTAGTGATCTGACAATTAGTCTACAATAATATTAACCATACAAACTACAAATAATAAAACTTGAAAAAAGTTTCGGGCTGTGCCTATGTTGTCATATATCAACATGCATATTGTTTTTCTCATAATACTGCATTAATATTTCAGGCCCTGTGTTGATTCATATTTCTTAAGTTTCAATTAATTAATGAAAACAACTTTTTGTCTAAATAAACAAAGTCTAAATTCGCATTGACTTTAATGCTGCATCAAGCTGAATCAAGCCAAAGAAGATTGTTTTCTAGTAATTTTTGGATTCGCTACTTTCAATCCTGTTGTGTCCCTCTGAAGTCTCTCAGCCTCTGTTCTTCTGTTCCACTGCAATGACTTCAGTGTGATGGATTGGGAACAGAGAAATTAGTTCATTTTAGACAGCACTGTGAGATACAGTAGGGTGTGACTGTGATAGTTTTGGCCTCGATTTGTGTGTGTATGCGTCTGATGTTGTGTTTGTTTAAGCATTTGTGTATGTGATTTTGTTTGTGTCTGGGTGCTCTGTGAAGAAGTTGAGGCGCTGGACTGATGATTTTAAGCGGTTGTCAGGGGCAACAGCTGCTTCTAATAATAGAAGCTGAAGGAGGCATTTGTCCTAAGTGAACCTGAGGCACACCCATCCTGTCTCTCTTTCATTTTTCTCTAGCTTTCTGACTCGGTCTTCGCCTACTCTGCTATTCTGCCGCACTCACATAAATTCACTCAAATGGTGTAATCTTCATGGGACTACACACTTCACATCTGAAGTGTAGTTTCATTTATATAAAAAAGGTGATAGTATGCGAATAAAATGTCCTTGATCTTTTGAAATAAAATAATTCATGGTACTATGAAAATACTGTGTAAATCACAAATACATGATGTACATTTATACACAAATATATTTATGTTTCAGAACTCAAAACCATCCTCAATAAAAAAGACCACATTATTATAATTATTATTATTTATAATTATTAGTTAATATATCATATACTTTAAAAATATTTGCACATTTTATGTTTGAATAATACTACTACTAATTGTTATTAATAATACATTCATAATTCATAAATGAAAAAAAAAAATAATTATTATTATTATTGTTAGTTTAGTAGTACACAGCTGGTCAAATGAAGTCCACGTTGTGGCCTACAAATGTGGGACAACCTACTTCATGTAGAATAAATCAGCTTTTTCTAGGCCACTGTAATGTCTGGAGTCTTAATCATGTGTCAGTGGACATAAATATATACTGTATATAGAACCAATCAAAAGTTTGGGGTCAGTAAGCTGTGGATAGCTTCCCGAGAGGCATTTCAAAGATGGCCGCTGAGTGAAACGATTATTGCTTCAAAGGGACTTTGCCTGTACACAATGCCGTTTGCTACGTGGTTTTGGGCGGAAATGACTGACCGACAGTTTCTCTCAGTTTTTCCCAACTCTTTGGTATTCTGTGTTTGTGGCCATGCACTGGATCCTTCACTAAAAACCAAAAGTAACTCGCACCAGCTTAATGTTTTCCCTTTGAATACACTTGATCCCAGGAACAATACAAGTCGACACCATTATGATTCAAGTTTGCCAGGAAGTATTTCCTACTAAAGAAAAGTGGTATTTGACTCAGATAAGTGTATCCATAACAGACTGGGGCGTGGCCTTGGCAACTTGTCAAGTGCATTATGGGTGTTGAAGTTTTCCTACATATTTAATGAAAGGAAAGAGACCAGCCTTTTCTCTAGTCAGGTGACAACGGTTTAAAAAGATTTTCCATTCTACTCTATAGGCAACCACGTCTTGCAGTAAAATATACCCCTTTAATCCTAACAGAAGAACTAACAATTGGTGTAGATGGGTAAACTTGCATGTATCATTTGCATGTATCATAAAGAGCACCTGTAATTGTTAACAAAATCACAGTGAACTTAACAGTAGCATTTACAGCTTTCACTTTAAGATTATGCATACATGCAGTATAGGCTACATCATCTCAAAACGTTTTCCCCTCAAAGGCATGTTAAGAAATTATTTCATAGAGATGTTTAAGTCACAATATAATAAATAATATGAGAATTTTAACCAAATCTTTGCTGAGTCTGGAGAAGCAGTAGTGCTGGGACAGGACCTACCTTCACCCCTTAGTAGGGCAGCTGAAACATCTTAAGTGTTTTTTTATAACATCACACATATGGAGAATCTCAGAATACTAATTGATCCAAATTATCTTTAGATCACTAATTCCTCACTGCGTTTTCTTTGTGTTTACTGAAAACAAAGATTTGCATATTCCATTGGTTAATATTGACAGGATTTTACTGCATTGCAGCAAACAACTTGAACTTGCTGAGAATAGAAACATGACTGTTACTATGCTAACACAAGAACACATATCCTGTTGTATTGCACTATTCAAATGCTTACAAGCAAAAAAGAAAATTGCAGAAAAGAAAAATTTAGTTAATAAAAAAAAATTATTGACTTATTTTTGCTACATCAGTTTGTGTTATATGTTTACACAGTTTGTATCCGAAAACTGCTGGATTTTTCTTTTTAATGGCATGTGGCATTCAGCACTGGTGAGGCTGTGTTTTGGTCACAGCAGTAATGACAACTTGGACAGGTACAAGATAAAGAAGTGAATTTCACAATTGTTTTAAATCTCCACTGTACAATTATTTGATGTGATATAATATGATAGGTCTGATTATTAGATACGATATGCTCTTTCCGAGATTTACTGAGAAGGATTCATTCCTGTGAGTGAAGCTAGTTAAATTATTGGACTTTTTAACAGCATCTCAATGTTGGTTTTTACAGCTGGTTTTAAAGCCAAGGTTTTCTGCCAGAATAACAGATGCTGTGATTGTTTTATAGTGGTTTGTAAGTGTCTCTGAGAAGCAGGGTGATTCCACTCTGTCTGTTTAACATTCACTCTCACTTATCATGTTGATTTAATGGGATCTCAGCTTAATTTGTTTAATCTCTTATTCAACTGGGAAACATGGTGACTGGGGGATGGAGTTAAAGCAGAAGCCTTATTGAAAATATGACTGCGTTTTACAGTCTAACCTTTGAATTTACAGTTAGTCCCAACTCATTTGAGTTCTTAAGAAACCTTTTCATTTTCACAGCAACCTACATGAAGTGCATAGTCATGTACTGTAAGTGGCATTACTGAGAGCAGACTGGTGATTGAAATATGGATGCACTGTTGGAATGGGATCTCATTTGGTTTCCTTTTAAGTTAGTAATTTCACTGACTTGATTAACTTGACCTCAAAGCAACTATTTTCCTTATACTATGGCAAATGTAGCACAGATTTGTTATAATTTTGTTGTTTTGTCTACAAAGGAGAGCTTGTCATCTTAGATGATTCTTTGTGTCTTTACAAATCTAGAGGCTATCTGTTCTTCCGCTGAGAAAAGGTCTTTGCTTGGAAGGCAAGCTCAGCCTCGAGGTAGTTGACATATTCTTTGATATGTCAGAGGGATGAAGATGTAGGTCCTTCTGAGATTACAGCTGTAGACAGAAAAGGAAATTAGATAAATAGCAGTGGGATATATATATATATATATATGTAGTTTGTGTCTGTGACATATTTTCTTTGAGTGTTAGTGGGGTGTTTGCATATGCTAAAAGCCATGCATGTTTTTGCCGTTGAAACCACTGTGTGCATTTTTGTTTTTTATGTATATTATACATTCGCGTGTTTTGAGACTATAAAGTTACACTTCAAATTTAAAAAAAAATTCATTTCATATTGTTAGATTGTGGCAAAATGTTGATCAGATGGTACCCCCACGTCAAAAATACAGAAAAATCAGATCCCTTCCAGAAGATTTTCCATTCTGTCTGGTTTCCAAACCCGCTCAGCAATACCCAACTTGTTAACAGCAAGTACCCAAAACTAATGACTATAAATACAAAGAAAACAAAATGGTTGCTTTCTTGAGGTAACACACAAGTTGCTATTGAGAATCTTTCAATATCAAGTAAATTTAGTGAACTGAAAAACAAACAAACAGCAATTGAGCTGTTCACAAACTTAAACTTTTCTGAGTTGTTTTGCAAAGACTTAACCCAGACGCCAAGACGCCATTATACTCAGCCACTGTGTTAGGAACATCAAAATGACTGTGTTCGTTATTACACCCAAGAACAGAACACCACAATCGCTTGGACGCCATTCTGCTCAAGCGTATCAACAATGACGGACTATGATGACAGCTCGCTCAGGGCTGGTCTGTGTTCAAATGCTGCTGTCAATCAATAATCGTGGGAGTGGTGTCCGTTTTATTGACGTCACAAAAACGAACGGCTCAATTTGAGACAGGGGAAAACATATAAGGAGATTAAAACAAAAACACTGGATAGATTTTTATCATTAAATGATGGTTGTGTACAGGCACTGCCAACACACATTTCAGTACTATCAACTTGGAAAAAGTGCGTGTACCATTATATGACCCCTTATTTCTTTCATCTAGATTGCATGAGACTTTGTGACTTTTCTTACTCTTGCGCTACTTAATACTTTAGTCCAATAAAATTGGTTTTATAATAAATCCAAACCAAAAAAAAAAATGAAAATGAAAATAACTATAAAAGGAAGTGAAAATGGCAAATGAGCTCATGACTTGTCCTCTGGTTATATTGGTAATTTCATGTTATTTTAAAAGTTTTTTTGTTTACCTCCAGGTGACAGAAATCCTCCACTAAACCATGCACATTTTCCATGTATTTCCATAGATAAAATGAGAAATGTATATCTTTATAAAGTTTCTGTCTTTTTTTGTAATAATGAATGGCCGATTTGGAGGGACGAGTTTTCTTGAAGGCATTTGACAATCAGAAAGAGTCCAGATATCCAGATAACTGTAAATGTATCCTTTATTTTTGTGTTTTTTTCAGGATTATACCATCACCATGTATTTCCAGCAGTCCTGGCGCGATAAGCGTCTGTCCTACACAGGGATCCCTCTAAATCTTACTTTGGATAACCGAGTGGCTGATCAACTCTGGGTGCCTGATACTTACTTCATAAATGACAAGAAATCTTTTGTTCATGGGGTCACTGTGAAGAACCGTATGATTCGTCTACATCCTGATGGGACTGTGCTCTACGGCCTCAGGTCAGAGAGTTTGTGTGTGTGCAGTTTTTTAAAGTATTTTTTTTTTGTTTTACTTCTTCTCTCTCTCATGCATTAGATTAATGTTTGAATCTTTTGTGTGTGTGCATCTATACATTTATCTCTGTCTGCATGTGTATGCTGTATTTTTGGCTGACCCTATTCCCCTGGCAGTCCTAATTCTTTTTTTAGAATTTAAAGCCCAGTGAGAGATGCGTATCCTGTCTCAGTCAGGGAATATAGGTTTTGTTAATCAAAGAAAGATGAGAGTGTCCCTGTCCTGGTTGAACTAGGTTACTTGTTAGCAAGAGCACAGTCCATATCTGGACCCCGGAATGGTTTCATCCAGACATTATTAGTATAACATGTAAAGAGAAAAAAAAAATTTGGTCCCACTTTATATTAAGTGGCTTTTAGTACTATGTACTTACATTGAAATTAATGGTTTGTTACAATGGACTTATTGTGTACTTACATGTTTTTACATTGTACTTATATTTTAAAATTCCAGCATGTAATTACAGCCATAATTACTTTATGTAATTACATCTGTAATTACACAGTTGACCCTCCCCTCACACCTTAACCTACCCTTAAACCGACCCATACCACCACACCTGTCCCTAACCTTACCCGTATCACATCTCAATAGCAGCAAAAGTGTTTTACAATACAACAGGAACACAATAATACATTGTACTTATTGTTCAATGTAAGTACATAGTACTTAAAGCCACTTAATATAAAGTGGGACCAAAAATTTAAATCATGAGTACATTATGTACACTTCGTTTCAAATCTTGGGGGTTTTAATGTTTTAAAAAAATTAAGAATATACCGTAAAATCAACATTTCAGTAATATTATGACATATTATTACAATTTAAAATCATTTATCTATTTGAATATATTTTAAAATATAATTTACATCTGTGATGAGTCATGACAAAGCTGAATTTTCAGCATTACTCCAGTCTTCAGAAGTCGGGCCTGCTGCTCAGGAGACATTTCTTATTATTATCAATGTTAAAAGCAGTTTAACGGCTTAATATTTTTGTGATTTTTTTTTTTCAGGATTCTTTGATGAATAGAGTACATTATAAATGACTCAACTGTGTTTAATTTCCTTCCAACAAAATATATGTAATTGACACCAAAATTTAAAAAATCTATTTTATGTTTTAAACACAAAATCCATTTGGTTAGATTTATGCTAAAAATAAGACAAACTATTTAACGAAAATAAACAATCCTTAGTATCCTGTTAAGATTAGCTTCTATTATTGTTACTGTAAACAACCCTCTCCAAAAAAAAAAAAGTATATTAGGACAATTCTGGCATGACTCATTAAAAGAGAAATAACTTAGTCATTGTTAAAGGGACCCAAAAAATGAAAAAGAAGTTCATTTACTCACAATCGAGTTGTTCCATGTATGCATTTCTGTCATCTGCTGAACACAAAAAAAGATATTTTGAAGAAAGTTGGTAACGAAACAGGTTTGGTTACCCATATTCTACGAAATATCTTCTTTTGTGTTCAGCAGAAGACATAAATTCTTACAAGTTTGGAATAACTTGAGGGTGAGTAAAGAATGACACAATTTTCCTTTTATCTCTTACTTTATAACTATCTCTTTAAATCTACCAAAACTTAAAAGGATAATGATGATTAATGTCTTTCTGCAGAGGAAAAGCTGCAGTCCTACACTTCTTTCCCTACATAGTGCAGACTGCAGAGGTTGTCTGGCCGATATACCCTCTCTCCATCTTGCTCAATACTGTATAATTCATATCTAATGTACTATGCCTGAGAGGTATGAACATGTGCTGCTCTACCTATTAGTGTGTGTCTATAAATACATGTGATCACTGATTAGAAAACTATCTCTCTGCCAGAAAAACAATACGGAGTATAATAGGGTGTTTTTGTGTGGGTGGATGTACCTGTACGTGTATACAGTGTGTTTGTGTTTCATTTGTCAGGAAAAAGTGCTTTATACTCATTCAGGGCTGCAGAACGAAGAAGCAATTCCATTATAAGTTGTCAAAAAGTGCTGCTGTCATGCACCGAGAGGCCATCACGTGTCTGTTTCCCTGTTAATTCAAGCTCAACATAATTAAGATCCAGCCAGAGGCATTTCAGAGAGGGTCTGCACGCTGCAGACATGACTGAGACAGCGTTAAGGCAATTACTCAGGAGAGGAATAAAGAGGGATGAAACACGGGAGTGATATAAGGAAGGCAGTGTGCCTGCAGTGTTGTTTTACCAGCAGCTTGTGGGAGAACCTTTAAATGACACGTGAATAAGCAAAAATTACTGTTTATAACCATCCAATTACTTGCTTCATTTCACTTAATGGCGGTTGATAGGGAGATGATTACTTTTGTTTTGTGATATGAAGTAGTACACGTGTGCTTGTCAAATTATTATTAGTTCAGCATGAATTAAAGTTCTGCAAAGCTTATCATTAAAGGTGGAAGTAGGTGGTGTAACACCATCTGCTCTTAAATGTTTCACCTACTTCTTTTGACACTGGACAATTTTTTCAAAATGAATGATCAGTCAAACTCTAAAGCAAACTTGCTATTACTGTAGACATACTAAACAACTGCTCGATTGTAATAGTATCATGTTGTTGTTTTTCACCTCATATCTGTAGGATAACTACCACAGCTGCATGTATGATGGATTTGCGCAGATACCCGCTGGATGAGCAGAACTGCACGCTGGAGATTGAAAGTTGTAAGTCCTCTTCACTGTTTAACCGTTAGCATTCATGACTAGCACGCTGAATAGATAGGTTAATTGCATATCCACAATTAATCATGTGTTAAAGGGATAGTTCACCCAAAAATGAAAATGATGTCAGTGTTTACTCACCCTCGTGTTGTTCCAACCCCGTAAGACCTTCGTTCATCTTCGGAAGACAAATTAAGATATTTTTGATGAAATCTGAGAGCTGGATCACTCCTCCATACTAGTCCATAGGCTTCTTGAGGGATTGAAACTTGCTCCCACTGGCTGGCTATGTATTTTCTCAAATATGTATTTTTGGATCATTTTTAACCCAATAAAATCTACGGATTGCAGCTTTAAGACATCTAGTCAAGACACGTCTTGAGCATTGAGCATGTTTCCAACATTCTGTTACATGTGTTTTATCTCACTGTTTTTAACTCAAGATCACGTACTTTGTCAATGGCTTCACATGTGAAGAGGTAAATAAAGGTAGTAATTCCAAGTTGAATTTCTCCTCAGGTAGGAAAATGGGTCAGGGGACGTGATTAATTTTGTTCATTTTCTTTTCACTTTCTTTTCACTTTAATTTTCTACCATTAAATTAATATAAATCATTGAAAAAATACATAGAGAGAAGGTGAATGCAAAAAGTCCACATTTTCAATGAAAGCTTTGAATAAAGATGCATGAATTTCTTGCAGCAATGCAGCAAAAACTGGCACAAGCAGTTGTATAATCCTAATGCTTGCATGCATACATGAATCATTATTCATTTATCAAGAAAAATACCTGCAGAGAATCTGGCTGTGCTGACTAATCTCTCTGCTTCATCTTTCTCAGTCTCTGCAGTGTCTTACTTTCTGCCACTCTTTCTTTTTGCTCTCTTTCATCTCCTCCCCTCATCTCTTTTGCACTTTGCCTCTCTCGGTGTGACAGACAGTGTTTGTAATTGGGTGTCTGCTTTGTTGGGCAGACAGCTGTATTTCTCTGAGGCTGCTGTCATGTCAGAGCTCTGAGATGCATATCACAGCAGGAAGGAGAAACCTCAACACCAACATCACAGCAGACATAATAAACCATATCGCTTTCACACGGCAGACATAAATCATGTCACCTTCACCAGTTTCTCATCATCCATAGGACTGGACAAGATGACTTACTGTAATACGAGACAAAAATGATTTCCACAAATAAGTTAATAGTTCACACAAAAATTAAAATTGTGTCATCATTTACTCACCCTCAAACCTGTATGTTCTTCTGAAAATAAAAGAAGATGTTTTGAAGATTGTTGGTAGCCTAACAATTTTGGAGACCATTGACTTCCATAATTGCCAAAGGAAAAAAGAAAGAAAAAATATATCTAGTTTTGGATTATATTTCATTCATATTTCAAATGAACCATCCCTTTACGCACATGTCATAAAGTCTCTTTTATTCTTTTTTATCAAAAGGTCAGTAAACATTTACATTTAGTTTGTTATGGAGACTTTCATTTGGATGTTCATTTTTAAAAACCAATAATTTTTTCATGTCACACAGTTTGCTTTTAAAAAACTCAAATGCTTAGATCTTTCATTGACTCTTTTTTTTCTTAACATTTTTGTACGACGAAAATCACATAACAGGGTTTAATACAAAATGGGACAGCTAAATATTTTTAATTGACTCAATATTTAAAGATATGAACCACAATAATTTAATCTCAATTTAGGAGATCTGGAAGAGGAACAGGCCAAAAACATGTTGGAACAGTCATGGGACACCAGAGTGTACCCTTTTTGTTGAAAGCAGCACCAATTTATCCAACATTAAAGACTCGAACATTAAAGAGAATGGGACCGGGAAGAGTAGACCTTCATGAGGAGGATCCCTGTGCTTCAGTCACTCAGAAGTATAATAGGCTAATGTTTCTTTTGATTGGACTTAATGAAGAACAGGAAGAATTGACTATCAGAATACTTTATCTTTTAATGAAGCTTTTAATGTTCTACAGTACTTAAGATAAGCACACAGAGTCTGCAGGGGCAATCTGTAACAGTTAGACCTGGACCCGGACCTCTCACAGAAGTTGATTTACCCCACTGACAACATAGACTTTGGGAATGTGAGAAAGAGGCAGCTTTCCCTTGAGCCAGCATGCTGTTCTGTGGATATATGTGCATTTCTGAATGTTTCTGTCCCTCTTTTGTTTCTCAGATGGCTACACTACAGATGACATTGAGTTCTACTGGCAGGGAGGAAGTTCAGTGACGGGGGTGGACAACATCGAGCTGCCGCAATTCTCTATTATTGATTATAAAACACTGTCTAAGAAAGCTGTGTTTGCCACAGGTACAGTACGCTCCCTGCATGTTCATGAGATGGTTTGACTTTCTTTTGAGATGAGTCAGCCCTCCTCAGTACTATATGCCAAAATTCAGTTTACTTCAATTTAAAAATGATTCATTAAAGTAGTTGTATAGTTTCGAATTTCTGCTTTATCTGATTGATGATACCATATTATTAGACCGGTGCAGAAAAGGCTCATTCGAAATATGGTGTTACAGTCTCCACAGTTTGTTAACAAATGCATGCATATACACGACTATTCAAAAGTTTGGGTTCAGTAAAAAAAAATGCTTTTGAAAGAAATGAATACTTTTATTGACACTGATGTAATGGCTGTAATGAGTAATGGCTGCTGAAAACTCAGCTTTGCCATCACATGAATACATTACATTTTTAAAAAGTTATTTTAAAGTGTAATAATAATAAAAACTTTATTTTATATAACACCTTTAAAGCAGCTTCTCAAGGCACTTTACACAATAAAAATACAAAGAGAGAGGGGGAAAAATACACAGGTAGAAATGCAAAGCATACAAAAAACAAAAGAACATACTTGAATAGAAAATAATTTAAAAAACCATCAAGAAATGCTAACCTTTTAAGGTTTTAGGTTAGATTTTAAAATGCTTGTGCATCTTTAATATGAGAAGGACGTGCGTTTCAGTGTCTTGGAGCATAGGATGAAAAAGCACTGTCCCATATACAGTAGATAGTAAACTTGTCTGTGTCTAATGTCTCTTTTTACTGTATTTTTGGTCAAATAAATTCTGCCTTGTTGAGCATATGAGGCTTCTTTCAAAAACATTTAAAAAAATTTTGAATGAATTATTACTATGTGATTAAATGACTGAACTGTGTGTGTACAGAACAGGATTAAACACTAAAAGGTGAAATGACAACCAAATTTAGATGTGTAAGTGGCGTTTGTGTACCTCACTGACACAAAACACTTTAATTTCTCCCTTTCAGGGTCGTATCCTCGTCTGTCTCTCAGTTTTAAGCTGAAGAGAAACATAGGATATTTCATCCTGCAGACCTACATGCCTTCAACGCTGATCACCATCCTGTCCTGGGTCTCCTTCTGGATCAACTATGATGCTTCAGCTGCAAGAGTTGCACTAGGTGTGTGTGTGTGTGTGTGTGTACACCTAGTACTTCGCACCAACTAAAGACATACATTTTTTGCACTTACTGTAAATTTACAATTAATGTCAACCAGTTTCTAAATAAGCTTTTTTAAACATTGTAAAATTGACTCGTTTTAGGAATCACCACCGTTCTGACTATGACTACAATCAACACTCATCTCAGGGAGACTCTACCTAAGATCCCGTATGTGAAGGCCATAGATATCTATCTGATGGGCTGCTTTGTCTTTGTGTTCCTGGCCTTGCTCGAGTATGCTTTCGTCAACTACATATTCTTCGGCCGTGGTCCACATTTACGGAAGAAAGTGGCTGAAAAAGCTGCAAAAAGCAACAATGAGAAGAGTAACAAAGTTCAGGTGGGTTTTTGACCTGCTCTATGATTATGATTAAGTAATTTTTTTGATCAATACAGTACAATACAGTGTTTGACTTCATACTGTCTCCTATTATTATATGTAGATTACCTTCATCAAACATTCACAAGTTAATTTTTAAAAACACTAATTTAATAACACTGTTAAATGTAATCTTTAGCAAATCTGATATTTTTTTGTACACGCCTAAATGTAGCATTTGGATTTTAGTATTTATTGTTTTATTTTAAATTCAATTTCGACATCATAATATTGGCCAAAACTTAGAAGAAATATTAATTGTCTTAACAGCATTGGCCAGAATTGTAATATTAATACATCTTTAAATTCGAAATCTCTTCTATTTACTAAAATTAAGTTTTATTTATTTCTTCGTTTATATTAATAAAGGTTGATGTCCATGGACACATTCCCCTGACAAACCTTGATCTGCGCCTTAGTGGGGCAGAGATGTTAGGTGCTCTTGGGGACCCGAGGAACACCATGTTCTCTTACGATAGTGCCAGCATCCAATACCGTAAGCCCCTTACAAGTCGGGACCTCTATGGACGGCCCACTGCCTCTATCGAGAGGCCAATGGAACGGAAAAAGAGTCATCTTAGGAGGCGAGCCGCTCAACTAAAGGTGAAGATTCCAGACCTGACAGATGTAAACTCCATTGACAAGTGGTCACGTGTCATTTTTCCAATCACCTACACCTTCTTTAACTTAGTATACTGGCTGTATTATGTCCACTAGGGAGCAGCAGTGACTCAACCCAGCCATACACACATCAGGTCAGGCTCTCTTACCCTCCTTGCGGTTTCGACTGCCAGTCAGACAGGAGGAAGAGGTACATTCTGTAGTTAGCCCTTCTCTGTAAATTATTCAACTATTAAAATATATAATATAAATATGTATTATAATTTTTTCAATAAGAAAAGTCAAAATGACTACTCAACTTTTGCTGCTTAATGTAGATTATCATAAATATTAGTTAAAATTGTCACTGTATTTTGCACTTTGCTTCGGTGGGATCGATTTCACTGACTTGCAGAAAGTGCAACTACGCAATGGGGAGAAAATAGGCTTTTCTTAGCTGAGGACTGTAGACATCTACTGTAGGTCAGACAGGCTTGAGTTTGTAAAACAGCATTTTAAAGTTGTTTTCATCATTTATCTTTCATATATGAAACTCTTAAAAGCATGTTCTGGGTTTTTCATAATTTTAATTCTGACATTTGTAGCATAAATGAAAAAACAGAAATTAATTTCGACCTGTCCCTCAGTTTTCTTATAAACAATTGGAATAAATAATTTTCAAACAAAGCCCTTAATTTCAAATAAGTTTTATTTGTAGATATTATTAAAGCTGACCCCTTGTTTTGTAAAAAAAAAAAAAAAAAATTGACTTATTTATTTAAGAAAACCAATTGTTATTCAGTTGTTTGTTTCTGACGTCAATATGACCCAAGCTAAAGATTAAGAAGAATAGTAAAAGTTATGTCAACCTAAGTGTCGATCTAATTCTGTTCAATATCTGTGGTATTAGTTTGTGGTTACAGCAAGACACTTATAATAAAAGTATACTGGCCAGGTAATTGAAATAACCACATAACATGACACGCTATGGAACTTTACACCAATTGCCATAATATAAAGCACTGCTTACATGGGCCAAACAGTATTAATGTGCACTATAATTTACTTAATATGAGGTAATTCACCTAGAAAAGTAGTCAAAAATGACATTTGATAGTTGTTCGATGGAGCTTAACTTAAATTAAAACCTAGAACATTTCTTTAAAACAAGACTATATTGTTCAAGTTTGTTGATGAAAGCGTAAGATTAAATCACATACTGTAGATTAAACCTGTTCTTCATTAAGACTTCACTACCAAGAAATGGGCTCATCATTTGGGTTATACAGTAGTATTTATATTGCTTGTTTAAGACTAAAACTCAAAAAAAATGTATTGTCTGCAGCTTTGGTGTGTCTATATGTGGCCTAACACACTTTTTGTTCTCTATAATCAAATGTAGTTAATCTGCCAAGAATGGATGTCCTTGCATCAATATGACAACACATGATGACAAGCAGGATGTTCAGGAGTTCAAAGTCTGGACCGTATGTAAATTTGTACATTAAAACATATCAGGTATCAGAAGATCTATGATGTCATCAAGTTTTTCTATTCTTCTTCTTATAGGCCAATCAATCCTGCATATTTCATTCAAAGCAGTAGTTGAATTTTCACCCTACTTTATATTAAGTGTCTAACTACTGTATAGTACGTACTAACATTTATATTAATAATTTCATACAATGCACTTATTTTATACATGCACGTTTCTTACACTATACGTATATTTAATAATATCCTCATGAAATTACTGCTGTAATTAATTTCTCTAATTACTCTGTTGTTGACCCTTCTCTTACATCTTAAGTGAATTGACATGAAGGCCAAGTATGGTAACCCTCTTTGTCCTCTGTATTTATTTAACCCATCTATGAGTAGGGAACATTGGGCAGTGTGGTGCCCAGGGAGCAGTTGTGGGTGTTGAGGGTGGAAGAGAAAGCTGTTCTTTCAGTACTCCCATCTATATTTTCCTGCCGGTAATGAGAGGTGAACCCGCAACCTTGGGGTTACAAGTCAGGCTCTCTAACCATTAGGCCACAAATGCTCCATTAAACCTAATTAAACATACCCATGCTGCCCTATAAACCTACCCATACCACCAAACCTGTCCCTAACCATACCAATATCCCAGCTCAATAGCAGCAAAAGTGTGTTGGGTATCACTTTATTTTACTGTGTTCTTGTTGCACATTACATGTAGTTACTAAAGTATTTACATGCAACTAACTCTTAACCCTCAACATGAACACAATAAGTGCATTGTACCTGATAGATAGTAGTTAAAGACACCTAATATAAAGGGTAAGTTTAATACTGTAATGCCCAATAAAATCCAGACTTGGTTCATTAGCAAGAGGTTAAAAATGATATACAGCTTAATTATTGATAGTTCCTACTGCTCAAATAATTGACTCAGCACTCCTAACGCTATTGTAATCGAAATGTAGCTATGACTTTAGATATAGACATAGTTTTAGGGATGTAGTTCTAACTATTTATATAGTAAGTGACTTCACTGTATTTACCTTTCAAATTTGTATTCAGCTTTAAACATATTCACTGCGAGTTATATATTATCTAAGCCCACCAAAATGTCAGATAGGACTTAATAACAAATTAGATTTTTCCTCTTTATGGCTGACTTGTGCCTTTAAAAAACAAAACAAACAAACAAAAAAAAAAAAAAAACACACAATTTACAGGGTATACCATTCACTAGCTTAGTTGAAATTTTCACAATGGATTTCCACTTTTCTATAAAACAAAGATTACTCAAGGGTACCACACATAATCAAAATCGAAAGGTACTTTCAAGGGCTTTTCTAATGCCCTGCATTTATATGTAATATTATAAATATGAATATATATGGCATGTAAATAAATTGCTTGCATTGCAACACTCTTTTTGGTGTCAACAGCTCAGTTATTGTCCAGGAGTGCCCTAACTCCATTAAAGATTCTCATTTAAAGCTAATCAAAGAGATCTCAAGATTGACAGAATAAAAACTTACGCTACGCTAGGCAAAAACCTCTTTTCCATGAGATATTGAAGCCAAAAATGATCCTTAGTTTTGAATTAATGTAAAACGCGTTGCGGCAGCATGCAGACATATGCAAGCATGCAACGTGTTTTATACATTAATTCAAAATTAAGAATCATTTTTGGCTTCAATTTCTTGTGGAAAGAGATTTAACGCAGTACGAGAGAACCTCTCGTAAGAGAACAAAGCTTGCACATGCTCCAGCCAGAATCAGCATGAAAACAGAAACACGTAAAACACATAGAAATGAAAACATATTTAATATAGGGGTTTGATAGGCCATACTCATACAACGGCTTTATGCCAAAAATAATGTTTTAAACGGTATCCTATTATCCCTGTAAGATTTGCACTCATGTTATTGGCCGGTGCAATCTTGTGCAGATGCGGAGTGTCTTGAAGGAGAATGCATTGTCACTGATTGAGACTGATAAGATGATTGTATTTGGGTGTATGTTTGTACTTAAGCCTAGCAACCACAGTTGTACTTAAGCCTAGCAACCACAGTTGTACTTAAGCCTAGCAACCACAGTTGTACTTAAGCCTAGCAACCACAGTTGTACTTAAGGATACTTTATTTTAAATCGTAGACATTTTGAATGAATTCAAATAAAATATCCCACTAAGCAAAATTTGAAGAGCTGATTATTGCATTGTCGTTGCATTAACACAGGGCATAGGTGTTATTTTGTGAACCGGGAAATCTACAAATCATGATGGACACTGAATTAACTGTGGATTGGATTAAAAAAAGGGTTAATTGTTCTCACAAACCATGTCTGTTCTGCTTTTAGTAATTTTATCTGCCTATTACTTATTATGTTGACTCGCATAGACAAAAAAGGAACAACTCTCGACTCATGTGTTGGCATCAATGTTTTTAGTTGCTTTATTTAGAAAGGCATCCTTTTGGCGTGTGAAACCAAAATGAATTTGCATTTCATGGAGAATTGAACAAGATCTCTGGCATCCGTTTAGCTTTTCATTGTGTAAAATCCTCAGCTTCAAAACTATCCTAGCACCATTAATCAAGCAAGCCACTGGTCCATAATGATGTACTGTAACTTGAACAATAATATTCAGTCTGTTGAGCTCTATGAACACTTCATAGGTAGAGAGACTGGGAGATTTCCGGTTCTTTCCATAAGGTTCTTGTTTGCCCACATGCAGGCATTGTCTTAATACAGACATCAGAAATCCTCTCTTTGACAGCAGATGGCACAGAATCATCTTTATAAGGAAATGTACTGGTTGGTATCTTCATTTCAACTGCAGCACCACCTAAAATAAGACACAATATCAGCAGAGATAAGCGTTGGTGCCACTATCGTACAATAAAGTACCCCTTTTATGATTTTTTTGGGATGTTGCCTTTCATGTAGTGTTATTTAGCTGTTTTGAATATAGAAGTTCTGCAAAGTTTTAAAGATCAAAGTGAACGATAAATGGAGTTATTGTCTCCCAAAAGAAAGAACCGATTCTGAACTGCCTGAAACAAGTCATCAGTCTGTAATTCCAGTTTTTTGGCTGCCCCTGATCACCGTCTACTTTGACTCGCCTTTAAACACTAGCTTTAGCTGAACCCTGGAAGAGTTAAGTTCATGTTGTCGACATGTCGAGAAGACGCTCGTTTCTGCACTGTGAATTTAAATCCACTTTGTATGCACTTCCGAAAGATGAAGACTTTAGCTTGAATTGACACGGTAAAACCAACACTATGATAACCGTTCCTTTCACTGTATACAAGTGCTGAGGGAGCCTCTTGAAATGCAGATATAGTAAAGGGCGTTTTGTATAAGCTAAATTTGAGCTATTTGACCAATCTGAGCAGAATAAGCTCTAGAAAGACGGGTTTAACGAGACCAAATCCTTTCTATAACCATTTCAGACACTGACAAAAGATGTGATGCTGCAAGGTTGTTGTTTTTTGTTTTTCACTTTGGATATGTGTAAACCTATTATTGGAGACTCCAAAACAAAATTAGAAACTAACAAGGGCACTTTTAATAGTCCATTACCTTAACCTTAAGCATTACCTTATTAGCAGCCTCAAGTGAACTGATGAGAGTTTGCAGCTCCTCTTTGTTCATTTCTATATTTATAGATCTCTGAAGTCCATTCTCTTTCAGGTCCAGACTGAGATTTAGCAGAGGGGTGTTTAAAGCTGACAGCTTATCACTGGATAATGCCAGCTAGGAAGGAGGAGGTAAGAAAGCAACATTAGCAATTGGGAAAAAAAAAAAAAAAATCAATATATGTTCTTATCGCTATGATTGATGCATACGTGTATGTGTGTGCTTAGTGCACCTTTAACTGCCAGTTAAAGTCCTGTAGCTGTGTGCTAGAGATGGCATTAGTTCTCTCCACCAGAGCATGTCTGATCTCATCAAACCTGGACCGCACACACTGGACAACAGCCTCAGCCCGTGCTGTGGCCAAATCACTCAGCAGGTCCTGGATCTTCAGACGTGCACAAAATAATCAATCTCACAAATTAATCAGATGTTTTGTCAACCAATAAATCTATCAATTTGAACATATGATTTTGCACACAGACACGTTTGTATGTCTGTTCAGATTCTCCACTACTAACCTCTTGATCTGAGCAGCCCCTTCCTACAGCAAAGCGGATGAGAGAAGAGAGAGTGTTCATTAACTCCACCCATTCTGACAGACTCCACCGATCACCGTAATCTGTTTGCCTCGGACCACTCCGACCGCACACCCCATCCACAACCCTGTGCAGGAGCTTACAAAAGGGTTCAAAGTCAAGCTTACTGTATTTGAAGTTTCATTTAGAATTACGCATTTTTAAACAACAGATAACATAATTTTAGTAAAAATAAGTGATCCCAACTGTTTTAAAATAAGTATAACTCAACAACAAAACAAAAAAATCACAAGCCAAAAACTATACCAAGACAACCATCTGATCTCAAGCTGATGGCAGAAGGTGTGTCACTGATCTCGAAACAGAATCAATACAACTATATGCCCATTTCATAAATATCAGCATATACTTACTTTAGGGCATTCTTCAGATGGCAGTTTGTCGAGCAATTTGATCATTATGCTGTCAGTCGTTTTCCCCTGCGTCAATGATGTCAGCTGACCGAAATGTCACATGACTTCATCTTCTGTCGCCAGTCGCGTCAGTGCCTTCAGGATGTTGTTTGTACTCTGGGATTTATTAATGAAACATGTATTAATAACAACATTACGTGTTAACGTCCAACAAACTGTTTCACTCACTGTTGTCACATTTATACATTATTGTCAATTTGAACGAACCCGGAAGTATTTGCTCTAAAAATTTCAAATTAAAAGTTCAAGTTAACGTTAAATCTAGATTTTAAATTAGATTAACATGTATTTAATTTAATTCTAACTTATTCGGACTATTTTTACTCCAAGCAAAATTACTGGTTTTGCACAGAAAAAAATTTCCTGTCTTTAAAGACAAAGAAAAACTAAACGTAGGATAAAAAAAAAAAAAATGAATATTTTACTCAAAATCCCTTTTGAGAATACTGTTAATCACCGACTATATATGCTTTACGTTCAAATAATTTTTTTTTTTTTTTTGGTTTAGATTGGCGAAGCACGATTATACTTGCAATAATAATTCAGGCACACAGGAGAGATACTTGTGGGTGTATTAGTGTTGGGGACCGGTTGCTCGCTCGCGCTCAACTTATCCGATGTAGGCTCGGTTGCTCTATATATTTAATGTAACTGGTGGACCGTTACACACGATAACGGAAAAGCTGATGCATGTTTTGTGCAGGATTATACTTACTCTGAAATGTGGGCAGTCCGTGACTCGACGGTAAGTTTAAGGCTTTGTTATCTGGAAGTGGTCCTTTAAGAAAGTACATCTGTGCCATAATGCCGCCGACATAAGCATTTTATGATTTTACACTTCTTTTGACCTGTACATACACATTTATTGTACCTGATCGGTGTCTGTGGATTTGTTTCCGGATGTGTAAAACGAAGCTTTTCTTTTTAAGCCAAAATTTGAAGCATCAACATGTTTTCATCACAATATTTTCGCGTCTTAAAGTAAGCACATGATTCAGGTTGTGTATTTAAAACATTTGCTGCTCAGAACTCAAAACACTTTAATGTTTTGTTTAAACAATTGTTTACAGAAAAGCTTACAATAGGCTGTTTAATGCCAAGTTCGATTGTGCCATATCATTTGACAACATGCCCGCTATTTAGTTTTCAATGACTAACTTACCCTAGGCAGTTGTTGAAAATATCCATGTTTTTTTTTTGTAGTCGAGACTTACTTAGGGTAACGTTATGTGTCTATGCAGAAACTGTGGCAAATGTGAACCTAGCCTGAGAAATACTTGAGTAATAAATGTGTAACTAGTATGTGAATTATGTCAGAAGCCTGTGTGAACTTCCTGTGTTTCTCATTTATTTGAGAAAGTTTGTTTATCTATAAAGCATTCAGTATTACATTTGGATTTGATACATTTGTAAGTCCTCTAAATTATCTACATGTTGAAAATGACATGTACACGTGTATTTTGCAGTGGAATCTTTTAGATTTTTATTTAGTAGGCTAAATGTAATAATAAGTTTTAATAGTTAAATTGCGAGATGATCATTTACTTGACTGAAACAACTTTGGTTTATCCATACATCATTTATTTATGTACGTATTTATTTTTAGAAAAAAAAAAACCCTTTTATATGTGAGTATCTAATATGACACAACAGGCCTCTGAGCAATGTTTATTTGTCAATCATCATTGAATTGCATTGTATTAATATGTTTTGCCCCCTACAATTAAAGGAGTAGTTCACTTTAAAAAAAAAAAAAAAAACTTTTGCTGATAATTTACTCACCCCCATGTCATCCAAGATGTCCATGTCTTTCTTTTTTCAGTCGAAAAGAAAACCAAAAGGTTCAAGGTCCAAATGAGAGTTTCAGTGCAGCTTCAAAGGGCTTTAAGCGACACCAGACGATGAATAAGGGTCTTATCTAGGACTAGGACCCTTTAAGTCATTACTCGAAAAAAGATTTGTTCATTTTGATGTGAACTACTCCTTTAAAACTACAGAGCTTTGATTATAAAACAAAGCATTTAATTATCATCCAACTAAGACACATTATTGAAAGATAATATACACTAGAGTGATAATGTATAATTTACATTACAAGCTATTCGAATGTAATCTATTTTTAGGCCATATAAATAACTGTAACTGCACCAAATTGCATAGTTTTGCAAAGTTTGAGCCCTTGAATAAAACTGAGGGTTTTTTTTCTCCTCAAGCATCAGCTCCATATTCTAATTATATCATACTATATGAGACATAAAAGCATGATGTATTGACTACTATACAAAACATAAAACAAATATGCAAGCCATTTATGTTCCATTTAAAAAAAAAAAGGTTATTCTGATTATTACGCCTTCGAGATTTTACAAATAAAATCTATTTATCATTTTGATTTCGCTACTCAGAGCAAAAAAAGTTTTTTAAATGTTCTGTCATTGCTTCTGCATTCATTCTCATATATCTGAGTATGGTAGAGTAGTGAGTTAATGTGAAACTCGAGACCAAATCTGTTCTGTGGTGTGCAGACTGGGGTCAGTCCCAAATCTTTGGGGTCCGGATTGGATCGATTCCTTTCCTACAGCTCCTTCTGATTTCCAGGAAAAATCGGGTCTATTGGAGACGCCTGATAGACTTCTTAGGCGTGCCGACACAGTACAGTCAGCATGGGAAAATACAAGAAGCTGTGAAAAATATTATACACCGGTGTTTTGCCAGATGCGAAGTTTATCTAGGCCCGATGTATAATCTTTTTACTCTTTCAATTGCCTTTATAACCGTTTTAATTTTTCTTGCTTTTATTTTGTGATTATTTTAATTTCATTCTGTGTTAAGCACTTGAATTGCCATAGTGTATGAAATGTGCTATAGAAATTTGCCGTGCCTTAGAAGATACTATTTCGAAATTGGTAGAATGATATAGCATGTTGAATGTTGAATAGAGGATATAATATGCTAGTTCTAGTTACGCTAGATAAAATCCTCATCTAATGCTTGTTTACATTTGTTTGCTTCCAACATTTCACATAACCAGTTAAACTTAACATATCAATGGCCACCTATTATCTGCACACTGTGTGTGTGTGTGTGTTTATATAGTTGTTTTAGGGAGTCATTTTTCTGCTTCCTCATTTCGGGTCATGTTATTCTTGCAACATGTCCACCATAGACCTTCAGAAAAGTGAAGCCTCTTGTATCTTGGCCTGTGTGAAATATACAACAAACAAATCAAACACTCCTTCCTCTTTCCATTTTCTAGGGAAGTATGTGGTTAACTTGAAAATGGCATTGACTCCAGGCAGAACTTCTGCCTTTCACCCAACTTAAGGCTGTTAAACAGGTTTCATGCTTTCAAAAAAAGAAGAAATGGCAGATTGCAAGTAGTATACTCTGGATTTATAGTAATTTTATATGTGTGTCCAGGACGAGGGCTGTGTGTAGTGCAGACAGGGACCTCACCATTTTGTTTGGCTGTCGTCCTCATGGAGCGGCTCCAATGGGTTCGACACAGATGCCTGCAGCTGATATCCACAGACAGGAGGAGGGGCTGGTACTCTCCTCCTTCATCACTTCCACCTAAGAGCAGCCTGGACGCTCAAGACCCTCTGGTTCAGCGGCTCAGTGGAAAGAGAAGAGTGGTGGTGTCACGATGTGGTCCACAACATGCGGAGTACCACAGCTTCTCCGAGGGCTTTCAAGACAACAGCATCCGGACAACCAAGTATACACTCATCAGTTTCATACCCATGAATCTGTTCCAGCAGTTTCACAGGTGAGCTGAATGATTTAATGGTGTGTTTGTATTTAGATGTTTTTGTGTGTTACTGACACATTTGTCTTCTTGCAATAGATCAGCAAATCTGTATTTCCTGTTCCTGGTGTTGCTGAATTGGGTCCCAGTGGTGGAAGCATTTCAGAAGGAGATTACTATGATTCCCCTAGCCGTGGTTCTCACCATCATTGCCTTCAAAGATGCCATGGAGGATTACAGACGTTACCGATACGACAAGAAAATAAACAACACATTGACGCATGTCTACAGCAGGTCAGTATGTGTTCGTACCTGTTTATAAGGTGTTGACAGTGTGGAGTTTTTTTTGGGAGTTTTCCCTGGTGAAAAAAAGAAGCAAAGTATACTTGCAGACAGACTAATTCAGTGTACTTCAAGTGTGTTAAAGGATTAGTTAACTTGAAGTGTGCTATTTTGGTTCAACTAATTTTGTACTAAGTATATTTTAGTTTTGTATTAAACTGTAGTAAAGCATAACTACGTGTATTTAGTGTACTAAATTGGAACAACTTCAAATATACTTAGTATACTTTAAGTATGCCTGTGTGTAGGGACTAGTTACATGATTGATTATTAAAGGGATAGTTCACCCAAAAATGAAAATAAAGTCATTAATTACTCACCCCCATGCTGTACCGACCCCGTAGGACCTTCGTTCATCTTCGAAACACAAATGAAGATATTTTTGATTAAATTTGAGAGCTGGATCACTATCACATACAGTAGGCACCCTAAGGGATTGAAACTTGACGGCCCAGAAAGTCATTGAAGAAAATGTTTAAATATTCCATGTGACTACAGTGGCTCAACTATAAGTTTATCAAGCGACGAGAATACTTTTTGTGCGAAAAAACAAACAAAAATAACGACTTTATTTGACTATTCCTTGATAAACTTATTCGCTTGATATGCAAATTACAGTCTCCATACCAACTGACAGCTGCACATTCTCTCATCGTTCTGTTTACTCATTACTTGGCTTACTCCAGTCTGTGTCCGTGCGATGCGTATATATTTATGCCTAGTTTAGTTTTTATAGTTCTCAAAATGTATGTGGAAAATTGTGTTTGTTTATACAACAGGCCCCGACTCTTACATTTTACATTTAATGTCCATTTATTCATCATAAGTTCTTAGTTAACACAAATGTAAGATTAGTTAATACGATTGCTAAATGTAAGATTAAATGCATGATAAAATGCATTTAATTGCAGTTTTAGTTAAGAATAACGATGCTGGGAATGAGCTTCAATCTGAAAAAAAAAAAGATAGGCAAGGCAAGGCATATGATATATCCGTAATATATATATAATGTCAGAGCTCAAGGCAACTTTGAGTTAGAGGCTCATGGATAACAGCCTGTTTGATCCAGTCGTTAATCTGGGCCTGCTCCTTGGAAAAAATGTGATGGCCTTTGCTTTGTTCTGCGTCTTGTGACAGTGGCGTATTAAAGGGATCCTATCATGAGGAACACATTTTTCCTTAATCTTTTCACATAAAGGAATTCATTGCACTGTGAAAACACTTAACTTTCAGCTCAAATGTTCTTCACACTAGCATTAAAGACTGAAGCCGAGCTGTAAAAAAATGGCTCGTTTTGAAATCTTTTTATTTTATTTTTTGTTTGATAAGAAAAACTAATAATATATGACTACCCATGTGTACACATCAGTGCAGTCTATCTAGTTTTTAGAAACCTAACCCAAGTAACGGTTAGGTAATACAAACCAAATCAGGAAGCTAGCAAGAGTAAAAAAGCGTAGAAAATCCCTGGTGTAGCATCGGTCTCTGCATATCCTTCTGAAGGATCCCAAATGTTAGAAATCAATTGAATTATGACTAAATTTAGCTTTACTGCTTAAAGGCAAGACACATCAAAGAACTATAAGCAAAGAAAAAAAAAACTGCGTTAATGGAAAACCAATTGTGGTGTCTGCTCACAGTGCCCGTCTCTGGGCCAAAATACACCACAAAGACTACAGTCAGTAGCCAACTAGCATGTACGTTCTGCACCTGCGTGAGAACAATGACTCTCCATACCAGCAGGTGGCAGTAGTCTGTATTCATCATTCATAAAGGGAAACTGGAAGAGCTAGACCTGTGAATATACATTGAGAATATACTTCTGTGGCCCTGTCCCAAATGGCACAAATTCCTACGAGTCCGCACTTTCTTGACGTAGCACCGCTTTGGCTGTTGGCAAGGAGTCTGCTGCGGAGCTCGCGTCAGTGTGGGCTCGGCAAAAGTGCGCATCAAGGGCGCATATCGACATTCAAACACTGTGCCTCTGAGATGACGAGGCGAGCTAATTTTCAAGAAATGACATTGCATAATTCGGAATTCCCATATTGTGCAGAACACATTGAGAGCCACAACTTCCGTCTAGGCTCTCAACTTCAAGGACTTTACCCGTTAGAATTAATGATTCTCCTTTGTTCCTTGTCCTTCCTCTATCGTCTATGTAAATAAATTAGTTGATAAAGGGTTTTCTATAACAATGCTTCAGTATTTCCTTGAAGAGATATTGATCTCTTGGGTCTTGATGTGAAACTTCAAATGTAGTTGTGAAAGTCTGTAATGTCACAGCTATGCCCCTCCCATTGAGCCAGTGCTCATTTCTTATAACACAACATCTAACACACACAGGACACCCTGCTTTCCTTCTCTTTATGTTTGACTAAGGCCACTATAACGTACTAAATGTCAGAGATAAACGTCACACTGCAAACTTGTTGCTTATTTACCAGCCCTCAGTTTTTCGGTCTAAAAACTGCCTCTGAGTCATAAAAAGCCCTACGTCTAGTTTATTTATGATGCCTGGGAGTGTTTCCTGGATAAGGAGCGGCCCAGTCTATATGTTATAGGTCATTACAGGTTTCTGGACTACACACTACTGTTTAGACAAAGGTTTTGAAGGGACTTCTCACTTCTTAGGTGTCAGATCTTGCACATGATGATCTTTCCTTGGACAGAATCATAAAAATGAATTTAACTAGTGATGGTGAGACCCGCTGGACATGCTGGGGATAGAGAAACTGCCTGAATTAGCTGGACCCGGATCTTCCCGGAGCAAGAGGAGTCGAGCTGCCATGATTCAGTCGTTAGAGCTAGATCAAGGTGTCTTGGCAAAAGATCTGACCAAAAACAGAAGGATTGTCATGCCAAGTTGGACTGAAGATGAAGAGGTAAAGGAATTACAGCAATCGTACTGCAGGAATAAGGTCCGGACAACTAAGTACACCTTCCTATCTTTCATCCCCAAGAATCTTTTTGAGCAACTTCATCGTTTTGCCAATGTATACTTTGTCTTCTTGGGTGCATTGAACTTTGTGCCTATTGTAAACGCGTTCCAGCCAGAGATCTCCATCATTCCTATTGTCTGTGTGATGTCCATAACTGCTGTTAAAGACCTTTGGGAGGACCAACGGCGGAGGAAGTCTGACCAAAAGGTCAATAACTGCTTATGTGATGTGTATGACAGGTAAAAGCATGAAACATTCTGAACGTCAGAATTGAAAATATACCTGTAATACACACAAGTCAGTTTGTACTTTAACCTATTTGGTTAGGCGGCTGATATCTGCTATCAGTGGATTATGGCAGATTTGCTATCAGTGGATTATATATATATAAATGCTTTTTCGTTCTTCAACTGCATGTTTACCATGAAGTAAGGTATTATTTAATATAGCTGTGAGGTGACTTGACCCAGATATTTTAGTTTTGACAGTTTCTTTATCCTAACTCTGGCTTGTTCTTCCAAAAAGTTCAGAGGTGTGGCTTAATACCTTCAATGGATGTCACTGTCAAATGCAACAAACTTTGGTTTCTCCAAATACAGCCATTTGGATTTGCAATTTAAAGTGTCACAGCTTCAATGTGTCTTCTAATATGCTGCAAATCGCTGTTGCTGTGCTCAGGCTACATTACATGTTTGTTTCCAACCTGTGTCCTGTGCTATAACCCACGTACGTCATTTTTTTATTAGTGCAGCTCTTAGTTAATGGTTAGCTTGAAGTATAGTTATTATTGATCTCTGTTTTCTTATATAAATTTAAATGAATATGTCTTGATTAAAGGTTTATTTTAAGTTTTGATATTCTGCACTTTCCATTAAAAGAGTTTAGAAATGCAATGACCTTGACAAGAACAAAATAGAACCGGAAAAAGATTAGAAATACCTTTTGATTTCAGAATGTATTTTAATTAAGGGTTAATGCTATATATATATATATATAATATACTATATTATACTGTGTAGTCATGTTGATCCTGTACACAGTTGCCATTCACAGACAGCTGACTTTAGTGTTTATATTTTGCCTTCTTGCACTAATGTCCTGATAAATATTGTACCAAAGCGTTGTGTTCTCTGACATTTGGTTCTAGCTAAGCTGTTAATACTGCTCAGTTTAAAAAGGCTCCCATGTGATCGCCTTGCCGCAGAGGGTCATATTTGTTTTTCTGTCTGGAGCTGTTGCTGTGGGTGACAATGAAGCGCAGGGCTTACTTGATTACTATGGGATTGAGGCTGGTTTGTTTATTTAGTGGGAATAAAACGGTAATGTTAAATATGCTTTGTGCTTAAATCATATCACAGAAACAAAGCATAATTGGAAATGCAAATACAGCATGTATGTTTTTTGTCATGCTGCAGGTATATATTAAATAATTTTTTGTTGTAGGTTTGTTTCACAGACTGGTTTTCAGGGCCATCATTTCTGAGAGGGCTGTCTTTGACTAATAATAAACAAATTTTACATGTCTTTTTGGAATACTGCAGTCTATTAATAAGCACTAAACTGAATGCATTTGTTATTTCTGGAAGGCAACTTCCTACGTAACTGTAATAGTTTATTGTCTTTTTTTGCTTATTTTGTATAATGAAAAAATGTCACACATATATACATTTTATATATATATATATATATATATATATTAGGGGTGCACGATATATCGTCCGATATATGTTCATTTTTAATGTTATCGTTATCGACCTGGTAAGAAAACATGGCCGATATATTAAAGCCGATAAATAATGTATTATTCCCTTCAGCTGAGAGACTTGTTGAGCACTGTTTATGTTTTTGAATTTCTTGAAATAGGATTGAAATCTCTTCAAAAAATGAAAATACGGTTCGGTACAATATGTGCAGCGCATATCTGTCATATCGGCTATACAACACTATAAAGAGAATATCATTATAATTGTGGGCTTGGGACATGGATTTAATTGTGAGACTTTTGTTTTTGTAATCAGGCTCTAAAATTAGATACATATTTGGATTTGAGTTTATCGGCCAATATATCGGTTATCGGCTTTCAAATGTAAAGAAATATCGGTTATCGATATCGATACCGATAATTTTCATATCGGTGCATCCCTAATATATATATATATATATATATATATATATATATATATTGTATACCCACGCACAAAGCAATCAATATTCCTCATCTTATATTTTGATTCCAATCAAATCCTAATATTTAACAAAATGTAAAAAAATGAAATGATAGTTACGATTGTGTCTTTAATTCTGTATAAATAGCATTAGCCAGAGTATGATAATATTTCACCAAAACTGTTGCTTGAACTGCATGTTTAAAAAAAGAGTGTTGAGAAAAGCAAAACAATTAGTGAATAACAACTCTATTTCAATTATTCTAGAAAAGTGCCTTTCTTCATTTGTGTCTTCTGTTGTGTTTATCCAATATTAATAGTGTCTCCAAATAAAGCATTTAAAGTGTGTGTTTGTTTTGAAGGAAGCATCTGCGGTATGTCGAACGCCGCTGGGCAGAGGTGTGTGTTGGTGATCTGGTCCGTCTCTGCTGTAATGAGATCATTCCTGCTGACATGGTGCTGCTGCACTCATCTGACTCTAATGGAGTGTGTCACATCGAGACTGCCAACCTGGATGGAGAAACCAACCTCAAACAGAGGCAGGTTGTCCGTGACCTGTCACAACAGGTGTGTGCCTATCCATTTCATTGTCATCTTGCTTCTGTTTGTTCTCCATATATGAGGTAAAATATGTTTTGCAAAGCAAACAGAACAAGCCATAATACTAACACCTATACATTGGACCAGACACCGTCAGGTCCACGTACAGTAATATGCATGAGTCAGTAACCACCACCATAGCACACTAATAAACCCAGACACCGTCGGGGTAAATAGTACATGGCAATACAACTGGCCAAAGCCGATGTGCAGTTTCTTGTTTCTTGTTCTTGTCTTTGTCATGTTTCTGCCTCTTGTCATGTGATTCCGTTTGTCATGTGATCCTGCCATGTGTCTTGTGTCATTGGTTCCTTGTCTTGTAATTTGTCTGTTTATTTAGGCCCTCGTGTTTGCCCTGTGTCTTTGTCTTGTATTGATGGTTCCTGTCGATGGTTTTGTTTTGAGTTTCTAGTTTTATGCCTTTGTTTTATGTTTGATCATGTTTGGGTTGCCTCACTTGCCTCCATTGGACCATTCGTTACACAGTGTGTAATGTATGCTCATTTTGTTTTTCTATACATTTTCTTTTTTTGCATAGTAAAATAAAACCTATAGCTGTAGTTTGCCTTTTTTGCCAAATAATTGATTGTTTTGTTATTAATTTTTTTAATATTTTAAAGTATATATTTAATATAACTTACAGGGTTTCTAAATACAAATATATCCTCCGGACATCACTTTTGGCCTCTACTGTAGACAATTATTTTAAATCATCTAATGTTCTCTGAATTTCTAAATTAAAATACTTTTTTTGTGGGGCATAAAGTAGGGTGTAACCATCATTACAAAGAAAAAAGTCTTTGAAATGCTGAAATCCTTAAAAGAAAACTTTATTAAATTGTTTGGCATAAAAACATTGTGAAAATAAAAACCTCTCTGAGCAGTGTGTTTAAAAAATTTGTGAATGTGATTTTCCTTTAGGGATCTGAATTTATTCCAGAAAACTACAGCAGTCGCATTGAGTGTGAAAATCCCAACAACGACCTGAGACGGTTCAGAGGCTTCATGTGAGTAAGCATTAAAATGCTGCTGTAAATGATAAACAAGGCATTTTAAAGAATTATTAAGATTTTTGTATTTATACAGGGAGCATCCTGGTAAAGGACGGGTTGGACTCCATAGTGAAAACCTGCTCCTGAGGAGCTGCACTGTGAGGAACACGGAGACTGTGATTGGCATTGTAGTCTATGCAGGTCACTTTCACATCAAAAGATTTGATGAGATTGTAGAAAAATAAAGAGCTTCACATTAAAAGATATCAGATTGCAGAAAGATAAAGAGCTTGTGTGTAATTGTATGCAGGTCATGAGACAAAAGCGATGCAGAATAACAGTGGGCCGCGCTACAAACGAAGTAAACTGGAGCGCAGACTCAACATGGACGTCCTCTGGAGTGTCGCTCTACTGCTACTTATGTGCCTTATCTCTGCTGTAGGTCAGTATTATGGTCATTGATGTACTTGTGTCAGCATTTAAACTATTAAGTACTAGGTAGAGCTGCACGATTCTAGATAAATTTAAAATTATGATTTAGTTTTGTTTTGTTCCTTTATTGTCCTCAAGTGGAAATTTGTCTTTGGCTTTACTATACACCACACACAAGTATACCAACACAACATAACAAAATACATTAAAAAAAATTAATACAATAACATTCCCATATGTACATATAAAATCGATGCATACATATCCACTCAAATTCATATCTTCTCAACATTTAAAATTGAAATGGCATGCTTGCCAAAATGTCTCCTTGATAGTTTTGTTTAAAATAGAGATTACAATTCACCTACGATTCTGATTAGGCTGCTAAACAATATTACATTTTAAAGTAATTTATTAGAGATTCAGCAAATATGAATTACAGCAGTCTAAAAAAAATATAATTCATTTGAATGAATTTTTTTCATTAAGTTTGAATGAATGAAGACTTCAAGAATGAAGAATGACAAGATTTCTCTTGTTTCATGACTGAATGAATGAGTGTTTCTATTAATCTCTTGAATGAATGATTCAATGACAAATAAAAAATTACAGTCTGTAACAAAACTTTAATCGTGCAGCTCCAGTACACGGTTAGTGTTTTTTCTGTGAGTTTAGTAAAAAATATGATTGTGATACATAGGTCATGGTGTTTGGTTGAGTGGACTACAGAATGCTATTTTCATGATTCCTGATGACACGCACCCTGCGCTCGCTGCCTTTTACTTGTTTTGGACTATGATCATTGTTCTGCAGGTGAGTGACAGTGAGCGGACACATGCATGTCATGTCTAATCCAATTATTATCTAATGGTAATGCTTTGGCGAAATCTGCAGTAAATTTGAGTATGTAACATTTTATGATAGTTTGATGCAGGATTAAATCTGGTTTGCATAAATTCTGTATTCTGTTGCCTTTTATTTCTTTATAAAAAGTTTTTGACCTTTTAAAAGTATTTTATTTTACATGTACAATGATATTCAAGATATTGTAGTATATCAGGCCCATCCTTTACAGTTCATGAATCAGGTTTTTATTTAAATACTTCAGTAAGCATGCAACCAATCTTACTTGTCTATGTATCTTACATCTGTCTTTTTTGTGTGTTGTAGGTGCTGATTCCCATCTCCCTCTATGTGTCGATAGAGATTGTGAAGCTGGGACAGATATATTTTATTCAGAATGATTTAAATCTGTATAACCCAGTACTGGACACAGGAGTGCAGTGCAGAGCGTTAAACATCACAGAAGATCTTGGACAGATCCAGTACCTGTTCTCTGACAAGACGGGAACCCTCACAGAGAACCGTATGCTATTCCGCCGCTGCACTGTGGCAGGAACCGAGTACCCTCACCACGAGAACGGTCAGTTTACTTCAAAACAGCTTTTAAATACGCCTGATTGATTCTTTGGGTATGCTGTTTATAAGGATAAAGAATTTCATTTTTGATCTGATGATTTTACTGAATGTTTTTTAAGGCCGTCAAACTTACCATGCTAATTTAAGATATCCATAAATTGATTAATATTAAGATATTTATTTTTATTATAAAAATATACCAATTTTTAACGCATTTGTGATGCAGAGACGTTCAGATCCATTTGCAGTGCTTTATAATTTATTATATATATATATATATATATATATATATATATATATATATATATAATATAAATATATCATTATTTAATGGAGAGTAGTCAAACAGGTAGAATCAGAGATCAGCAAACAGGGATGTTAGAGGAAATCCAGAATCATAAACAATACCAGGCAATCCAGAATCATAAACAATACCAGGCAAGGGTCGAGGCAGACAAGAGACAAGGAACAAGGAACAGCAAACAGGCAAGGGTCAAAATCAGGGATTCAAAACGGTGTGAAATAACCCTCAGAAATGTTAGCCAGGGCAGAACAAGACTTTGCAATGTGTAGCAGTTCAGAGACAGTTTATATAGGGGAGAGAAGTGGGTACACCTGTGCCGGTGATTAAACCTAGGTATGCGGCTGATGGGAAATGGAGTTCAGTTTTCAGGTGATGGTGTCCTTCTGCGATCGGAGAGAGCCACAGAGGTGCGATCTATGACAGCATTTACCAAATTTGCCAAATTACAGTTTAATTTTTCATTCTGCTCTTTAAAAACTGATCATGAGAAGTTGTGAAGTATATATATATATATATATATATATATATAGTAGTCTTTAAAATATCAAACTTTTTGTGAATAATAATGTATTATTTTATTTTGTCTATATGTGTGTGGGTGTGTGTATATATATATATATATATATATATATATATATTTATTTTATCAAAAGTATAAATGGGTGTTTATGCGTGAAAATATGCAGCTAAAGTCATGGTTTTGATCATGTTTGTCTGTTTCTCCTCAGCGATTTCTCTGGAACAGTATGAGGCGCAGGGCTGTGGTGATGCAGATCACTCTCTAACCCTGAGGTCACGCGCTAGCAAGAAGTCTCTGAGCTGTAAATCGCTCAGCTGCAACCGGAGTTCAGTGTCCCTCAATACCCTCACTGCAGAGTCTGACACGCACTCAGTCCACGACACGCTCCACAGACACACACCCGGAGCCTTCAGCAGCACCATGGTGATTTATCTTTGGCATTTACTCTAGGTTAAGTTAGGTTAGGTCAACTTTATTATCCCCAATTTGTTTTACAATCTGCATGTGTACTTTCCCTTGTCTTGATTACTTTATTTCTTTACTCCCTGTATTAGACGTTTAATAATTTCACTGTAACACGCACTTCAATTATTTATTGTCATAAATAAATAAATCATAAATCCTTTTTTCTCCAGGAGTGTGCTGTTGTTCCAGACCCTCAGCTTCATGTGAAGCTGAGTACACTATCATCCCCCATACGTTCCCCTCTCCAACAAGACGCTGCCGAAATCTCTCACATCCTAGACTTCTTTCTCGCCCTCACTGTCTGCAACACCGTAGTAGTTTCCTCACCCACTCAGCCAAGACACGTGGTATGATTCAAGTCTTTACTAATTAACTAAACTAATTGTGTGAAACCTTTCCCTAACTTGTGTGAAACCTTTCCCTAACTAGATTTTGGGTTCAAGTCGGTCTGCCAGATTCACAGTGCTGCTTTCTGCATGACCAACTTGAACCCAAAATCTAGTTGGGGAAAATTTTTCACCTTCCCGCAAAAAATTCTAATCACATGAATTCTTATTGAAATGGCAGGATTTCGCCTTTGAAAAGTCACTAAACAGCTGTAAATGTGACCGAACTTTAAAAAACTGTGTCCAGGTGGTTTTGAAACTGTTTTTTTATTTGAACAACCCCTAAGAAATTTGTCCGAAGGTGTCGGGTATACCCCGAAAACCCATCTGATTATACAGTTTTTTTTTAAACAATTAATTAATTTTGATAATACGTAGTTTGGCATCTCAATCATCTAGGTAGAATTTGTTTGTAATAAAAAAGTGTAATTCATATGAATTATGTTGTAACCCTTAGAGCAAGGTAAACAATGATTTACTAAGACTGTTCTCGACCTGTGCCCGTCTTTAATGGATGCCTGAACAGACTGGCCTTAGTGATGAATTTAAAACTAAATTAACCTCAAACATGGTTTAAACTGTGCGATAAATAATACACTGATTTTTCATTGCTGAAATCATAATCAAATTAGCCAAAATATTACATAAATTGATATTCAGTGCCTGCTTGTGGCTTGCAAAAAATTATACTTCTTATATGTGCATTTCTTGCATGTTTTTGAATCTGTTCATGTAATATCAGGTTCAGATGCCTGTGGTTCGCACACCCCTGCGCTCTCTAGAGGAGATGAAGGCCATGTTTCAGAAGCTAAGTCTACCCCGCTTCCCCTATTCACCTAGTCAAAACACAGACACTCCTCCCAGCCTAACTAAGAAACTCTTCGCCCGGGGTCGTTCGGCTACCTACTTCCCTAACTGCAACCCTCAAACACCCATCAAAACGCTACAGTCACCCATCACACCTTCTGGCACCCCTACAAGCACTCCATCCACCCCTGTCACTCCTGCGCTGTTGCCCAGTGGGGCGTGGGGCGAGGACGTGGACAACATACAGAAGGACAAAGATAACTTTGCTGATGAGACTGAGAGTGATGATGAGGATGAGGCAGAAGAGTTGCTGTACGAGGCAGAGAGCCCGGATGAGGCGGCATTGGTGCAAGCAGCAAAGGCTTATGGGTGTACTCTGCTGGGCCGGTCCCCAGAGCAAGTCCTTGTGGCGGTTCCAGGCACAGGGCCACTGTCCATCACTCTGCTACACATACTGCCATTTAATTCTGCCCGCAAGAGGATGTCTGTGGTGGTGCGCCATCCCCTCACTGGAGAAGTGGTGGTTTACACTAAAGGAGCTGATAACGTCATTATGGAGCTGGCTGAAGGTATGTGAGGTGGTGTCTTTGCTTTACCAAAGCAGCTCATGTATGTTTTATTAAGGTTAGTTCACTCCAGAGTCCAGGTCATTTCCATCATTTGACTGATTTTTTAAAAAAAAATTTAGCAGTGATGGAAAAATTAGAAGGCCGTCATTTTGACAGATTACACTGAGGGTAATATATTGTAACTTCGTTAGCCTCATAGCATAATTGCCTAAGTCATTTTGTGTTTTTTTGTTTTTTGTTTTCCAAAGACATTGAAATATGACTTAGCCAATTATGCTATGAGGCTAACGAGTCTTGTAACTAATTTCCACCCCCGTCCAGTTGACCAGGCGAAAGATTTGTGTTCAGGCAGATACAAAGCATCAATGTAGTTGAGTTCAGTTAATTGATAATCGAAATAATTATATTTTTTAATATAGTATTTTTTTAATCATATATTTTAATATATGGTCATATTTGGCTGTTTAGGCCCAAAAGCTTGTGTTTTAGTGGCCTCTGCTGTCACTATGGAAAAAGTCCCTGTTCAGCTGTTTTGGAAATTAAATACTGTAACTAAATGCATAATCTTGCCCTAAAGCTCATCCTGTAATTTCATGATTAAAAATGGAAGTGTGGATGAAAACAAAAGCTGTTAAAAGTATTATTTTCATCAAAATATGAAAATTAAAATGAGTGGTAATAACAGATAATGACAGAATTTTTACGACCTTGTCTGTCAAAATGAGGGACAATGAGAAATTATTACATGACCTCTGGTTGATGGTGGACTAATCCAGGGGTTTCAAGCTCTTTGAGGCAGTGTCCAACTCACAAGTTAATCGTTTTGTGAAGGACCCCCTTTTTAACACAAACCTGTAAAGTTTTTACCAAGCAAGCAGTATCAACAATATGATAATCTGAATTGCTTCTGATACATACAGTATCAAGGCTTAAAAGGTTAATTTCTGTTGCCCCAAAAGTGTACAAAAGATCAAACCTCTCTAAGGGTCCATTCACACAGACATTATTGCATTCCTCTTCACTGCTTTTCCATTGTTTTTCTATGTAAACATTTACAAGATGGATGTTTTCAAATGGTAAATCTCACATCTCTTGAATTTTGCAGCGTCTCGCACATGACAGCTTTCTTAAGACATGGCTCTCAAGCGAACATCAGTTAATTAAGACCTTTAAAAAATGTCATGATCCCTTAAATGTTTGGAGTATGTTTAGTAGATTACAGACTGAACAGAGTGTTGCCCTTTCAGTTTACACACTGAGTATTTATTGTAATCACAGACTGTTGAGGGTTAAACGTGGACTAGTCTATATCGTCATTTTGTGGAGTCCTACTTTTCAGAAATTTGGATGCGATATTGTCACGCCAGTGTTGAGTGTATACTCAAGTATATTGTTTTGACTCTGTGTGCATGTGGGTGCAGCTGAAGATGGTTTCTCAAGGGAAGTAATAAAACGGACGCAGAAACACCTGGACCAGTATGCAAGAGAGGGACTGCGCACTCTCTGTGTTGCTAAAAAAGTATGTCTTTCACTCTCATTTCCCTTATTTGCAACATCCATTATCTTCTATTTGCATACTGCACATCAACCTGAAAATAGATTGAATTAAGATGCCTGTGCATGGAGGTTGAGTCTTGAAGAAAATTGTTGCCATATGATTGACAGGTGATGGAAGAGCAGGAATACAAAGCCTGGTTGAAGAGACACGAGTATGCAGAAACCAGCATTGAAAACAGAGAAGAGCTTCTGCTTGAATCTGCTGAGAGACTGGAAACTAATCTCACATTATTGGGTGAGACATTTAGACAATGAAGACAAAAATTATATCGCCCGGAAATTATATTGTGTTGGTTGTCCTAGCCTACATTTCTTGGATTCCAGGGGCAACGGGTATAGTAGACCGCCTTCAAGAGGAGGTGCCTGAGACCATTGAGGCTCTGCAGGAAGCTGGGATTAAAGTATGGGTCCTCACTGGAGACAAACAAGAGACGGCTATTAATATTGCTTTTGCTTGCAAACTCATTAGACCCACAGACCACTTACTGATGGCCAATTGTGACAGCAAGGTAAGTAGGTGGTAAAAAAAAAAAGATTTTAGCAAAGGATTTTAACAAAGTGACTATTTACACCCTGGTATAAATAGCTGGTGATGCTAAAGTTTATGAAAATATGGAAGAACAAATCAGTAAAGTACTGGTTTTCCCAGTTGCAACATACGGTTGTGAAGTGTAGACATTGAAGAAAGAGGAAGAAAGGCACATATAGGCTTTTTAAAGCAAGTGTATTAGAAAGTGGTAATTCCCATTTTTCCCGTAATTTGTACATTTGGTATTACACACACATACATTTAAATAAAACAGCCCTCATATTATATTATCATTTTTTGCATAAAAATGCAAAAGCTAGGGTGAACATGCCAACAAAATACAAAGGTAGATGCTAGTATGTTCAATCTTTTATGTTGCACTGTATATAAAACTGAAATCTGAATTACATTTTTTTTGAATGTGTGTGCTTTGTCCTTCAGGAGGCTTGTGAGGCTCAACTTCATGAGTTACAACTTGAGATCAAACAAGTCACAAATGGAGGCGCGTCTAAAGATGATTGTAGTTCTGACTGCGTGTTGGTTATTGATGGCCGTACGCTGGACTATGCTCTGCAGAAGGAACTACAGGAGCCCTTCCTGGAACTCACATGCCGCTGTCGCTCAGTCATATGCTGCAGATCCACCCCCTTGCAGAAGAGCCAAGTGGTACGGCTCGTCAGAGACAAGCTGAAGGTCATGACCCTGGCTATAGGTGAGAAAGTACATTGAAAGGTATATGGTTGAATGTCCAGGTAGAATGTTGATTGAACTAAAATGTGACGCTCATATTCAGGTGATGGAGCCAATGATGTCAGTATGATTCAGATGGCAGATGTTGGCATTGGCATCTCAGGCCAGGAGGGCATGCAGGTACAAGCTGTAATTGTATTATTCGTTTTGATTAATTATGTCGAATTTTGACTAATTACTCAACTATTCAATACTTTGGGATTGTTAAGATTTTCCAAATACTCACTTATGCTCACCAAGTCTGCATTTATTTGAAAAATAAAAATAAAAAAATACAGTGAAAACATTAATATTGTGAAATATTATGTATGGGGAAAAACATTTGATTTAACATTATTGTTAAAACCTTGTTGTTCATTTAACAGAACAGGTCTTTCCCACTCTTGCAATGTTTAAAATGTATTCTCCCTTCATGTAGGCGGTGATGTCCAGTGACTTTGCCATCTCGAGATTTAAGTTCCTAAGAAAGCTAATTTTGGTTCACGGTCATTGGTGCTACACACGGTTGGCTAACATGATCCTCTATTTCTTCTACAAGAACGTGGTGAGTAGTTGTACACATTTCCTCTTATCTTATGAATCAATGCGTTCCTGACTTGTTCCTCTTTTTTCTTCTTTTTTCATGCAGATGTATGTGAACCTGTTGTTCTGGTACCAGTTTGTCTGTGGCTTTTCAGGCAGCGTGATGACCAACTCGTGGGTTTTAATCTTCTTCAACCTTCTCTTCACCTCCATACCTCCACTCATATATGGAGTGCTGGACAAAGATGTGTCTGCCGAGACACTCTTAGAACTGCCTCATCTCTATGAGTCTGGACAAAAGTCGCAGGTGTTCATCCTGTCTCTCACGTCTTTCTGTTGTACTCTGCCTTTCTGTTGTGTTCAGCTCATGAGCTGTTTTGCATTGTGTTTTACATGGTGTGAATTTGATAGCTTATTTGTGGTTATGTGATGTGTGTTTTCAGGCCTATCTTCCATCAACGTTCTGGCTGACCATTCTTGATGCGTTTTACCAAAGCCTTGTGTGTTTCTTCATACCTTACGCTGTAAGTCGTAGACGTTCTTCACTTTACTTGCGTTGTTCCCAATTGACACATGAGATCTTGGCTGTGCCCAAAAACAAAAAGCGTGAAACGTTTCTTAAATGCACATTTTAAATAGAATGAAAGCATTTATTAAATGTTACAAATTGAATGTTTAAAATCATTTAAAGCAGCACTATGACGTTTTTTCAACCTTTATAATATTTTTCCAAAACCCTTCCAAAAAAGATCGTACATCGACTTACAATAGGTTGAATGACTGTATTGTCTGGTCTGTATCGCTTTTACTGGCACTCTGTAACTTCGGGGAACGGGTAGGAACCCAAGCACAAAAACAACTACAAAATTCGACTGCTTTACGGCATACGTCACTTCCCCCACTTACTCAAATTCCGATGCGAGAGCCCAACAAGCGTTTTTTTTTTTTCTACCTCTGTATGTTGTCATGGCTGAAGCAGCAAGTAAAACCAAATGTGAAGTGCGTCAATAACATTGCTCGGGCGTTCAGTTTACTGTTGGTAATGTGTTGTGTAGCTTCACACCTCGCCACATCCAGTGTATACTGCATTGCTTTCTTTTGAGGGCACTTAAGACTCTCAAGCATCCAGGTAGAGCCGGCGCGGGCAGCTCGCGCCAGCTCGAGATATGAAAATATACCGATTACTGAGTTTGGTAGGGGCTACATTCTTGAAAGTAAACAATACATGATTAGACGAACAAAATGTTAAGTCAGGATTACTATCCTATGTCTGCAGGCTGATAGTCATGTTTGTTTCTTATTTTTCTGGTGAAATTGTCTTTGCATCAGGCTATAATGCAAATCGATTTTTCAAATTTGCAGATTCATCTATGGTAGCTTGATATTATAATATTGATGACATCTACCAACACACATTGAATTGAATTAGCATAGCCATTATGTAAAACAGTAGCCAATTGGCTAACATTACTATAAAGACGCTGGCTTGTAAACGTGAGCTAAGCAATCTTTTGACGTTTGAAAAAAAATAAAGCCCATGACACTATATTCGTAAGACATGCTAAAAATATGCCAATGTACCTGGGATGAAGACATTTCACATGCAACACTGGAGTCTGCCCAAGATGTCAGAACTCCTTCCTTCTGCAGAGTTCGGGGGTATCGCTTGTCAACAAATGCACGCGTGTATTCCCTGACAGATTTTACGACAGTAGTAGAGGACAATACTGTTTCCCAACTGTGGGGGGACCCCGAGAGCAAAATTACAAAAATAACAGAATGCTGCTTTAAATGTCTAAAAGAGTCAATACAATTCAAATATACTTTTCAGAGCAGTGCTCACGTATAATAATTCATATTTTTTTGTATGCTATGAAGGCGTATGCAGAGTCTGATATTGGGGTATTTTCCTTTGGCTCTCCAATCAATGGCTCCGCTCTCCTCATTATCCTCCTGCATCAAGTCATAGAGAGTCGCACAGTGGTAAGCCAATCACAGCTGTTCAATGCAAATGTATCATCTATAATGCAGAGCAATTTAAAAAGCAAATCTTTAGAATAGTTATTGCATTCCACACTGTATCCTCACCAAGCATTACAATAAAATCCACATAACCAGTCAAAGGTTAGGAATAATTAAGACTTTTTTTTAATGTTTTTGAAAGAAGTGTCTTTCCCATAGGATTAATTTATTAAGCAGCACAACATTTTTTAACATTAATGATAATACGAAATGTTTCTTGAGCAGCAAATCAGCATATTAGAATGATTTCTGAAGGATCATGTGACACTGAATACTGGAGTAAAGATGCTGAAAATTCAGCTTTGCCGTCACAGGTATAAATAGAAAACGGTTATTGTATATTGTTTATTTTTTACTTTATTTTCTATTAAATAAATGCAGCCTGGGTGAGACATCTTTCAAAACCAGTTAAAAACTTTTGACCGGTAGTGTAAATCGGAAGTATTTGTCCCACTCCCCACATGAAATGTTATTGGTCCAAAATACAGCTCCACATAATTGTACAGTAATGATCAAATATCTCTTTTAGCATTATCTCAAATCATTCAGCACCTTCTCATTCAGTGTGCACAGAGGAGTTGCATTTTGCATAAAGCACCACAGTAACAGCACTGAGTTATTCTTGTAGCAAAATTTGCATACCATAGCAATGTCTTTATTTGTCTTTATTTGTTTATTTACAATGTCTTATTTATGGAAGACTGGCTCTGTATCTAATGATAATGGTGGTCTTGTGTGCTTTTTCTTTTTTTGTGCAGACGTGGATACACGCTACATTGCTACTCTTCAGTGTCCTGTTCTATTATGCCTTTACCCTGTTGTTCAGCATTACGTGTGTGACATGCAATTCTCCTACAAACCCCTATGGCATTGAAACAAAAATGATGTCTGAGCCGCTCTACTATTTAGTATGTGGACTAACAACAGTCCTGGCCCTGCTACCCAGGTATTACACACACATACCGTTAGCTCATTCACATACAAGTCACAATGACAAACTGTAATACTGTTTAAAACTCCAGTTACCCTACGAGGCTTTTTAAATGGTTACCGAAAAACTTGGCATCATACAGGGTTTCACAAATAGGGTTCTTTATTTACACATTTGCATAATTTTGTGGACAGAAGTTTACAGCATTTCAGCAGTATTCCACCAAAATAACAGTTTGAGGACTTGAATCATTAAAAGTGAATAATTTAAGACATAAATATTAGTATTGTAACTAATATTGTATTGCAACTATTATTGTAATAAAATAATTATTATGAAATGTTAATTTTTAATTTCAAAGGACAATTGTGATTTTACAACAGTAAATCTCAAAGTCAAAGTCAAGTCTTAATATTATATTTAATTTGCTCGGGTTACGTAAACACTAGTGTAATTGTAATGTGAATCACAAATGTCACGACTAAAAAAGAGGTTTGAGTCCACTTTAAAGTCCAGGTTCAAAGTCAATTTTTTTTTTATCCATTTACCATTAACCAATAGAGAACCATGAACATGCGAATGTGTGAAAATAAAAGACCAGTTCACACTAAGAACATTTTAGCGTCCACTCCACACCAAAGAACGATAGCGCTCACTCAAATCTAATTATATTTCATTATATTCGTGATTCCAATTATATCGTTTCTCTGTGACATTATCTTTATAGTTATGATATGGACTCTGCTACTCTTTTATATATATTTTTTTTTATTTTTTATTTTTTTTAGAACTATATCTTTATAATTATTGTTATAGTTATCATCCTAGGAGTGAACGGGCCTTATGAGGTTTGGCTGACAAGAAAGTTTGAGGACCCCTGCACTAAACAATTGAGGATCACACACTACTAGACTCGGTCCGATAAACTCACACAGAAACATTCGTTCTAGGAGCCGCATAAAAAATAAAAGCAATGCGTTCTAAAATCAGCTCAAAATATCAAACAGGTTTGATCTCCTCCGACTGGATAGAATCAAAGTCTGGAGCTACAAATCGGAGTTTGTGCCCTTGATTTTCAGCTAAATCTGAACGCCCCAAAATCTGCAGACTGTTTCTGACTTTCAGCAACTAGCATCGAAACTAGCAGTTCAGGGCTAAAGTCAAGCATTTATTCTTGAGTATTTATACACTTCCAACAAAAATAATAATTCTGAGATGCCTAGTTTTTTCCTATTTATGTGGGAAAGAAATCAATTTCTTTATCACAGAGAAGGCCTGAACAGGCACGCTTAAAATTGTATTGTGTGATGAGAGCTGAAAAAGCAGTATTAATGGCATCATTATTTGAGAAATGTTATTTAAAGGTGCATTGCGCAACTTTTCATGTTAAAAATAGCCGTTTTCTAACCCATACATGCTTAAACAATCGCCTGATGGGCTGAATGAGCCCTTCTTTGATCACTGCGATCGCCTCTATAACCCTGTACAGTGAAATATATAAGAGGGATTCGGGCTCGAATCTGAGACTGGGCGTGACGTCATGCGCGTTCACGCTCGCCTGGCTATGTCTGGCAGGTTCGTGTAGCTATTCGCCGCCGTTCTCCGTATCAGAGAAGACAACTCGAGCGACACAACTCTAGTCAGCTTTCCACAAAAGTAGACGATGGATTCAAAGGGGCTGTTTACACCTGGTCACTTCATGTGTTTTCTGTGATCGGATAGCTATTCGATCGTGAAAAGACCAGGGTGTAAATGCCCTCCGAAACGCATTCGAGACGGATTTGAATTCGATCGCTCAAACCACTCGAGGACGTGGTCTGTGCCGTATTCCAGACGAAACTGGACAAGTGTAAATGCATCTGGTTGTTGAAACCAAGCTATATGTCATGATATTAGTCATATATGACGACGCGCATCACCTGAGCAGCTGAGCTGAGCCCCTTCATCAAGTGCCGCAATCTATCGCAAATCAAAGTGAATTAGTGAAAGTAAGTCGCAGACGCTTAACACTACCATCTTCATTAAAGTAAAGAAATGAAATGATCTTACCAGTTCTGTTGCCGATCTCTCTTATTGCTGTCTTTGCTGATTTTGAAATTAGCCGATGATTAATAAAATCCAGCTCATATCTGTTGCTTTCGGTGACGTGCACTTCATTAAATCTGTATATGGCGCGGAAAGAGACCGGCTTGTAGCTCATTACAAACCCCAACGCAAACTCCACGTGAGACAGAAAATAAAACTTCTGTCTGTCCAGTGCCATGCGTCGGAATAAGACGAGAGTCAACATCGGGAAGCTTTCAACAAACGGAGAGATCTCCGGTCGTCTCTAGGGCTCAAACGGGTCATAGCCTATACAAAGTGATAACTGAACGTGTTTCCATAATAATTCAATCATAAGTGGATACAGTAAGCACAGGGAGATAGATGGAAACAAAAACCGAAGTTTTCTACTACCCCCGTTTCCCCCTCTCACACAAGTGTGTAATTTACTCGAATGCCTTTCCTTTCATATATTTTAAATGACTTGCAGATTTATTACTGTATTACCTCATTATGACTGTAACAAAAGATGTGTGCCGCACAGTGTGCGGCTGATGCTCCTTAGTTATGAACAGCTCGTGCAAACGTGCGTATGTGTGTGTGTGTGTTCCTCCATGAACGCGCACAGCTCTGGTTGCAGTTTCGCTTGTCGCCAGAGGGGGCGTAGTTCTGCAAAAACTCAGAGACTTGCGTTTAGCTCCTTTAAATGTAATCCTGACAAACAAGTTTTCAGTCTTTCCCCATTTGATAAGATCTGTACTTGTATGACTTTTCACTACATAGGATATAGTTGCCTTTTTTCTATGGAAAGGTAATGGGCTCTATGCACTGCGTTATTTCCGGTGAAGGATTAAGGATGCTCGATAACTTCCGCCGATCATAGAGTCCAATGCAATACCGAGAATTTATATTGAATTTTATACTCCATTGTTATACTAATGAAACGTTAGTCACAAAAACAGATAAAACAGACACCCCTCGTTGTGTTTATGCTTCTTTTTAAAATTATATTAAATAAACATAACTATATATAAAATTACATCTAAACGTATGTACGTTTCGTTTCAAAGACGGGAGGACAGTAAATATTGAAGACTCTGCCATAATCCCGTTTTCTCCGGTTTTCCTCCGCTTTAATCTACACAACCGGAAATGGACGAGCATCCTTACGTCAAATGCGGAACTTATGCGTGCATATAGCCCATTGTCTGACTTTAGACAGACTTTATTAAAATCAGTCACTTACGTTTTCATCTTGTCTTAAAGGGTTAGTTCACCAAAAAATTTAAATTATGTCATTAATGACTCACCCTCATGACGTTCCAAGTCCGTTCATCTTCAGAACGCATTAAAGGGATACTCCACTTTTTTTTTTTTTTGGAAATAGGCTCATTTTACAACTCCCTCAGAGTTAAACAGTTGAGTTGTACCGTTTTTTTTTTAATCCATTCAGCCGATTTTCTGATATTTAGAAGAATATCAGTAACCAGACAGTTTCTGGTCTCATTGACTTCCATAGTATTTTTTTTTTTTCCTACTATGGAAGTCAATGAGACCAGATACTGTGTGGTTACTGATATTCTTCTAAATATCAGAAAATCGGCTTAATGCATTTGAAAATGGTGAAACTCAACTGTTTAACTCTGGGGGAGTTGTAAAATGAGCCTATTTCCAAAAAAGTGGAGTATCCCTTTAAGATATTTTCGATTTAGTCCGAGAGCTTTCTGTTCCACCATTGAAAATGTATGTACGATATACTGTCCTTGTCCAGAAAGGAGATCAACACATCATCAAAGTAGTCCATGTGACATCAGTGGGTTAGTTAGAATGTTCTGAAGCATCGGAAATACATTTTGGTCCAAAAAATAACAAAAACGACGACTTTATTCAACATTGTATTCTCTTCCGGTGTTCTGAAAATTCATGCTACCCATCGAGATTTGCTACTTACCGGTTATGCGCATGTGCAGACTCACAATTTTTTTTTTTTTTTTTTACAAAAGGTACATTTTCCTGTTATAATGTATAATTTCCCTTTAAAAATGCTTGCTACCATATGAATATTTGTACGGTCAGCCAGCTGAATATTTTATGATAATTTTTACTTTTCGCACCGTTAAAAATAAAAACAGTAGTCTACAGTATACAGTAGCTACTCATAACTTAGAATTGTATTATAATTGTATTTCATACGACTTTAATCGGCATTCTGTGATCAATTCGCGCTACGGTAGCATTTTTCGACAAGGCAGCAAAAATCGACAGAACACCGGTTCTGTTGTCAATCCACGTTCATATTCGTATAAATATTCTAACTAACCCACTGATGTCACATGGACGACTTTGATGATGTGTTGATTTCCTTTCTGGACAAGGACAGTATACCATGCTTACATTATCTTAAAATATCTAAAATATTTTAAACGGTGTTTCGAAGATGTCTTACGGGCTTGGAACGACATGAGGGTGAGTCATTAATGACATAATTTAAATTTTCTGGTGAATTAGCCGTTTAAAGGCAGCTCATGATGGGACAGTATACTGTATTTCACTGTTGTCTTTTCATCTTTTTTGTGTCTCAGGATCCTGTTTCGTGCCTTTTGTAACACTATCTTTCCATCTGACCTGGTGAAAGCACAGAAAATGGAGAGACTCTCGGCACAAGACTATTTCTCTAGTTTAAAGAAGTGGAGGGAGAACAAAGCCGCTCAAAAACACGTCCCTCAAAACCTCAGTGTTAATGCTGACATGCCCCATTTAACAGATTGTATCGCTGAACCAGGCGCTGTTCTCTCATGACCAATAACAAAGTCCCTTTTGGTCATATAAACATGGTCATTAGCTCAGACCTATATTCTTGCACTTTAGTGATCGCTAGATACTCTAACCAGTCAGAATTCAGAGCTGGCTTTTCTCTGGCCAATGAGAGTGTTTTCACTGTGATATGCCTGGGCTCTCACACCCTCTGCCTTACAGATGAACCGCAGAGTGGACTTGGAGTCTGGCTTTTGTAGACTAAAGATATGCAGATAACTGTTTACGTGTCATATGGCTGGACCTGTGACATTTTTATTCACACATGCACTCCAGCATCACACAAGAACCTCAAGAGTTATAGAGATGAATTGTGGGTCAGGATGTGGCTGCTGTATGGCAAGATACTGTGGCTACTTTGCTCCTACTTTAATACAATACATTTTTGGTTAATGAGGCTAAAATATTCATGAGCTTGTACACTAAACATTAACATATACTATACATAAACTCACAATTTTCCACACAGTCGTTTTCCAGATTTTATATTCTAGCAAACTGTAAATTACCATCTTCCTCTGGTTAAAACTATAAGAATGATTGAATAAAGATGTTTGTTTTTTCAGTAATTTGGAAAAACATGATTCAGATATGTTTTTAAATATCTGATCATGGAGAATGTTGAAACCATGAGGATGTTACATTATAGCCATGAAATTTTCCTTGCTCAGGAAAAAAATGAGGTGAAATTAAACATGAGCTAATGTATTTTTGACCCAAGGTCCTTGATGTTAATTTGCGTTTGTATTCTGATAGTGAACATGCCTACTGCATGCATTACAAATGTACATGTCCAGTATTTCATGATAAAGGCTAGATTGCTTTTTGTACTTAAATGCAACTTTATTTTTATTGCAAAAAGTGAATGCTTAGATTGTGAATCGATAGTACAGAATGATCAGCTTAGATGATTTTGAATCATTGACTCGAAAACATTATTGAAAGTCATCTTGTAAGCCCTATGTGATATTTGTAAAACTTGCAATAAAACATTCAAAACCTCAAAACTCGATTAGTGCATGAATATGAACATACTCACAACCATTAGCCTATGTGTTATTGTAGAGCATGTTTTGAGAGATAAGAATTGGCTTTAAAATCAGGGATGCCAACTTTTAAATTTAGCTTGGAGTGAAAAAATAAATACACACAAAAAAATAAGTGTATTATGGCGTCTTTGCTCTGTGATTTTTTTTTACTTCAGACCAAATTATAGCCTACTATTTTTGTGACCTCAGTTTAATCACTGAAACATAATTGTATGATTCACTGTTCTCCTAAACAACTTACATTGTTACAATGTCTTCGAAATATAACATATAACTGCTGGAATGACAGCAGTCTACTTTTCTAAAAAAAATTATTCACTGCAAATAAATCAATACATTTGAAAAAAAATGTAAATTTTTAACTACTAAATGCATTTTTAATATTTTGAATGTTTTCCAAACTCAGACAGTCAGCCATTTTTGTGGACTTTCCACAGCAATGAGTGAATGCCACAGTAATGGCCACATAAAGTGAAATGTTTCTTATTGAATAGGAGAACAAGTGCACTCTAGCACATGGTTCTTTACATTGATTTAAATGCTGGGCGGATCTACTCGACTTCCCTGCCTCTGTGGCTTTCGATTCTAGCGCAAGAGCAGCTCTACGTGAGAAACTGTTACTTCGTTCGCGCTGAACTGAGATTATTTACTAAATGACTGATTCTGAATGACTGACTGACAGCGACCAAAATCTGCCTCAGTCACAGCAGATCATCATCAGACCATGAGTGTCAGTTCAACGCGGAGCAGCGGGGAAGAACTCGACGAGCTGGAGTCAGTTAGGTAAGCTCAAATAACTCTGATTTATGATCTATGGACCTTTCTAAACGCATAGACCACTCATGAAATAGCCTAACTCTACATGATGATAATAAGCAGTGTAACACGATTGAGATCAGTTATGCGCAGTAACATGCACTTCGTTATTTTAATCCCCCTTGTTAATATTTGATCCTCAGATCCTTTTAAATGGTTCTACAGCTAAACTTGTTTCTGCTAAAGTTTCAGTTTTTCGGGTTATGCTCAAATGTGAGAATAAAAAAGGGAAGAGCAATACAAGTATACAGAGTATAAAACAAGTGTAAAGAGCAAACTATTGTTAGTTGTTTGATTTGTACAACTGTTGTCGAGGTAAATTAAGCTGCGTTAGCAAATGAACGAGGAAATACTTCTCCAATTTTACTTCTTTAGTGAATGAAAAGGTAGCACCTATTACCTCATTGACTGTCCGTTGTATAATTTGACCTATATCTATGATGTTTTTTTTCTTGCTAACGACAATATAGCAAAACAAATGTAAAAATAAATAAATTATTCAGTGTAGGCTACATTGTAATTTCTCATAATTAATCAAAGACTTTAAAAAAAAAAAACCACAAAGCTCAACGTGTCATTTTAGGACCAATAAGTTTAAACCCCATTTTAGGACCAATAAGTTTATTTATTTTTTATTCATTATTATTATTAATGTTTGCTTTGGGACATTATGTTTATGACCAGAAAGCACATTCACCACTAATTCTAATTACTATTTTAGTCAAGTCAAGTCATTTAACTATCATTTAATTGCTAATTGTAATTTAATCTAATGGCTTCATCCCTTCCCTACATTTTAATATTTTTATGCAAAAGTTTCAGAACCAGCACATCTGGAACAATAGCAAATATGTCAGTGGATGTTCACAGTTGATATTCAGCATCACCATACAACATGGCTTTGTGTTTAAGTGCCCCAATTTGTTTCTCTCTTTAGCTGGTATCATTATGATTTGTCCCGGCATGCAGCTGAAGCCCTTCTCCTGTCGAATGGGGTAGATGGGAATTTTTTACTCCGAAACAGCAACAAGGGTCCTGACTGCTTTGCTTTGTCTGTCCGGTAAGAAATATCTTGTAAAAGTATGGTAAAATTACTTGCAGTCGACATACTGCAGATTATGCAAGTTGTGTATTTTCCTTGTGTGCACTGACTCCAAAATATAAAGAAATCTACCCGCAAAGCTACCTAAAATGAACCTCATTTGTGTGGAAGTGCTGCTTAATAATTTTGATTTTTTTTTTGAGAATTTTTTTTTTGATAAATAGAAAGTTCAAAAGAACAGCATTTATTTAAAATAGAAATAGAAACACCTTGCTGAATAAAAGTACTAATTTCTTTAAAGCTGCAGTCTGTAGTTTTTCCTCTTTGTCGCCATCTCTGTTCGAAATCTGCAATTGCAGTTATTTGTGAAATTCTCAACTTTATGAAAGTTGTGCCTCGGCACAGCGCGGATGAATCCAATGTTTTGAGGAGAATGTGTGGCTGTCAGTCACCGTGCGGTTTGTATACTGTCATTCGGATTATGACCAACATAAGAATTTTCACTGGAAAATGTCATCTGAACAAATAACATCCACTTTTGTTCTGACCAACTAAGGGAAAAAAGGCAAACTAAGACATGCTCTAATTTCCCCCGGATATCCACCAGTACCACTGGAATTAAAAATATTATTACAAGCTTACCGCTTTGAATCGAGCTAAGGCAAGCAGATATCTTTGAACACTGGCTGGTCATGTACTTGCTCAAACATTTATTTTGGATAATTTTTACCCCTAAAAAGTTACGGACTGGAGCTTTCAGAATCTTGCTGACACTACCTTTTTAAATAATGAAGTATAATATAATCTTAAAAAAACGTATCTGACCTTTGTTCTGTCCAGCAGTAGACACTCACTTTTCCTAAAATGTGTTGCAATCCTCTGCCCTTTTATTACTCAAACAATTTAAAAGGTCAAATGATGACCCAACATGTCTTTTTGCTAGTCCCCTTATTTTTCCATTTCTCTTATTTTCTGTGGGTATTCAGTTTACTTAAAGTTTTTCAGTTCCTTTTTCTTTTTTTTTCAAAGTGTCAGTTGTGAACCACCATAGTCTTGTGTCTTGCAAAATAAAGGTGCCTACTCCCATTTGAATATATAAATAAAAAACTATATAAATAAAAAACTGATCCACACAAGCCACGAAGCAGTAACCTGCTCACTTCACTGTGACAGACTGATATGTATAAATGTGTTTAATTCTGAGGTTAATTGACTCTTTGTCAAGTAGTGTGTGACTATATAGAAATAACTTTCAGCCTATTTCAGTGTGACTTGGTGTTATATTGCTTTTATACCCCATAAACAAGTTAAAATCAAGTAATATTGAGAATTCAATCACAGTATGGCAGCATTTACTCACTCTCTTTGCCATCAACACTTCTTTAGAGCAAAGGATTCAGTGAAACACTTTCATGTCCGGCGGCAGTTTGGCAAATATTCCTTTGGCTTCAATGAATTCCCTTCTCTTCAGGATTTTTGCAGTCACTTCGCCAATCAGCCTCTGCTAGGCAGCGAGACAGGTTAGTAGTTTGCCTTTTATTTACAATTCACAAACTTTTCAGCACTTCTGCGGCACAGTCACCCTGTTTCCTGTTTCACTCTTGTAACCAAGGAAACCTGATAGTGCTACGGTTCCCGTACCCACGGCAGGTGGAAGAGCCATCTATTTATGAGACGGTGTGTGTGCATACGGCCATGCAGACAGGCCGGGATGAAAACGACCTGGTGCCTAATGCTCCAGCAGTAAGTCAAAATGACATTATAGTGAGACACATGTATTGCATCTAAATTGCCCCTATTATGCTATTTTGGATGTTACCTTTCATGTAGTGATATTTAACTACATGAACTGGCGTCGTCAGTAATTCCAGCTTTACTTCCTGCTCAAGCCAACGTAGGTTTGTAACAAATGTGCATAATGCCAGAGACTATTAATATAGAGACATGCAACTTCCTCAATCCTTAATACAACTATAAAGGGAAAACCCGTAACACCAAAAATGGCCGTTGTATGCATATGCCCCGCCCCTGCCATTGGAAAGCCAATCGTCTGCTTTTAACAGTCAAGCCGGGAAACATTTAAGCCTATCGTCTGGTTCCACCGACGCATGCGCACAGTTGAGGTTTGTGACAGCGGAAAATATGTTACTGTTTGAAAAGGCGGCAGATATGATGTGTTAGTTGTGTAAATATCAGACATCCCAAGTCTCCCGGAAGTTCCGGGAGTCTCCCGCACATTGATAGCGGCTCCCTGATGCCCGCAAATTATTTCAAATCTCCTGGAATCTAGAGCGAGCGAGTAGTATGCGCAGTAAAGTAAAACTTGTGGGGAAAAGGGCGTTTTAAACCTTATTTTGGGGCAAAGTCGTCAAACGTTTTCAGCGATTTTTATCATATTTTATTACTGTTTCTATACAAGCAGTCCTGGTGACCAGTGAAAGTGCAGTTCTGAGTCTCTGCCCATTCATTAGGTTGGAGCCTGGTCTTGTTAGTCCGAAATAGCTGCCCGGAGGCGTTGCCAAGATGGCGGCCGAGTGGCATGACTTGCGGACTTTGATAATGCTTACTTTACCCTCAAACACTGAAGTTGTTGCTGAAGTGTTTGATTCGTGTTGGCGACATGTTGAGAAGATGATGTTTTATGCACTGCGAAAACATCGATTTGTAATCCCTCTGGTCCTACTCACCCCACTCCGAGCGGGACTCGAACCAGCATCTCCGGCATGGGACAAGGTTGCGAAACACCTCAGTCTCTGGTGCACCTCTTGAGATCAAGGGAGTGAAGTTTACCTGCACTGCTCTCACTAGCTGGCCTCCTTTACACTCCTAAATCTCACTCCCATCTGGGTCACGTAACCCGTCCAGTTACTGTTTATATCACTGTGTTTTCAAGTGCTAAGGGAAGCCACCGGAGCTGAAATTCAGATATGGTAATGGTGTTTCTCAACAGAATGGACAACTGGACCAATCAGAGTAGAGTAGGCTGTTAGAAGAGACCGAATAGAGAGACCAAATCCTTTATGGAAGTGTTTCAGGCACTTTGAGAAAAGAGGTGATGCTGCAATGTATATTATCAGAAAATTAAAGGTGATTTTAACCTTGGAATCGGATGCATATACACCTATTGTAGGAGACATCCAAAACAAAATTATTATCATTTAAAATAGCATAATAGGGGCATTTTAAAAGAGTTAAATGGTATTTAGAATTAAAAATCAATACATACATGCAGTGAGTGGAATTTATCTGTGTCTTAGTAGTATTGTCTGTGCTCCTGAATCATTGAAAGTCTTTTTGTGTTGTTTACAGCTTGGCACAAAAGAGGGTTATCTGGTTAAACAAGGATCGCTTATCAAGGTATGGTTACACAATTTTCTATACACACACACACATACACTAATGTTAAGAATTTCAACCAATGTTTACAGTACTAATCGAGTCAATTGTGAATGGTCCTAGAGCAAACCTAGACCTAGTTTTTTTTTGCTAATGGCATTCTTCTTTATTTATTTTCTGGGAAGAATTGGAAACAGAGATGGTTCACGCTGAATAGATATGAACTCAAATATTTCAAGGACAAAATGGTAGGTTCATGTACTTTGTTAAATAAGATTTAGAATTAGATAACCATTAAAGCTGATTATTTATCTCTCATAAAACTGTCCCCTCAGTTTGTAGAGCCGATACGAACCCTGAATCTGACGGAGTGCTCTGCTGTACAGTTTGATTACAGTCAGGAGAGGGTCAACTGCTTCTGGTGAGAAATTTATGATATGACTGCATCTGATTTCCTTTTTTTCTCTCTTGGGTGTCAGGGATAGGCAAAATTCTGAATATATTGGCTTTCCTTTTGTTTACTAGACAATATAAAATGTGTATACCGTTTGGTGACATATTCTGAAAAGTTAATAGAATTCAAAACTCATTATAAAAGGGATATGCACATGTTCACTTTCACTTACTTAAATTCAATTACAGAAGAAATGAATTGCAGTTCTAAATCCTGCTACATTCATTATTCATTCAAATTAAGGATTTGTAATTTAAAAGGCTTTCTCAGTTCTCAATCTGAATGGTGCACAACCATGAGTTTATGGGACAAGGGTGGCTACAATTAATGAACTGAACAGAGCTGAATAATGTCACAATTACCTTGTTACATCTGCTTCATGGCAGAATCTAAATCACTTATTAGATAAAGTATGCATCATAATTCTGTTACTTTCCTGTTTTTTATTGTGAAACTGCTTTGAAATCACCAGCTGATATTCCCCATCACATCAGAAAAATACCATCCATCACATATTTCAAAAAGGCTTACAAACTGTCTCTTCTAAACAGTTACACTTGTACTCACTGTTTGTTTATTTATTGTCCGAGTCCTGTTTCCTGTTTGTATGTTTTATGGTCCGCAGAACAGGAACCTGCTGGAAACCAGTTTTTAAACGAGTCAGGCCCGTTTAAATTGTACCATAATGTTACTTTTCATTTTTCCTGTATAATAAATGAAATGAAATGAAACTATCTTGTATAAAGCGCTATACAAATAAAATAAAGGTGACAAAATAAGACATTTCTACTGTGCTAGACTAGAAGTCCTGTTTGTTTTTACATCTGAAACTTCTGCAATTGGCCAACTATAACATTTCTGGCTATTTTTAACAACTGAAAATCAGCTAGTATATCTGCAGTATTACACAGTTCCTGTGCTGACTAAATCAGCATTAGAGAGAACCTGCATGACAAAACTCACACTGTCTGTGTACAGACTGAGATATAATGATAGGTTAAAAGGTAATAATTTCATATCAAAATCCTGACATTGTGTGTTCAATAGCTATTGCATATAATATTTTCCTTCATGTACTGTAAGTGAAACTCAGTAATGAGGAAGTGCAGTCAGACACTCCTATACACGGACTTCCTCCTGCCCACATATTTTCCGATGTACTGTATGCTCAATTTCTCACTATGCAACTCTTTATTAATATTCTTTTACTTTAATTTTTCTCTCTCTTTCCTATAGTTTGGTTTTCCCTGAGAGGACGTTTTATTTGTGTGCAAAATCCGGTGCTGAAGCAGACGAATGGATTAAGCTACTACGATGGAAACTTGTAAGCAGAAGCTAAAATATGAACCATAAAAGAACAGTCACTATGAATAATCAATTGGACGTAATGGTGTAACAGTATAAATAAATAGTAAATTATTTCTTTGTTCCAGTGGAAATTAATCAGTCTAATCTTAGATGTATTTGTCTTTTTCTTGTGCTTATCTCTAATGTTGACTACCCTGCATTTCTAGTCACAGGTAAAGAAAGGTCGATGATGTTCAACATGGAGAAGTATCACTGGAGCAATGTGAGCTACGTCAGTTTTATGTTAGTAATTACACAGGATTCAACTTCATCTGATTATGGTAGATATAATCAGGCATTATGGTAGATATCACATGAAGATATAATGTGGCCACTGAATCACACATGCAAGAAGTCCCAAGGCACAATGCTATCATGCTTTAAAAAGAGTCTGGAGGCGGTACATTACCAGTGTTTGTTTTATAATTGACTGTAGGAAGTTTTTTTTTATTTTATATATTGTGTTCTGTGTGGAACTTACTTTTTTTCTTCTTATTTTTCTCCGAACCAAGCTATACTTGCTGAATGTTCCTTAAAACAGTGTGTCTGCTCCCAAACATACGTACAATACCCCACTTATATGCATGGCTCTGACTATGAAGAAGTAAACCTGTACAATTTAATGAAGTTTGTGCATTGAAAGACCTTTGGATGTAAGATACTTTATTTTCAGAATCGAGAGCTGAAGTGATGTATGTTGTAGGCCAACCTGGAAGTTAGCGTCACCCTTATTCCCTCCACAAAACCCCAATAGGATTTTACATTGACTTTTGTATTATTGCAAAAAGTTTAACTACAAATTTAAAGCCACCATCTCTAAGTTTGAGTTAGAATAGTACACGATTTAAAATGCAACAAGGCTATGAACGTAAATATGAGTTTTCCTATTCAGTGCGAGACCGTCGTTTGAGGTCGAAACGTTGCAATTTATTAAACTTCTTTGGGATGAAATAAGAAATAGAAATAGTGCGCAAGTTCTTTTAGCATTTCAGCTCAGTTTTCTTTTGATCGAGCACCTGCTGAAGTGATGTTTGATGATAACTTGTGTTAATCATAGAACTCAGGTTTTGATCTACAAAAATGTATTTTCCCTGCAGTATTCTATAGAACAAAATAAAAGGTATAAAATATTATAATTTCTCCTAATAGCAATGCTACTTCTAATGTGATGTGTGAACTGACAATGAACTCGTACGTGTACCCATTTTCCTACAGAGATGCCCCTTCTGTAAAAATTGTCAATAAATAAAATTTATTTTTGTAAACCAAAGCTTTAGACAAATTTATTAATTAGGAGACAAAAAGGAGCAGGTTACATTCATAAAAGACATACAGCATCAAGACATTATATATGTACATATGTGTGTGTATGAGCTAGAACATCAAGACATCAGACTGGATGGGTGATCTTGACCAAATGTCTGATTCCTGTAGGTACTGAGATGAATAGCAACTAAGCTACTTCCACCACCTGTCTTAGTTCTTCAATCAGAGGGACTAGCTCCTTCTCAAGACTGAAGATCAAACCTAAATATGAAAGAAAAAAAATCAGGGAAATGAATCATTGAACTGTTATTGTCATGAGCATTCAACTGGCTCTGTGGCTTTTGTCCGATTGGAGAGACTCACCTGTGTTGGCATTACTACTTGCGATGAAACTTATCACTAAAGGTAATCGGTTGAACTGTACAATCTGCCAAGGATATAAATAACCGCATATATTATAACAAGAAATGTTTAATGGACAAGTTTCACATTCCCAAGGTTCTCATAAATGGAAATAGCAAGTCATATGTGTGTTTAAATATAAAGTACCTGATATGTGTTATAGTAACAAATGATGCTCTTATTTTTGGACAAGCCGAGCTTGCTGCCCTGGTCAGTTGCCAAGGCAAAGGTTGACAGGAACGCTGGCCGTAGTGCATAGTCAGGGGCATTGTCATTGGCAACTAAAGGAGAAAACAAGTAAAATCTCAGATGGAGCTTCAGCAGACATACAAACAGACATGAAACTCAGAGCTGAGGCTGTTACCTTTGATTACAGGGACTCCATCTCTATCAGTCACCACTATTGCATGGAGTCCTTCAACACTGATGATGGCATAGAAAAGTAATCATTGATTACAACTCAGAATGCAAAATGAAGTACAAAACTTGTTTAAATCCAAGATAAATCCGTTTACCTTGGCAGCTGTTTATACAAATAACTCCTCAGATTCTGTAACAATCAAATCAAACGCATTATGACATTTCTAAGAAAAGTTGCTTCAATAAATGCATTACAAACATACTCACATCTGCCATATTCATTAGATTGACTAAGTAGCTCCCCTGCTGCGCCCTGTAGCAAAAACATTAAAGGACGACGTGGAAGTTACGCGAAATTTTGACAGTAACGTTATCTTGTGGGCATTACATTCATTGTCGTCAGCAATTTCTAACTAAACACTATCATTTCTGTATATAATTATAAATGAAGGATATATATATTAAAGGCATAAGACGCAAAATGTAATACTATTACCTTAAATTCAACCCCGTTTTATAAAAAGTTCTTCACTTGTCTAATGTTTATGTGCGATCATCACATGACAGAAAACACAAGCTTTTCCGTATACGTAATATCCGTTAACGTCACGTATTCAGGAGAGTGCGTGTAGTTTACACCACGAGGCCATCTAGTGGTGGCTGTTGGTTTTGATGTTAGTAGTAGAGTGTTTGTCTTCATCTCTTTATGTAAACTGTCAATTGATTAGTTCAAATTAAAGTAGCCTAAGTAAAAGTGTGTAGTCATTTTATCCCCTAACTAAAGGTTCTTTAATGGCATTAAATAAAAATAAAATATACACGTGGTAAGCTAAGTTGAAGCCAGATAGAACATAAACCTGACCGTCAAGAACTTTTTGACTCTCAAAATAAATTATAGACCCATCCATTCATATAGAAATGAATTGTAGTTTATAAATAATATAAATTTATAAATAATAAATGTTGCATGATTGCTAAACAATAACTTTAGTAGATTATTTAACATACAAATGACAGAATCTATAATTTTTTTGTCAGATTTTCATTCTAACGATAAAATCTTGATTATACGGTATTATTACTTTGTCTTCTAGACAAAATTCATCTTCATAAAGACAGAAACATTCAATGATCCTGATTTCAGAATATTATCCTCTGATATAAAGTAGCCTACCTTTTTTCTTCTTTTAAGAAAATGTTCCTAAAATAAATAATATCATTGAGTCTGTTGTAAAGAACCTTTCATTTTTTGTATTGACATTGACAAAATGTAAAATTGTATTGATTTGTGTAGCCTTGTTCAACCTCTTATGATGTCCCCCTTGTTAACAAAAAAAAATTTCTCTTCGGTTAATGTCTTGTATCCTAACATTCCCAGGTGAAAAGGAAATGTATTTAAAATGTACTTATTTTGATATACTTAATGTATTTTAAGTGCACCGTATTAAATATGTATTAAATGTGCTAAATTGAAACAACTTCAAGTATATTAAGTGTACTTTAATATGTATTTAAGTTCAATTTTAAGGTAATAGTAATATATTTTATTATATTAAATTGTGCTAAAATGGAACCATTTTAAGTACATTTAATGTAATATAATAGCACTTATTTAAAGTGTATTTTAATACACTTTAAATCGATTTTAGAAATACAGCATTAGTATATTTTAGCTTCACATTAATGCGTTCTAAGTATATTTTAAATATAATTTCAGCTTATTAATAATGTATTTGTAGAACAATATAGGACCCACTATTAACATATTAAAAATATATTTTTTCCAAAAACCATTTAATATAAAAATAATATATTTTAATGTATTAAAAATACAGTTAAACATTTTAATTCAACAAAACCCAGTAAAAAAATATTTCTACAAAACACACAAACACTCTTTGAAAGATAAACTTTAATGCACTACATCAGTAAAGCATTATGAAAACTAAACAAAATACATTAACATAAAATGCATTGATTTGCAGAGGTATTAAACAGAACAAAAAATAAATAAATAAATAAACTAACTGAAAGGAGTAGTTCACTTTAAAAAAAAAACTTTTGCTGATAATTTACTCACCCCCATGTCTTCCAAGATGTCCATGTCTTTCTTTCTTCAGTCGAAAAGGAATTAAGGTTTGATGAAAACATTCCAGGATTTTTCTCCATATAATGGACTTCACTGGGAACAAAACGGTTCAAGGTCCAATGGCTAACAGTCAATTTGTCGTGAAAGCATGAGAATTGCTCAATTGCGAGAGTCTCGTGCTGAATGCTTGAGAGTTGGCAGCCCTGACAAATCTTTTTTCAAGTCAATTCATTCATTTCGTTCGTTGAATGAACCTAATGACTCAGAAAAAGATTTGTTAATTTTGATGAACGAGTTTGAATAGGAGAGTTATGAACATGCATAACAGAACAGAGCATGGCGACCATTTGAGCTTATAAAACTTAAACGTTGTTTTTTTTTTTTTTTTAAATGACCGATCATTTCGCTTGATAAGACCCTTATTCATCGTCTGGAATCGTTTAAAGCCCTTTGAACAGTTTGCACAGAAACTGCCTTTTGGACCTTGAACCGTTTGGTTCCCAATGAAGTCCATATGGAGAAAATCCTGAAATGTTTTCATCAAAAACCTTAATTTCTTTTCAACTGAAGAAAGAATGACATGGATATCTTGGCATGGGGGTGGGTAAGTTATCAGCAAAAGTTTTTTTTTTTTTTAAGTGAACTAATCCTTTAAGTCAAACACAGTGAAATACAATAGCAAAAAGTAAAGTGGCCAAGTCGTGAGTAAAAAGAGAAGTTCGTGACTTGTTCAGTCTGCCATAGACTCTTTTGGGGACATCAGAACCACCGAGGGAAATCTGGAAAGAATAAAAAAAACAAGCATTAGTATAAACTTGTTCATTTATAATTCTAATAAAAAGCTGTCACTTTGTTACTTAATTCAGAACACTTACTGAAGTATTAATGCACAAAAGTCAGATATAATTATTATAACAAATAGGATTTTTCTTTATCATAAAGAATTTTCTTACCATGTCTGAGGTTTCAGGAAGACAGCTCAGATGATCTTGGGCTTGAGCTGAATGAACCTCGTTTCATGGACTCCAGGGCCTCTTTGAGAGATGATAGTATCCCTGGAAGCTCTACAAAAAAAAATAAAGTTGCATGTTATACAAAGTTAGGGCAGAACAAACACTAGTTTGTGTTCTTCATATATAATTTGTATTTTGTTTAAATGGTAAAACATATTTAATGAACCATTACTGTAACTTCCACGCTATTATTGAAGTAATTATTCATTATTAATAAAGACAGAACATTCTATTGAAAGTTACAAGTTGGTGACAGCTGATAACTTAGTAACTAATAATTAATTAGATTTTACTATGAATTAAATATCACAAATGTGAAAGTTTTATTAGAGCTTAAAATATATTATAATATTTAAAACACAAGAAGTTACTTAGGGACAATCAAGCCTGTCGTGTAATCACCATTAATAACCTTTTTTCTGAAAACACAGTGTGCAATGTTTTTATAGTTGCATTATGTCACTGTCTAGATCTATAACAATTAAGTTGATAGACGTCAATGGATAGACGTTAACTCGCTTTAGTGTCAAATCAACAGAAACGCCAGTAATCCACAGAACATCGTCATCAACTTCTGAAAATATTTGCTAAACCCAAAGTGAGAATAAAGCCAATTACACTAATCACTTAAACTAATAAACTTACCACCAAGAAGTAAGATCTTTTCTGGCAGTATCTTGCTCTGTCCATGTCGTGGCGGCGCAGCTCTGCGTTGTCCTCTTCACTGCTAAATTGTTCGCGGGAGCTGACGACCTGGTAATCTGCTCGTGTGTTCTCTTAATATTAGATCGGTGCTATCCACATTCACTAGGTCCGAGCCAGTGAAATAACAAAGCAAAATTTGGAAAATAGCTGCTACATGATTTCTGTTGAGATATCCGTCCGAAGCTAATGGAATACCACAGACAGTCAGTATCCGTTGTCCGCGCCCCGCCCAACATGTAAGTTCAAATGGCAGTGTGTGATTGGACGATTGCCGGCAAGCTTGTTTTGAAAAGATTGGCTCTGATTGGTCCAAATGAATGCAACTGGAAATATTAACTAACATCCACAAAAAAGAAACAACTCTGTTAATATAAACCTAACATGCTTTATAACAAGTTTTTTTATTCATTTTGACTAAACAAATGTAAGAGTCAAGCTTTAAGAAATTTATTTTGTTTTTCTAGTATGTACACCTGATCTTTTATGTTGATGTGTGCACGTACTGGTATTCACTTGTTTTGTGGAAAAGACTATTTGATTAATTAATGCAGAAGTATAGAAGTGCATTACTTGTTAGTCAAATTTTAGTGCTTTTCATAATTATAACAAATTAATTTAAAAAAGTTAAACCTAAAACACATAATATAAAGTGTGAAATACATATGCATTGAGTTAAGTGTTGGTAGTATTACAAAAAGTGTGGTAGTTTTTGGTATATTTCTTAAAAGCTTAACTGAGCACATATTTATAATTAAAGTGCTACTTCTAGTCTTTGTAGAAATATACAATTAATTTCGATACATGTTTAATTGCCTTCATGTTAGGAAGGGAATTAAAGGGACTTGACTTGAATTTTTAAACTTGAAGTGAACACAAAAATACTTTAATTTAGCAACAAGTATGCTTTCTGTAAATACACTAAAACTTCACTAAAACTGTGTTTGTTTTTAGCATATTTCTAAAAGTGTAATTAAGTGTATATTTATTATCATTGCGTTTCTAGTAAAACATTTTTAAATATAATTAAAATATGTTTGTATTTAGCATATTTCTTAAAAATGTAATTAAATACCAATGTACTTCTAGTACACTTTTTAGAAACATATTTAAAGCATGATTGTCATTAGCATATTTATTAAAAATATAATTAAGCACACATTTATTACCAATGTACTAATAATATACTTTTTTAGAAATACATTAAAAGTATGCTTTTCTATAGTGTATTTCTTAAAAGTGTATTTAAACATATATTTATTACCAATGTACTTCTAATATACTTTTTAGAAATACATTTAAAGTATAATTATCATTAGCATATTTATTAAAAATATAATAAAGCATACATTTATTACCAATATATTACTAATATACTTTTTATAAATACATTAAAAGTATGCTTTTCTATAGTATATTTCTTAAAAGTGTAATTAAATATATATTTATTACCAATGTACTTCTAGTATACTTTTTAGAAATATACTAAAATGCAATAAAATACATTTTTAGTACACTTTAAATAAGCATGTTGTAAATACAAATGTATTATAAACACACTATTTGTATTTCAAATATATTTTTAATACATTTAATACAACGTCTTTTTCACCTGGGTTTGCAATAGAAAAAAATTAATTTAAAAAAGATTATTTAACATAACTCAATTCGTGTCGTTGTACTGTGCTTATCATTTTTTTTGCTGCACTTTTGTTGTTTTAATAGTGAATTATGCTAATGACTTGTACTCCACATTCCAATAAAGCTTTTCTAGTGCATAGAATGAAAAGCTTTCATGTGCGGATTAGCACTGAAACAACGGTTTCTTCAGTCCTCACAAACCAAGTAGAAAACATAATTAGAGAACATAATCCAGGCCAATGCTTTTCCAGCCCTTCATTCCCTCAATCACCCCATAACCTTCTACATCCCAGCACACAGTTTTATGATCTCTTTATATAGGACGGGGGAGTCTGGATTTCATTTTTTAACTGCATGGTTTTGTTTAAACAGATGTTAATGTTAGACAGATCTGAAACCTGAGTGGTGTATATATAACCTATATGATTATGTGTGACGAAGAGATGACGTCTGGATTTCTAAACGCTTCAGCTGAGAACGTTTATGGTGAAAAGAGCGCTTTCTCACAAACAGAACACAATATTGTCGCTACGTACCTCATCACAGCAGGTAAATAGCAGTGGTTGTGTGTTTACCTTTTGTATTTGATGTTAGCAATTAGCTATGAACTGAACCTTTTAAATAAGTAGCCTAATTTAATATTAATCAAGTTCATAATTGAATAGCCTAATTTTTTGAATTGGCATATCTTCTCATTAAGTAAGAGTTTAGTAAGCCAGATGCCAAGAATCACTTGGTTTCTCCTAAAAATATTCACAAATAATTGGATAGAACATTTGTTCCAAGATTTTAGTAATGTTCTCAAAATGTTAGCATAAAAAATGTTAGGCCAAGACCAAGCATGGAACTTTTTCTCTCTCTTTTTTTATTTATTTTTTTTTTAACATTTTAGTTTGACGGTTCTCTCAAACTTAAGAACAAACGTTAACGTTTTTATAAACATTTGCCATGATGTTGATTATGGAACGTAGGCTATTTTACGTTTTAGATTAACAAAATTGTCTAATGTTCTGAAAAGGTTCTCTCAAAGTTTCGAAAAAACATTATAGTAGCCTAATGAAAATAGAACATTTGTCTGATTAAATTCAGGACAGTATTTTTAAGCATTCCTTGAAACTGACATTTACAGATTCAGCCATCCAGTGTAACCAGCAGGGGTGTGTATAAAATGGGAAACTGAAACCGGGAAATGTTTTGAATGGACATGAAATATGTGTGTGAGCCAATATCTTTGTGTCCACAGATGTCTGAATAGTTTATTCAAAAATGAACAATTTTGTCATCATTTACTCATCGTCAAGTTGTTTCATACCAAGCCATTGACTTCCATGGAAGAAATACTCAACTGTTGATTACCAACATTCTTCAAAATATCACCTTTTGTGTTCAACAGAAGAAAGAAACTCATTCAGGTTTGGAACAACACGAGGGATGCGTAAATGATGACAAAAGTTTGTGTTTGAGTAAACTATCCATTTAACCTCCTGCTCTCCATTTCTATGTCTTTTTCTATCTCTACCAGGAGTGGTCAGTCTGACTAGTAACATTGTGGTGCTGCTGATGTTTGTGAAGTTCAGAGAGTTGCGTACTGCAACAAATGCTATCATCATTAATCTGGCTTTCACTGACATTGGTGTAGCCGGTATCGGTTACCCCATGTCAGCAGCCTCAGACTTGCACGGGAGCTGGAAATTTGGCTACATGGGCTGCCAGGTGTGCACCTACTACTTTTTCAATAAACACAATCATTTTGATTATATAATTAAGCTAAATTTAGTCATAGCTAAGTAGCTTTGTTAGGGGACAATGATGAGTATAAAGCACACATGTAGTTTTGCAACCTGAACTAACCTTGCATTTTATTTCGAATATTTTGACAAAATTGTTTCACTACTTTTTTACTTCTAAGACATAATAATGCCAACAAGTGCTAGATATAAATATTTGAGACACACTTTTTCATTAAATCTCATATTTGTTTTGCTTAATTCCACTTGTATACTTTCTTGCATAACAATAACAGAACGTGTTGCCTCTGTTACAGATCTATGCTGCCCTGAATATATTCTTCGGAATGGCCAGTATTGGGCTGCTCACTGTGGTTGCCATTGACCGATACCTTACTATATGTCGATCTGATGTAGGTATGAATCTGTCCATTTAACTGCCTGAATGAAATATGAACCACTAAGGACCGTCATTGACTTAGTGGAGGGTCAATGTCACTTATGCCAAATGCTGTAGGATATCTATTAATGTGTGTTTGTTACAGGACAGAAGCTGACAACATTGTCATACGCACTTCTAATTGTGGCTGCTTGGTTGAATGCTGTGTTTTGGTCAGCCATGCCCATCATTGGTTGGGCAGGATATGCCCCTGACCCCACGGGAGCCACCTGCACCATCAACTGGAGAAACAATGACGCGTGAGTGAATGATATTACAGGCCAGACCATAGATAACCATTTTATTCCTTTACCAATCTTTTATCAGTTTCACCACTCTGTAAAGCTTTTTTTCCTTTAGATTGTGAATCTTAAAAGTGGAGAGGGCATTACAAGTGGGACTAATCCTGTTTGCTTTTAGATCTTTTGTGTCCTACACAATGACTGTGATCACTGTCAACTTCATCATTCCACTGTCGGTCATGTTCTACTGCTACTACAACGTCTCGGTTACTGTGAAGAGGTTCAAAGTTAGTAACTGCCTAGACAGCATCGACATGGATTGGTCTGACCAGATGGACGTGACCAAGGCAAGCAAAAGTATTTTATTTATTTGTGCCATATTTCTCCCATTCACATGAGGGTAAATGGAACCATTAACTAAAACTATCAAAAATGATATTAAATACAAAAAGAGAAATTTTGTCATGGCACCTTAAAATAAAAATGGTTTAAGTACTAGTTAGTTAAAGCTAATTAGAAATATTTTATATAAACAAAAAAATTACTAAATGCAAACTGGAAATTAAAATGAAAACTGAGGGGATGTTTACACAAGATTATTTTCAATAAAAAACGAAAAACGTTTTATGCGTTGTGGCTGTTTTTGAAACTTTTGAAAATTGGTATAAAAGGCAAGTTTTTGAAAACGAAACCATTATCGTCTCTGTGTAAACTACAAAAAACCGTTAATTTGTGAAAACAGTGACATCATGCGCATGGAGTGACATCACCAACTACTGGCCTGGCATGCAGTACATCATTGTCGTGTAACATCCTAAAAATGTAAAAAAAAAAAAAAAAAAAAACAACAACGTCGGTGTTGTTAAAACGATCCCCGTTTACACAATTCGCAAAAATGTCAAAAAACGCTGTATTATGCTGCCAGACCAGTAGTTGGAAAAATTACGCACATAAGGAGTGAAGGCGTAAATGCACATGACGTCACCGTTTTCACAAATTCGTGTTTTTATTTTATTTTACAGAGACTATAAAGGTACGAGTTTCAAAAAATGCACTTTGAAACCCGTTTTCGAAAGTTTGCATTTTCAGGACCCCAAAACACATACAATTAATTCCATTTTTAGTTGAAAATGGTGCAGTGTAAACGGCCCCCTAATCAAAATATAAACAAATACAATAGGCTAATCGTAAATACTGCTTGACTGGTTTTGTGTGCCCTCTGGTTTTCATTAACTTGAATGCTTAATTGTTTTTTATAGATGTCCGTTATAATGATAGTGATGTTCCTGGCTGCCTGGTCTCCATATTCGATTGTGTGTTTGTGGGCATCATTTGGTGACCCTAAAAAGATTCCAGCTGCAATGGCCATAATTGCCCCACTCTTCGCCAAGTCCTCCACCTTTTACAATCCTTGCATCTATGTCATCACCAACAAAAAGTAAGGCCTCCTTGTCCCATCTTTGTCACTTTCTTTCTTTCTTTTTCTTTCCTTACTATTAAGTTGCATTTGTTGACTGCAGGTTCAGGAGAGCCATCATTGGAATGTTACGATGTCAGACACGACAGCGAATGAACATTACCAACCAGCTTCCAATGACAGTGTCTTCTGTGCCACTCAACCCTTAAATGAAGAGAAAATCAGATATTTAAACATTCATAAAACATCAGCGCTGGACGCTATCTGTCTGCTCCACTGTTTTAATACCACTAGGGCACGATTACGTTGCAGTCTCAGGCGAATGGAACATGTTCTTTTGCCATGAATATGGTTCCTGCAACTGGCATTGCCTTCTTTTAACCTTGCTATATCTAATCTGATGCTTGTTACATAATGTCTGCAACAAATCTTGTGAAATAGCTGTTCTTGATACTGCATGTGCTCAAAATGTTTTCATTTGAATAAAAACAGTTACACAATGATTCGTTTTAAAGATTTCTTTTTTATTTTCTTTATAAAATGTGCTAAATTGAAGCATCCTTTATGACATTTATTTCACATTTTACAGATAATGAATTTGATGTGTTCTGCAACACATTAAATAAAGAAAAAATGTACAGTGCCTAAGGATTTGTAATGCCTAAGAAAATACTTTTTTAAAACTGTTATGGCGACACAATCCAAGACTTATTTTGTCAGGAGAGTGGCTCTTGAGCTACAGTAAAGATTAATTTTCAAGCTGCCCTGAGCAATTCACTGACAAATTTAGTGGGGGGTGTGGGAAAAACTGTTCCAGCATTAGTCAGACACATTGTTCTCCAGCCAGACCCGGATCTCCTCCTGATTCCGTCGCATCCATTCAATATTGTTCTTCACAGTCTCTAATGCCTGCTTCCTGGGCATCTCACCTGCTCCTGCATTTGGCTTCAGGGCAAAAAAGTGCTCCATCTAAAAGGAAACCAATTTGTGACAGTCAAACACAAACACAAAAGTGCATTAAAATCTAAATCTACCAAGTAGTAAGCTAGTAGTATTCTTTTCCAAACACAGCCTTTGTGTCTCACCTTCCATAGCAGGAGCTCGGTGTTGTATGTACTAGTAATTCTGGAGGGCAGACGGCCCAAGTTCCTGTCATTGATAGAATATCTAAAACAGACATGAGATCATATAGAACAGTGTTATTTTCAATAAGACGAAAACCGCATTTCTCTGTTCCTTTCAACTGTTAGATGAACAAACCTGTTCACTAGGTAATCCCAGTTGAGGGTCATCCATTCCCAGGCCATAGTTTTGCCATATGTGTTGTGTGACACGTATTGCACTAGACTAAAAACATCTTGACTTCTCACAATGCTTTCATTTTTAGCGGCTTCAAGCAACCTGTTATAAAAGAAAGACATTTTGAACAAATTATTTATTGAGTGCAAGTTTACTATTACAAAGGCCCTGTGTTACACCTGGTATTAAAGGACAACTCTCAATCATGTAGTAAAGTGTAACTACGTCACCTTAAAGTAAAGTGTTACCCAAAACAATTTTCAAAAAAATAAATATGTGTAAGAATCACACACAGTAAAATCTATATCATGCATTTAACTTTAATTCTGCACTGGGAAGAGGGAGATTACCTATAAAGGAGAGTGACATTTTCAACCGAAGCCAGGCCGTAGAGCAGCTTGTCTTTCTCCTGGGCGAGAGAGGCAGAGAGATACTTCTGGAACATGATTTCCCAGCTCTGTTCTGATTTTGAGTTCCTCATTCCGTATCGGTACACCAACAACCGTAAGTTGACAGCCACACTGCTGCTCCCCAATCAGAAAAAGAGCCTCTTTGATACATTGACTCTGAGTGGACCACTTTACATCCTGTGAGGTATTTATGTATGAATGTGATTACCTAATTGTTCCTTCAATCCATTTATTGAAAATTTCAGAGGCTTGGTTGAGAGCTTCCTGGTCATTCATCTGACATGCAAGGCCTAAAATTGTCTCCCTCAGCAGCCTGTACAGGGAACGGAAAAAAGAAATTCAGGGAGGCGTTTACATGACACAGTTTTCAACTAAAAATGGAAAACTTTTTCTGTTTTGGCCGTTAATTTACAAGACAACAGAGTTTTGGGGGCCTAAAAATGCAAACCTTTGAAAATGGGTTTCAAAGTGTTGTGTATACTACAAAAACACACATTTTGTGTTCAGTCTAAATAGGCATGCGCAAGTACTTGACAGCCAAAACAACAAAGTGACATTGCAAACTACTGGTCCGGCATGCATAATACAGCATTATAGTTGCAGATTTATGGGAACATGGACCGTTTTAAGAACGTCGTCGTCCGCAAAAGTTTTCACAAATGCAAAAGAAAAACTTTTCTGCTTTTAGTACATTGTTGTCATGCAAAATTACACAAGGTTTGTTGAGATTTAACTTAAATATATATATATTTTTGATTTTATATATATATATATATATATATATATACACAGTATATATACAGTATATATCTTCCCTATTGTGACATTTCTGAGGAAAACGGATTCTCGAACAAGACAAAATGTAGGATGGGACTTAATTTTGTCAATCGGGAATTTATTTGTTACCATTTGCTATTCCTGTTATCTCATTTGAGTGACAGGTTGTCCCACCCTATATGCCAGTACACACATGGAGGGGAAGTAATTTCAGGGAGGGTAAGTAATTTGATTAATGATTATGAGGGCATATGAATTTAAAATTATGATATGCACCTGTGATAAATGTTTTATAATGATTAATGAATACTGCAATATTCCATGAAGAAGATAAGAAATGTCCATTTTGAGATTCTGAATTTCAGTAATCAAAATAGGTCATGTAACTTTTTGCATACATCATCAGATATTCTTTAGAACACAACTTGTGGAGCAATGTTGCGGTCATTAAAGCAAAGGGAGGATGAAACAAACACTTAAGTCTAAGACAATAAATTTTTTAAAACTTTTTCATCTAATTGTTATAAAAAATGTATTAAATCAGAAAAGAATGCAAATCCAATGTATATGTGCGTACATAAACTTAAACACACATGCATACTATTCAACGCATAGGCCTACACACAAATGCATATTCAGCACATGTACACATCACACACATACACACACGCACATGCTAAATAGTATGCATGCATAGCATTTAACTCTGAGGTTTACAAGACTGATAAATCCAAGAATGTGTCCTTGGCTTAGCCTGTGCTATTGGAGAGCTTTTTTAGTTAGTTCTGCCAAAAAAAAAAAAAAAAAAAAAAAAACCTCACCGCTCTGTTTGGTTCCCCACATCATTCCACCCAAGGTCTCTGGATATCTTCTGGACATGGTCACGGAAGAGTTTCTAAACACGATTTCAAACAGAGCATGTAAAAAACCAGAAGATTAAAATAGTAACTTCTTGCAAACATTTATATAAAGAATTTCAGCTATAAATCTCCCGCTTGGAATAAGACCAGATTTTAACATTTGACATGTTTATTTTAATTTTTTACATAAGAATTGTATTCATGCTCTGGATGGTAGTGAAGACTTTGGCATCCAACCTGGAATTTGGGGTAAAGCACTGGGTCATCAGCCAGCATATCTCTGACGTAGGAGATAGAAGCAGATACTCGATCCCACACAATGTACTCAGTTTCATTGGCCAGATATCTTGTTAAGTTGAAGGCATTTCCATAATTGACAATATCTGCCCTGTTAATGAAAGACAAAATGCAGCACCAAAGCATGACTTGACCATCAGTTGTTGTTGTTTTTTTTTTACTGTCAGCAAGTCGAGATTGAAAGCTAGCGTTCTGCAGTTGGAAAATGTTTTTTACGAACTTACCGTCCAAATGCAAATACATCATCAATGTAGCTGCTTCGGTCAGTAGCATCATACACCTGAAAAAAATAAAAAAATAAAATAAAAGATAAGATAAGCATCATTTGAGTTTATATAATTTATCACACTCTCTGCAGAACATCATTGCTCTGATTGGCCAATCGCAATATTACTCCGTCATCCGGGGTAACCCTGTCATCTGGCGTAGTCTCTCACAGGGGTGGGTCGTCCACCGCGGTCTGCGCATGGTTTGCGTACAATCTCATTTAGATTCAAACGCAATTGGCGCCATACAGCGTCTCAAGTATTGTCTGTAAGTATAAATTACCTCAGGTACAGAATTTATTTTACTGTAACATTGTTACAATGTCTTGTTTCTTGTTGTGTGCGTTATAGGGGACTACTTTTTTGCGTAAGCTAAATTTACCCTTTTCACAGACTTAACTGTTGTGATGGCGTTTTTTTTATATTTTCATTTTTTAATACATTCATAACACTGGATACTTTGTATTATATTACCTTTTCATCAAATTACCAAAAAATATTACCACTATTGTGGAGTTTTACTTTTGCTATTTGAGCAAATTGGAACACACGAAAGACAAAAATATTTAATTCGGTCTCTCACGACTTGCTTCCTTCTGAGAAATTCGGAAACGTGAAAATTATATTAATGAGAAAGAAATATTAATGATTATACCTCATGATCTGTGAAAAGTTGCTCAGCAATAGTGCTCCACACACTGTCGTGGTGATTTACTCGATAAAAGCCCATGTGGTCTTTGTTGACTTTGATAAGACCATCGGTTGCAGGGGAATATCCAGCAATGACGTCCTCTAAATAAACACAGGCCAGAAATTAATTACATTGCAGGAAACCTCAAACCTAACGTACTTCTTAGTGTCAAAAACAGTCTAAACATATCTTGTTAACCTGTTTTGTCAAATAAGAAAGAGCTGTTTTTGGAGTTGAGTGTTCTCCATTTCACAGGAATGGTCCATTTGTATCTGTGGGACAAGAGAGATCATTGTGAACTAATGAACTTTTCAGTGTGCCAAATGAGAGAAGAAGAATCAGAGGTGAGTTTAGTTCGTTATCTGTGTTCCTGTAAAGAATAACGATAATTATGGTGTAGTTTATTGGATGACAGATTAGATAAGGACGTATGTAAAGACTAGAGCAGTGCTTTTCAATTCATGGGGTGCTGTAAAATGAGTTGTAGGTTTGTTCTGATTGTTGACAGTAAGAATAAAGCAATTATATAATTAAGAATTCGATAGGCAAAATACATGGCCTTATTAGCTTTTAAAAGGAAGGACAAAAGCGCTTTCTGCGTTTTTTTGTTGTTGATGTCAAAGGCTGTGCTTTTGTTTAATAGTATTTTGGTGCAGATTCATCTGTCACTTGGCAGTATGGTGAACACAATCTTTGATAGTGTAAGCATTTTCTGCACATGCCATGTTACTTTTGTAAATTGTTGGGCCTATGTGGTTCATGGTAATTTTATTGACTTCCCGATGTTTTATTCCACAGAAAATATTTTGATGTAGAGAGATGCGGGAATGTCATCAGGCTCACCCCAGGGGAGTGGTGGGTTGGCTGGGGTCAGCATTGGGATCCAGGAGGAACCTGTTCTGGATGAGTTTTGCTTCAGTGTCTGTGATGGTCAGATTAAGAACAGGATAACCCATCTGCTTGGTCCATGTGTCCATAATGTCTGCCACAGGTAAGCCACTCTTCTAAAGTATGACCCAAAATATATATAATAGGCATATATCTAAATAGTGTGCTGACAAAAATGTGTTAAAAACATTAATTTATTTAAACAAATTAATGAGAGTTAGTAGACATGTAGTTGCAAAGTTACTTGAAAGTGGACTTTCCCATATTTTTCCCTAAATGTGTCACAACATGTGGTTTTATATATATATATATATATATATAAACATTAAAACAGCAAGGTATGACCAATAAAAGCTATTTACATCTTCCATGGCTTTCCAAAAGTCTGCAGTCTTAGCATTCTGGAAGAGGAAGTTTTTAAGATATTGCTGTGGTAAAAAAAGAAATAGGGTTAATTTAAGATAAAAGCAGTGTAGAATCATTGGAAAATTAGTGTAAAAAGTGAGACGCCTTACTCGACATCCATCCCTAAATGTGTCACGGCCAAGCAAGTCCTCCAGCATACGTAAAATAGAGGCTCCCTAAAGCAGAATGAGATTAGAGTGACCAATTCATAGCAAAAAGTTAATAGAGCAACATCACTACGTAAGGCATCACTGAATTTACCTTGTTATATGAGATGGCATCGAACACGGATGTGATCTCAGCAGGGCTGGACACATCCACAATAATAGGATGGGAAGAGAGAAGAGCATCATCAACCATGACAGGAAATACATCATTGATAAGCATGATGTCGCGCTGGGAACACAGAGGATGACATAAACATGACATCTAGCCTCAATGTGATTAGATGGTTTCAGAGAGATGTTGCCTATTTAGGAGTAGCTACATTTGAATGATTAAGGCATGTGCTCACCATTCCCCAGTCATCCTCAGCTTTTTCCACTCCCACATACTCAAAAAAGCTGGCAAAGCCCTCGTTCAGCCACAAGTCGTCCCACCAGTCCATAGTCACAATATTTCCAAACCACTGCAGATTAAAGACAGAACATGGGTCAGTTGTCTAAACTGCTTAGACTAGTCTATCTATTTTTCCAACGCATTCTCATCCCAAGGCATCATATACGACTCTTTTGCCAAAGCGTAGACATCCAACGCACATGGCACCCTTTAGCGTCAATATTACACGCTTCGGTGGTAGGTTTAGGTTTGGGGTAGGGATAGGGTTAGACCACTAGGAGGCGCCTTCTGCCCCATATATATCTGCTTCTCATTTGACGCTAAAGGTTGCCATGTGCGTTGGATGTCTACACTTTGGCAAAAGCGTCGTATATGACGCCTTGGGATGAGAACGGGCTCATTTTTCTGGTCCTAACTTTTGTTTTAATCAGTTACATAAAATGGTGGTTTGATCTAATTTGAATTGGAAAATGAAGACTGATTGCCTCTTGTCTAACTAGTCGGTCAAACTAAACTGTAGCTCTTAAGACACAGTATTAATATAGTGGCTAAGTTTAAGCAACTGGCCACAGTTCCTTAAATGGTAGACCCTAAAAACCTCATTCAGCCTTATATTGTTCCTGTAACCAGGCCTTTAATAAAAATGTGTTTATTCAAAGTTGAAAAGAAATTCAATACTCAAACTCAGTCAGCTGCAGTATAATGAAAGCTCAACAAAAAGACTCCAAGTGAATGTCTTTAAAAGGAAATAAGTTACAAATTGTCTAAATTACGTCATGATTTTAGACCATCCACGGTTTTTACAGTTCTATAATAATATGACATTTTTTAGCCCTGTGTAACTTCGGATTGTTTTTGGATTCCGCTTCCAACAACCTTGGACCTGGCCATAAAAAGATAATCTTATCAGTGTACAATGTGCCTGCAGTCATGATCCTAAAAAACATCACTACGTTGGATGTTTCTGAGAGGGTGTAATATGTAACTGTGTGATAGAAATCTTTATGGTAATCATATTTTTCTCTGTCAGTCTTGTTACTGTAAATCGGCCTGATAAAATTCAGCCTATTTGATGGAAAATGCAGTTACAGGAAGCAGTAAAATGAGATGCAGACTCAGTACAGGGTGTTCTGCCAAAGCCTGTTCTGAAGTGTGACTGATAATGTATATGCTATCGTCCTCGCTCTGCGCAGTGTCCGGGAACCTGTAGTGTGCTTGCTTTGATATTAAAGCTGCAGTCTGAACATGACATGCCAGGTTAATTAGCTTCACAACTCGTAATCTTTCCGTGATTACCATTAGACCGTAAATGTGATAGGGTTAGTAACCTGGTGAACAAGCTCATGTGCAATGACACTGGCCACTCGCTGTTTGTTGATTGAGGAGGACTCCTTCTCATCGAACAGCAGGTTGGTTTCTCTGTAAGTAATCAACCCCCAGTTCTCCATCGCTCCTGTCCCAAAGTCTGGGATTGCAATCTTATCTGCAGAAGAAACAGAATACATCCTATATTCCTGTCACAATATATCATACTGTAGATAAAGACTAGGGCTGTCAAATGATTAATCGCATTCAAAATAAAAGTTTGTGTTTACTTAATATATGTGGGTGCACTGTGTATAATTATTTTATATATATATATATATAAATACACACACATGCTTGTATATATTTAAGAAATATTTACATGTATATACTGTTTATACATTTATATATAATTTATATTATATATACTGTACATATAAATATTTTATATATAAATAATATTTTTTTCTTAAATATACAAGCATGTGTGTGTATTTATATATATATACAAAATAATTATACACAGTGCACCCACATATATTATGTAAACACAAACATTTATTTTGGATGCGATTAATCGTGATTAATCGTTAGACAGCCCTAATAAAGACATAATATAAATAAGTTTAAAAGATATCATAAATCAAGTTTGTAGAGCTGTTAAATCTTAGAAGGGTAAATGATAAAAAAAGTGTTAAAATAAGCTTAAATTCATAAGTAAAAAAAAAGCTTAAATTCAGTGAAAAGTACTAATATTTTCCTTATACCTGGCATTTAAGAAGATACACTTATACACTTATTAATACTTTCAGAAATATTTTAAAATAGGCTATATATTAAATTTAATGTTAAAAAATTCAAACAAATATCAATAATGTTTAATTTATAAATTAATCATAAATGTAACATTTTGGGGGAGTTGCACCACATGACGTATTACAACCTATAAAAAGTCAAATTGATTTTTTTTTTCTGTGTTGGTCACACCACATGCCAAGACTTACAAAGTATATTAAGTAACAAAACTGTTATAATATTTCTGTTTAGACAAAAAATCATAAAAAATACTGTCCACTTAACAACCAATTACTTAACAAGGGTTTCTTTTGAGAATTTAATTTTTTCCCCTTCATTGTGATATTGGGACAGTTTAAAATGAATATGAAAATAAATTTAAATTCATAGATTGAAAACAGGCTAATCATGAAAGAGTTGTATTCAAGTTATTATATGAATTGGTTTTATGTATTTTTTAAATAAATTAATAGATACAGAAAACATTGCACTATAAAATAAAAATTATAAGTAATAATTAATAATGATGATGAGACCACTAATATGATAAACAGTTAAATATTTTGAAAATGTATCTGCTGATTTACCAAGTTTCTCTATAGAATAGTCCATGTCAAAATACTCCTCAAAGTAATCAAATATGATCTTAGTGACATTTGCAGCATATGCAGTGGTTGAGATCTGCGAAGGCTGAGCATAGATCCTCAACTGTCAGGGGGAGAGAAAGAGATGAATAATGAAAATCCACAGGTTTCAGTGTTCCGACTGTTAGGAATTATTCAGTAAATCCTGGTTTAGAAGAACAAACAGCTAAAAAAAATGTCTTACTGGGATTCCTTTTTTCGATGTTCGCTCCACATATGTGAACTGGTGCACCGCAAAACATACCAGATAGGTGCTCATCTTTACAGATTTTTTAAAGGAGGTTTTTGTTTTTTCATCTGACACTTTCTCTGTGTTCTGTGAAAGAGAGCCAAAAGATGTGTTTAAAGGAATATTAACATCTAATATACAGTTGTGGTCATTTCATTATGATATAAATGTTTTTCTCCAAAACACATTGGCCACAATTAGTGCACCCCTAGAAATATATTAGAAGTGTATTCCCATTCATATTAAAAAAAAGAAATTAAGCACACCAGGGTGACTAGAAATATTCAATTATCCATAGGACTTGATTCACAGGATTCATGAGGAAACACAAAGGCCAAATTCCCTTAATCATCCAACACAATGAGTAAAACCAAATAATATAGTTCTGATGTGCATCAAACGATTGTTGAGCTTCACAAAATAGAAAGTGGCTGTAAGAAAATAGCTAAATAATTCAATTTCCACCATCAGGGCAATAATTAGGAAGTTTCCAATCAACTAAAGATGATACGAATCTGCTTGGAAGAGGAAATGTGTCTATATTGTCTATCAGGACAACAATCCAAAACAAACATCAAAATCAACACAAAAATGTGTCTCTGAGCAAAATGAAGTTTATGCCATGACATGTCCCAGTCCTCTAAACTGAACCCTATAGAAATGGAGTGGAGTAAACTGAAGAAAAGAAGCGACTATAGGAATCTGAAGGATCTGGAGAGATTCTGTATGGAGGAATGATCTCTGATCTCTTTTCAGTAGTTCTCCAAACTCATCAGTCATTATAGGAGAAAACCCAAAGCTGTTATCTTGGAAAAAGGAGGTTGCAAAAAGTTTTTAATAAAAGGGTGCCAATAATTGTTGGAGAAAAGCATTTATTTCACAATGTGATTTACCCCCGTTTCAATTCTTTTACTTCAATGAAAGGTTTGATTTTTTGCTAAAAGGATCATCAAAAGGATAAACAATGCAGATTTATATTTACAGTTTTTGGGTTCTCTAATAATTCTGACCACAAATTTATCATCTGATCAGATCCTCATTTACCAAAACCACACACTTGCACAGACTGATGGTACAATTCTAGGTTTAAAAGTTCAAGTTCTACAAACAGCAGGGGAATATACCTCCACAGGCATGTTGGACAGCGCTTCATATGCACTGTCATGGGTGATGGAGATTGTGTAGGTGGCTTTTTTGTTGGGCTCATCAAAACATGGAAAAGATTTACGAGCGTCTGTGGGTTCATGGTCTGTTGCAGCGATTTTCCTATAAAAGATCAGAGCGGGATTCATAAAAATCAAATAGCGGTTTACGTTTACCACATTGACCATGTGGGGAAAGCCCAACCACATTTTCATTAACATCTAATCAAGTTTGATTATGGCTAAATTAAACTCTCTGTGTGCAACAAAATAGTTTTTGGTGTTCTCTGCAGTTTTGCCCTTGCAAATGCTATAAAATAATATTAAAATTTATATTGATTCACATGCTCAATTCCTGTGTGATTTTTCAACATCATAGATAGTAAAGACTTTGTTGATTATGATATGATAGATGATCACCCATGATGCATGATACGAGTTGCTATTTCATAACATTAGGAATGCCATTCCTATTGTAAGCTTTGTTAACTGTTAGTATTTCTCAGATCTGAAACTGAAAGAAAAAAAAACTGAACAGTGCAATACAGTGCTAAAATCTATATTACTTCATGATCAAATAAGCTTTAACAGATGTAGATATCTCATTCTTGGCACCTTTCTGCTTTTGCTCCAAGAAATGAGTTTCAGATCAGTTCAGTTCAAATTTCACACCATTCCCAAATCAGATCAAATGTGACCCTACTTGTTGTAGCATTGTTAAATAACATTGTAATCTCTGTGGGATGTTCTACTATTTTTGATATCTCCCTTAGCGACTATAATTCAATTCTCTTTGAAGCAGAGGTCTCTGACCTTCTTATACAAACCGTGGGCTAAATTCAGACATTCAGTCCTGTCTCGTGTTATCTGTTCCCGGTTTACAAATAGCAGCTGAGATGTACAGTAATTGTGAGGAAAAAGTTTGATAAATAAGTTGGCATGTCATTTCTGGGACGTGTTGTAATATGGTAAAAGGTAATTTGCATGATTGGCATCTCACTGTTGGAGGCAAGCAGTAAATCTCAGGAAGTTTTTTTCACTGACACATTAATAATCAGGTTAACATCTAAAATTATTGCAACAATAATAGGTCACTTAGAATTCAGAGAGATAACCTAGGGTCTACTAAACAAGCCAGGTCATCTAAAGTTTTGGGTAACAAAGTTGCTGATAAAACAGTGCTGATAACAAAAAGTTTACCATTTGGTGTTGCCTGATTGTCCTGACATGGTCATGATTGAAAGCTGAGGAACTGTAACATCCTTGTAGAAGGGCCTGCTACTATAGTAACTATTACAGCGTTATAAAAAAAAGATCCATAATTAAATTTCATCACGTTAAACTTTGTGCAGAGTTGTAAAGTGTAAATGTATTTTACTATACGCCAGTATTGTTTTGTGGAATTTGTACCTTACTCGAGTACTACTAATGAAACTGAAAAATGTAGTTTCTTTATATACACTTTTTACTCTATAATTTAATTTAGACTTATTTATGCAGGTTCTCACAACATAAATACAAGCTTACAAGTCAATAAATTATGCTCCAAACTGATATAGTTAATGAAATCCATTTTAGTATAAACTGTATTTGGAAACAACATTGGTCATTCAGCCTCAAGAAGAAAAATCTCTATATAGCATTGATATACCTAAAGCAATGGATAATTGCTTATATTCAGGTATATAATAATATACCTAAAGCAATGGATGAACTTGACTCACTGATCAGTCTTTAAATAATTACTGATCAATTGTTTTTTCTGGTTCTTTTGGAAATCGATTGTCGCTTTGGTGCCACCATGTTCAATCACAGTGTTAGAGGGATATTTCACCCAAAAATGTATGCACCATCAAGTTGTTTCATACCTGTATTTATTTATTCTGCTGAATACAAAAGAAGATATTTTGAAGAATGTCAGTAACCAGACAGTTGATGGACCCCATTGAATTCCATAGTGTGGAGAAAAAAAATCATCTTTTGTGTTCAGCAGGAAAAAAAAAATCATACAGGTTTGGAACAAATTGAGAGTGCTGTAAATTATGACAGAATTTTCATTTTTCGGTGAACCATCCCTTTATATTGTTACAAAATATTAGCATATTAGAATCATATATGAAGGATAATGTGACACTATAGATTTGAGTAATGATGCTGAAAATTCAGCGTTACCATCACATGAATAGATAAAATTTTAAACTACATTAAAATTTAAAAATTTGTTTTAAATTACAATAATATTTCACAAAATTACCGTTTTACAGTATTTTTGAATGCAACCTTGGTGAGCATAAGAGGCTTCTTTCAAACACAATAAAAAACAACTATTGAACAGAAGTTTAAACTTTTTCGCTTTCAATAATGTTTGATTTTATAATTCATTTAATTGTAACAGCACACATACTTTCAAGTATAATTTCTCAGTACTTTTCATACCTCTGGCCTACGCATAATGACTTATTACACCACAATTTTTTTTTTTAATTCTACAATAGATGTTTTGAGGCTTACTTGGTAACTTCATTCTCCTGATATGTGGTCCTGTAGAAACCAACCAGAGAGCCATTGAGCCAGCCCTGGAAGTGAAGAGTGAGGACGTAGTGCTCGTCTGTACCAGTGACACTAAGCTGCTCGGCCGCCTCTACCACCACGTACTCCTGCGGCTTGTACTCAAAGCATTCCTTCACCCCGACAGAGGTCAAACCGGATGGGCCACTGCGCTGTAAAGTGGGCACCGCGGTGACAAAAGTCTCTCGGATGTGGAGCCACAGGTGCTGACTGGGCTGAGTGAGGTTCAGATGGATGGACACGCTCCCGGTGTAAGTATCCGTATCGAAGTCGGGCTCCAGATGCAGATCATAATGTGACGGCACCATGTAGTCAGGTAAGCGGAAATTGTTCCATCCGCCATTTGTGTTGTCGGATGGCTTGCAGGGACCACGGTTATCTGGCGGTGTTGTTGGTGATGGCGTTGGAGTTGGTTTGGTTTCGTCTTCGGATGAGGAGGTCTTCTGGCTTAAACCAACTCCGAGCCCCACGGCAACACCTGTCACGATGACGGCGGCGCAGATGATAGCAGCATGCTTCCCACGGATAAAGTACCGTTTTTCCTTCTTTTCGAACTCCAGACTTTCCATGGCAAGCCGTCAAACACAGACACAAGTGTCAGAATGTGTACAAACACTCAAAGTTCAGAAAGTCCGAACACTCTCTCCCTGTGAACCCACACACACACTATCCTTGCACTTCCTTTTGCCTCCAAAGAGAGGAAACAGCTGTGTCTGATTCCCAAATGTGTGTACATAGGCAGTCCAACACTCAATCATGCAGGGCAGCCTGTGGGAGGCTCAGAGGTTAAATCAGGAGTTAAGTTTCACCGCCCTCCAAAAAATTGCTCTGATGTCTGTAATGTCACAGCCACGCGGTTGTCAATGCGTTCACTGAGGGAAGTGATTGTCCTCCCACTAAAGGCAATACGTAAGGGACAAGGGCTGAATTTGTACCGCCCTTCAGTTAAACATAAATCAACATATGTTAATCAGCAGTCAAAAAGGAATGATCACAAACAAGCATCTGAGAGAGAAAAGTGGGGGAGGGAGGCATAGGAAAGCAAAGTAACATGGAAAGAGTTATTATGAGGAGAGGAAGAGGCTTAAGGGAGAGAACTGGGGAATGTTATGAAGCTGACACGGTTTTGAGTGACTGAACAAATAATATACAGGATTCAAAATGTAAATAATGAACAAATTTGTCAGAGATTAAAGTTTACAGTAGGTAGATGTGGTCCTTTATTCAGTCCATCATACGATCAAAAGGGACAAATGTGATCAGAGACCTTAAATGGGGGGATTTAAATACAATCACTCCATGTTAGTGACTGTACACAAAAACCCTGTATGTAAAGTTTAGATCACATGCATGTTTTCTTCCTGAATATAGTTGTATTTATTCATATTTGAACACAATTTTTAATCCAAACAATATATACTTGTTTGGATAAAAAAATCTCAGGTGAAAAACGGAAAAGTTTTCATTTTAATTTTTTACACGTATAGATGACATTGTTGTCAAAGCGATATCCGTTCACACGTATCTACGAAACCGATTAAAAATTCTGTATTATGCATGCCAGATCAGTAGTTGGCAATGTCATTTTGTAAAGAAAAACTAAGTGATTATAGACTGAACAGTGATGGTTTTATTGACAAGATTGTAGACCGGGTACAACTAGGGGAGTGAGACGATGTCAGGCAGGGAGGATGACCACTGAGACCAGTCCTGGGTGACAGCGGGCTTGAGGACTGTGGAGGAAGAGGTGGGATCAGGTGGGATGATGGTGAGAAAACCCGGGCAGCAACACAAGGAACCAGCGCCTAGATGATCTCTCAGATGTAGCACCAGTCTTGCGGACAGATAGAGGCTCACAGAACCAGAGAATTGACTTTTGAGAACCAGACAGCTGCAGCAGTCTTGCTGGCAGACAGTGAGAGTCAATGGCCAGGAAATCTCAGGATACAGGGCAGGAACGAACACTCATAATGAACAAGACAAGACACAAGAAGATAACAGACAGACAAGACAAAATAATAAATGTAACAAGAGGCTAAAGAAAATCTGATGTAAAAACAGCTATGAATTAAAAGAAAACTATACATAAATGACTGAAACTTATAAATGCAGGGAAGCTGGAGATGAAAATCTTGAGCAGAAAAAAAAAATCACAGGAGAAAAAACAAGACTGGGATCACATGGGCAATTACTAACTAGAACAAGATGGGAAATAAAGTCTGTGAGATATAATAAAAAAAGAGTAGAAATAATGGATCGATGCTCTGAGGAAGACAATAAGCTTTTACAGATATTAAGATGAATAATCTCACAGAATTTCGTCACCCTTTATTCGACCCAATATAAAGGTAATTTCAGAAGAAATTAGATCAGCTAAATTTTCACACCCTTAGTTGCACAGATACTGGCTTAAAATTTTAATCAACAACTACTAAGTTAGCTTAGATCTGTCGAGCCATATATTACAGAAGAGGTAGCCTATTTTATATAGCCTTCTTTGTCTGTACTTCATTGTATGTATCACTACTTGATGTAGGCCTATTCCAGTAATATTATTCACCATAGATTCTTCAATTAGATTGTGACTTTTATTAGGCTACTGGTATGATTAGAGTTTCATGTGAGGGAACATCACATTAACATGCTTTACAAAAGTACAATTTCAATTAATTTTTAAGTGTACGTTTACTTTAAATAAACATACTGCTTTTGTTGTGAAGTGTCTTTAGTTTAGAGCTGCCATCTGGTGGTCATGGCTGTGCAATGCCCCAAAAAGTAACCTTTTATTGAAATATACAAGCTCATTCATATGAAAAAAGAAACTTCTTGAAAGTACACATTTAAATGCATCAGGTGAGAATTAACATGGAGACATGAGGTGTTTGTTTTTTGTGAAGTGGATTTTCAGAAGCGATCAAAAAGTGTTTCTGTGACAGGTTCTGTACAGCTGTCCTGTCCCTTTTCATTTTGTCTCTGCTGGCTTTGGGGATTTTTATGACTCTCTTTGGAAGGGAGGGCTTTCCAGTCATGTTTCGAGGTAACAAAGAAGGTATCGCCTTGGATTTCTGTTTGGGTTTCCTCTGTGAATAGTCTGATTTTGCAACTCTTTGCTGTTGACTTGAGTTTTTTGAGTTTGCGTAATCCACCATTATTCCGACCACATTCAGACTGACAATGGCCTCTGATATCCCTGCCATGTTTTGTGCTCTGCATCGGTACTCCCCTCCATCTCTATAGGATATTCCATTAAGACTGACCGCCGACCAACGGATTCCCACACGTGGAGACTCATGTACATCTGCAGGCAATGATCAGACATTAAATCAGGTGAATTAAGATAACACTCACTTACATGACAGTTCACTGGCTGATAAATTGGTAAAATATGTGCACCAATGTGCTTTGAAGGGAAATATTTAAACACGAATAGGTTTAAAAACCAAGTGCACAGGTAAACGATTTCTGAGACACACTGTTTATATTTGAAATCAACCCAAACAAACGCACCCCTCCCTTCATTGCTCTGCCCCCAAAATGCACTATCATGCAATGCAAAAGTGGGTGTCTGTCTCTTTATCATATCAAAAGTGAAGCAAAATAAAGCGAAGAGGGTAAACTAAAGACAAGGAAGAACAAAAAATAAACATACAGCACACAAAAGTCTATACAAGAGTTTGCTGCGTTCTGTTACCATAGATATAACATAAGAAAAACAGCATATCTTGGTTCTGAGAATAGCAAAACCAGTTACTCATGTATGGAGCAGAAACAACGCAACCTCGGCATCCATTTTCAGGCCTTCCCACTTAGGTCTCTCCGGCGCTAGAAAGCTTTTCAACTCTGGCGCAAAACAAACCTTTGGTCTAATAACACATTGGTACCTAGTCAACCGTTCTCTGAGATTTGTTTTCATGATAATCGAATGTAAAACGCTATTAGGGCAAAGAGTAATGAAAAATAAAAATCGCTTGTTAATACCACTAACAAGGCTCAAAATAGCCCCACACAAACACAGTAACATAATGAGGGTCCCTACATGCAAACTAAAGCATTGAGAACTTTGTAAGTAGTACAGACAGTTTAATAAGACGATACTTTATAAAGACAGTCCACTTCACGTATACAGGCAGGAGCCATCTTTGGCTAAAACTCTTTGCATTCGATTATCATGAAAACAAATCTCAGAGGACGGTCGACTTGGTGCCAATGTGTTATTAGACCAAAGGTTCATTTTGCTCCTTGAATGCAGGTCCAAAAGCTCTTGCCTGATCATAACCCTTCTTTTCCAGTGATATTCCTCTGACCTTTTCTCTTTTGTAATGTCTCTCAGTCATCTCCTATACAGTCTTTCTTCAAATTTCCCTCTTGCTCACGCTCTCTCTCCTGTACCTAACATGAGTGGACACGCCCCCTACTGCTGATTGACAAGTGTGTTGTGGCGCTGGGTCTGATCCACTTTCCAACTGCGTTCCTCAGAAATCGCTTACTGCACCATTAAGTGTGACAAAGTTCTAAAGGTAACTTACAGCCAGAAAGTTTTCTGGGCAATCTTTCGGAGTCAATGCTGCTTTGCATCTGCTTGCAACAAGCTTAAAATAAAGGAGAATATAGTTTAAAACTCAGAGATCACCAACTAAATTGTAATTCACAAATCTAACAGTCTAAATTTATAAAATAAAGTCTCATTTGTTAACATAAGGTAATGCATTAAATAGCATGAAATAGCAATATATTTTACAGCATCTTTTAACCTTAAACATTCATTTAACAGATACAACTTTTGATCTGACATATTAGTAAATGCTGAGACCTAAGATTAATAAATGCTGTAGAAGTATTGTTATTTCATGTTGACTAGTCAAAACTTACTGTATTGTGTTACCAAATTTTCCATTAGGTTAATATTTAATCAGCATAACAATCTAAGTGAAAAGTTCAACTGAAAAATGACCAAATTTCAGAATGTATTGAATTTAGTTTCACAAATTTGTTCATTTTAAGTGCTAACTTTTCTGTTTTATACTTCTTAATTCTAAACTTGTTTTTTTTTTTATAAAAGTAAAAATAAAACAAGAAAGACACATAAGTTACTGTATACCAGAGAAAGAGACAAAACTGTTATTTAGTATTATTATAGTACTTTTATTTTGTATATTTTAATTTTAGTCATTTTGTTATGTGCTTTTGTCATTTTTATTAGTTTTTAAAAATATTTTTAATGAGCTTCAACTTAATCTTATGTTATTAAGTTGATGCCAATGGAAACATTTCTGATTTTTGTTCTTTCATCTAATATTTAGATTTTAATTTATTTCAGCTTTATTTAAATAAACATTAATTCAACAATAACAACTCTTGTGTATAGAAAATATGCTACATGAGTGTACAAGAAGATACCTTGGTTATAAAGGATGGGTCTGGCAGATTTTATCCACATAATTGTTGGAGTCGGGTATCCTGTTGCATCACAGCGAAGTAGAACATTGCTACCCAGTAAAGCTGTGATCTTTGTAGCAGAGGTCACCGCGAAGGGCCTGCGGCAGCGAGTGAGCTCCACACTCTGAAAGGGAACTCCAGCGAGATCTGGCGGTCCACTACAGGTCAGGAACCGATCCAACAGGACCAGAGAGGATTCCGGGGCTTTACTAATGTCAAGCAAGGTGGAAAGCCTACAGTCACACACCCAGGGGTTATCCTGAAGACCTGTGAGAGGAATGAAATGGATGAAGGGTGACGTGATGACACATTGAGTCTTCAGAGGTATGCACTGATTACATAAACTGTTCTCTCCAGGGCTTTAGTTACTAACAGCGTGAGCCATTGAAAGGCTGAAAACTCTCAGATCGCACTTAGATATCACACATGTGTCTATGTAGGCTACACCACTCAGGTTGGGTAAATATTTCATTAACGTAAGACATTCATGACTTAATTTGGTTTCACTGACTTTGGTGGTGTCGATGTGTGTGTGGAACAGTTTGTCTAGTATTTATATGAGCGCCAATCAGGGTGTGTTGGATTATTATGTGCTAAAATAAAATCCTATTTATTTTGGCATACTGGTACAGTAGGTAGGTACAGTAGTAGACAAACTTGAAACTTGGTGCACTATATACATAGTACCATATGCAGATCACTGACGTAGATTCAGTTATCATCAGTAACGTACAATGGCATTCTTCTAGATATGACCCTACAGATCAACAAAAGATCTATAGTGTGGTGTCTCCTCTTTATGTTTCACCTAGAACCACTGAGCGCTGGCTTTGAGTGGCGTCACTGAGCGGCCAGAGAGCAGTCAGATCATTGGGAAGGGTGCTTAGCCTGTTACTCGAGAGGTCCAGATAAGTCACATTGCCAAGGTAACGCGCAGCCAGGGGTGGGATTCGTGCCAGGCGGTTATTGTGAAGTCCAAGTGTTCGGAGGCGGGGCACGTCTCTGAGTCCCTCCCAGGGGAAAGTGGACAAAAGGTTCCCGTCCAATCGTAACTCATGAAGGGAAGACAGGTTTGTAAAACTCCTTGGATGTAGAATGGTAATGGAGTTGTATGTAAGCCACAAATAAAGCAGTTCTGGCATGGCAGAGAAAGCACCTCTAAAGATCCTGGAAACGGAAGTGCGCTCTAGGCGAAATTTGACAGTATCAGATGGCAAGTCAATTGGAATGGCAGTCAAGGCTGGGTTCTTACAGAGCACAGTTCTGAGAAAAACACAAAACATAATATATAAATAGATTAATAATATAAATATACATTAAAGTTAATGTATATAGGCCCATGTGTGTGTGGTCAAAATATTTCCTACGTAAATAAAATATTAAAATCTGATTATCCTTTGTTGTGTGGACTGCAGAAACAACCTGTTTATACTCAGCAACCCAACACTAAAAAATTGCATTTAAAAGTGGTTACAGCATTAGCCAGGATAATTTATCATATTGCAATATAAGATAAATTGATAAGATAAGATAAATTGGCCTTTATAAGTAAAAAAATGTTTGGGTGTTTATAGTATTGTGCATTTTGCTCTGTTTTAGTGTTGAATGAAATGTCTTAAAACTTAACAGGAAACATACTAGTAATTTTCTGTCAAGACATTATCTGTTTTTTCTACGTATTTTTCTGACTGTGTACAATGTGCTCACATATAGTATTTCCTCTAAAATTATGAATACACCTGTCTCACACTATGACATATTGCAAGAAACCTGTAACAAGACAACAAAAGAGTAAAGGAGAGAGCTTGTGAATTTAGGATCAAAGACTTGACCAGGCAAAAAGATTACAGAAAAAACTACCTGAGTCCTTTGGAGTTGCTGCGATCATGGAGCACATAGGTGCACAGAGACGGGCATGATGGACTCTGTGCACGGACCACCAACGCCAAGCACAGAGTGAGGTCTGCATATAGAAGAACTGGATGCATTGCTCTAAGAGACATAAAGGACCTCATACACTACTGTTAGGAAAGGGCAGGAGTCTGAGCACGAGTGTGACATTCCCAAACGCCGTCGTAGATTAAGACAAAGTCTAAAAGGATTAGTTCAGATTACTCTGGAGCAGATCAACACCTGTAGTCAGTGAAGTAAAGAAACATGCTTTACAATAATAATAAATAAAATGGAAGATGCATTCAATTAAATTTAAATAATGTGTTTTCTAATGGACAATTTAATGCATATAATGGACCGATATAATGTTTGCTAGCAAATTGAATATAGCCAATGCAAAATTCCAATATTGCTAAGCAATTACTGTTCCATCTTTAGTGTTTTCTCTCGCCATTGGAATCCTATAATTTAGCCTGAAGCTATGAAGGCCACTTTTAAAAATAATAGATTATGCAAATATTTGTTTGGATCATTGGTTCCGAGCTTGTTTCGAACCAGCCCAGTCACAGGATTTTAGAAAACAAGAGGTGTGTTCTACTTAAAGCAGTGCTGCACAGACCGATAAGTGTATGACATAAAATTACAACGAGAGCGATCCTTTCGAATCACTCACACGGTACTTTGATGTCTGTCTGCACAGCGCCTCTTCAAGTCGAACACACCTAAGGCTTTGTTGTCATTGAAAATCGGCATTTAAAAATTCCAATGGTTCACCTATAGGGGGCGTTAATTTGTTGAACACACGCGGACAAGTATTAAAGGATAAGGATTTTTAGTTGCTTCTAAATACCCCAAAGCCTTGTCTAACACAAAACAAGCTCTACACATTAAAGAATTTTTTTTTTTTTTTTTTTACAGAACAGCTAAGAGCTGTTTTTCTCTTGTTATTCGAGAGAGGAATGGGAAAAAGATAACCTGTAGTGGAACTACGGCGGCGTGATTACAGAAGGTTTTGAGCGGAGCTGGGTAACGTTAGGTCTCTGTGGCTCCACTCATACACTAAACTCCATTCCGGTATTCGTGTGTGATACTTTAGCTTCTTGTGAAACAATTTTAGTAGTTGGAGAAGAAATATTCGAACTAACTTTACAATGACAACATGTGGTTAATAATTTTGGCTGCAATAAGTTGAAATAAATTAACACACATTTTTTTTTTGACATGATGCACAAGGTGGTGTTGGAGTCCCTCCCTCTGAGTCTGATCTCGGATGACTGCAGCGGTAGAGACAGCAGCAGCTCTCGCTCTCGCTCTCTCTCTCTCTCCTCTGACCGACAGCAGTAGAAGCATGGCGACGGTGGACACACGGGAGTGCGAGACGGAAGGCTGCTCCAGCGAAGCTAAGCTCCAGTGTCCCACCTGCATCAAACTCGGAATTCAAGGCTCATACTTTTGCTCTCAGGTGAAGCTCTGACACTTTGGATTAAGAAACAAGCGAAGCTCTTGGGTTTTGTAGCGCATGTCACGCTTGCCGGCCTACGGGTCTTGAGCTCAGCATTAGCTAGCTAGCTGTCGTACTGTACATCACAAACAGCCACTTTAGCCCTTGCTTTGAGCTTTGACGTTTGCATTAAAGTTTTGTCCATGGTGTTTTTCGGGATGACATATTAGTCTGAGATGTTAAACCCTAACACGGAGTGAAAATGTAAATTAGCGAGGTGTTTCTCTGCTCAACGTGCTTTAAATGACTTCAGCTCAGCGTGGCCCGCTTGCTGCTCAGTTGCTAAATCATACCAGCCCCGTATTCTCTAAAGGTACATGACAACATGATGCATAAATCTGTGTAATCTATAAGGGAGTGTAGATTTAACCCTGACCCTCGTCATCCTCGTATGATTTGCTGGGCTCTCCTATGTCTCAAATACTAGTGAACTGCTACATTGCCATGATGGAAAAAAATGCTGTCCTGGTTGGCAGCTCACTGGGTTTTAAAAAATGCTCAAACGTCCACATTTGCAGCGCTATAATTCACCCTTTTATGTAATTCTAAGATTGTATGAAATTCCTCTGTGGAAACATTTTTTTTTCATGCACTCAAAGTCAATTAGGTTCTATGTTGTTCTATGTGGTTCTAAATCATAAAGGTTTGGAACAGCATAAGGGCGAGTCAGTGATGACGAGATTTTGTATGAGCTCTCACTGTCATACTTTAATATGGAGAAGTGCTGAGCTTTTATTTCTAATTTTGCTAAAGTACATGATTCAACTCGCCTGTAATTAGTATGATAGTATGATTCAATGTAACAGTTGAGTAACATCATTATCATGATTTTTTTTTTTATTTGATTAAAAACCCATGAAATTACATGATAAACACAGTTTACTGTGTGTATGTACTTCCTTATCAAACAGAAAGCTAGGCATTTAAAAAGCCTTTACTTTAAAACAAGAGGATTGTGATTTGGGTGTCATTTTTGGACAATAATTTGGATATTCCGGTTATATTCATTGCAAGACCATCACTCAATCATAATATTTGATCTGTTTACTGGAAGAGAATGTTACATTTTAAATGCTATAATATTCACTACCATTCAAAAGTTTAGGGACTGTAAGATTAAAAAAAATTCTTTCTTTTTTTTTAAAGAGGTCTTTTATGTTCATCAAGGCTGCATTTAGTTAATCAAAAATATAATAATGTTGCAAAATATTACAATTTAAATGAACTTTTCTAATATTATAGTTGTATCTATAATAGTTGAAAATGACTGTATATTCTTATAATATGTGTACAAGTCTTCATTTTCACATGATCCTTCAGAAATCCGGACTGATTTGGTGCTCAAGAAATTGCTTATTATTGATGTTGAAAACCATTTTGTTGCTTAATATTTTTGTGATATCTTTAATGAATAGAAAGTAAAAAAAATTGTAACAAATGTCATCACTGTCTCTTTTGATCATTATAATTATATAGATGTATATAATATAGTGTAATTTTGACACTAGCAAATACATCAACGTTAATAGAAACTTAAATTTTGAGGGCCTTTAAGAAGTGAAATTGTTTGAGTAATAACTTCTTTTACTCAAAAAAGTTCTTGTATGTTTTCAGGAATGTTTCAAAGGCAGCTGGGCCACCCACAAACTGCTCCACAAAAAAGCAAGTATGTGTGTTTTATTCACTCTCGCTGTTCATGAGTGATGTTCAATTCTGCATTTTGTATTCTCTATAGTCCAGACAAATCCAGTCTTGCTTAATGCCATCATTAATGTCTGGTGTTTTATTTGTAGAGGAGGACAAAGTAAACGATGAGGGAAAGAACTGTGTGGAGAAAGAAATCAACACAGACCCGTGGCCTGGGTACAGATACACTGGTAAACTACGACCCCACTATCCACTGGTAAGGGCACAGCAGACTAGAAACGGACGAGCACAGACATCATAAAAATTGCATTGAATTTGCACCACATTCACTCATATGATGCTTTTCTTCTGCATGGTACGGCTCTCTTTTGGGGGTTTTCAATTTTTTTTGGTTGTTTTCAGACACCCATGCGACTTGTTCCTAGCAACATCCAGAGACCAGACTATGCAGATCATCCTTTGGGTAAGATTGCAAAACCCTTCACACATACATTTGACCTCATTTTGTAAATTATGCTCCACAACACTCAAATTGACTTCTCTAACCTAGACTAGCTTTCTTGCCCCAAGCCCTTCATTTGAGTCATTGCACTATTCTGACCGGCTGCCCTGTTTGATACGCCTGTATGAAGTTTAAACTTTTGAACCTTGCAATATGCCACTGATATAAAAGCTTTTAAACTAATGTTCTCACTCTCCATCTCTGCAGAATGTTTGCTGCAAATGTGCACCTATTCTGACCACATTAAACCTCTGTTTATTGTATATACACATCTACAGTAGATGTGCAAGAGTAACCTCTGTTTACTGAAAACTCTAACTCTGTGTTTTGATTGGTATTTCATTGGTGTATCATCTGTATTATTAGGATTTGGAGTTGAATAAACTCGGAATCTTGTGTTTGCTATTGGGAAGTGAGAAAATGAGGCCAAATGCATGGTTAAAAAATTAACTTTTTTTCCTTTTTAATGTTTTCCATTTTCATATAATTTAAAACGCAATTTATTCCTGTGACGCAAAGCTGAATTTTCAGCATTACTGCTGTCTTTGGTGTCACATGATCCTTCAGAAATTATTCTAATATGCTGATTTGTTGCTCAAAAAACATTTGTTCATATTATCAAATGTTTATTATTAATTGTTCATATTATTTTGAATACTGATGCATGTTTTTCAGGATTTTTTGTTGAACAGAAAGTTTAAAAAAACAGCATTTATTTGAGATAAAAAACTTTTGTAACATAAATTGCTGTGACTTTTGATTAATTAATTCTTGCTCAGTAAATTTGAATTCACAAGAAATCACAAAGACCTCAAACTTTTAAACGTTAGTGGGTTCATAAAAATTATAGATTATCTATAACCTTCTAGTTACTATGCTAGTGTGTCTGAGAACCATGAAAACAGGAAGGTCTTTGAAAAGGTGTGGTTTTATTTGTTTGCAGAAGCCACTCTGTTATTTTTATTTAATGTAATGAAACGCAGACGTGTTTAAAGGTGCAGTGTGTAATTTTTAGCGCACCTAGTGATGAGGTTGTGAATTGCAACCAACAGAAGATACGGTGGCCGACAGGAAAAGATGTCGTCATTGCAGACAGCAGAGAGTAGCCAGTTACACAATTAGATCTTTACAAAGATCAATTAAGAAATTGTTTGCTTAATTATTCAGTGAAATTATATTTTATTGCAAATATTATTGTTACTTGTTCATCAATGTGTCAGTGTTTTATTTGTCTTTAGCTAGTTTCTTTGCACGAAGAACAACATGTGACAAAGTGACGAAACGTGCTCTGTAGTAGTGTCCCCGTTTAAGTTAACTGGCTATTTTAATGTAAGGAGACCTGCGATGAATGTACATGGATCATTCTAAGTTAATAAAAATAACAGTTCATTATGTAAGGTACACCACTGAAAACATAGTTATGTACATGATATTGCATTTCTGTCAACAGATCCTCCTAAATATACACAATTCACCTTTAAGTGTGACTTAAGTGTTTGAATACTTTTTGGGGTCCCTGTAAATGATGTTCATGATGAAACGATTTTTCAAACAATGATAGATGGTACACGTCTTTAAAGTGTAAATTGCAGGTTAACCACCACAACCAATTAATTTGTGAACTAAAGTGCTCAATATGTATATATTTATAAGGTTCTGTCTTAAAATGAGTTAAAATTTTATGAAATTTATTGGGGTTTCTTCAAAGTTTGCATGTTTTTTTACAGTAACTAGGTGATGGCGTCATAAGAGGGAGCGCGGGCGGTAATGCACTTACTCTGCGTTCGGGTTGAGGGAGAATAAAACGATTCGTGGTACTCCCGCAAACTAGAAATATCTATGAATTAAACATAAAAACGAATACATTTTTATTCATCTGTTGCAGAAAAGCAACAAGAACAACTAAAACAAAATAGAAACGATTTACAAAAATGAACCTTCAATGTGCACTTTAAGAATGAATCATGAATCTCTGTTTATTGTGAATAAATGCTCATTTGTCCCTCATTAACGGATGCTGCAGAGTCTTCCCGTAAGTAACCATTACATTGGTGATTAGTTGGTTTTAGGCTCCTATAGTTACAGCCTCTCATTCCTCTGTTAATTAGCTCATCCTTGAGTCTCCTGCCCCTGGCTTTTCTAAACAGCATAATAGTGATGTATTGAAAAAGCCTGAATGTCTTCAAAAGCATCCCCTGGTTGGTTAGGTCAGGAATATGTGCCCATTTTTAACAGTTCATTCAATTGCACTTCTTTGTGAGAGCGTGTGCGACGGTCCTGAAGTCACTCTATACACGTTACCATTTATTTCCGTGTATGTGTGTGTGTTTGGGGGTGGGCTGCTGCAGTGTGTGTCTGAAGCTCTTCTCTTGCTCTCTGCAGCTGCAGAGGTTGGGTTGTTGGCAGGTATGAAGCCCCGTCGCTTCCCATGTGTGTCTAGCCAGTGCTGTCCTCTTGTTTTAATAGTATTACAGGGAGCGGTTGGCTCCGCAGTGGGTGTGTGAGTGTATTTTTGTGAGCGAGAGTGTGTCTGTGTAGTAGCATGGCTCTGTTTGTTTCTGCATGGCTGATATCGTCACACAGCTGGGACTAGAGGTGGGCGATATGACCAAACTTTATATGACTTTTGCTGAGAATTCAATGAAAAATGGAAATATATTTTTTAAATGCATCTCTTTTTGCATTACTACTACATAAGGGCTTTTTACTGTTTACAGAAAGGCTCTAGCATTTCGCATCCTCATATAATATATTCCCGACGATAAAATCAAGTGTTCGCCTATTGTAAATGTGAGAATGAAATGCTTTCTTCAATCTAGTTGACACTTTTTCTGTCACTATTTGACATTTTTTCCCCCCAAACGCTGAAACGTTACTGTTTATACTATGCTAGTGTTTCTGTGACTGTCCAAAGCATGTGAATATGAGGCATGCAATTGGCTATTTGTTGCTAAGCAGCATCTAGCCGTAACATTATGTACACGTTTGGCACTGCAATGCTCTAGAGCCCGGGTAAAACGCAACTCTAACCCCACTTGTAAACATTTTGTGAAACGTTTCTCTACCTGGGGTTAAAAAAAGTGCTTAGAACAATAATAAACTGTGATTAAGTGTAGTATGAAAAGCCCCATAGAGTGTCTTTGTCGCTATACTAAATCTCTATCTCTACCGCCACACGATATATAGTCATACCGCCCAGCCCCAGCAGGAACTGTCTGTGATCACCACATTGCCAAACTGTCATGTCCTAGACCTCACTAGATCAGCGACCGTGTGTGTGTGTGTGTTTGTCTCTAAGAAGTGGTTATGTGATCTTCATTAGCTGACTGGAGACTGTGCTGTTGAGATTCTGTTGTGGTGAAGGTCAGTAGGCAGAGCTAGTCAATATATGAGTGATAGTAAGATGCTTTTGTGGGTAGATGGGTATCGGTGTATTTTACTGCTCACCAATTCACAAATTCATCACGTCTTTCAGGAATGTCAGAGTCAGAGCAGACCATGAAAGGGACGTCTCAGATTAAGATCCTCAACGCTGAAGAGATTGAGGGCATGAGAGTTGTCTGCAAGGTAAATCAACATCTTAACTCCACTAATAATAACTTTGCATGCAGAATACAGAAATCTGTATAGTTAATGAACTAACTTTAGTTTTGTGTTGTACCTGAATGAATAGAGTTATGCTGTTAATGTGTGTAACATCCAAAATACAATTCAAGAAAGATTGTCCTATATTAGAATTTGTCCCATAAACTAACGTAAATTATTATAATTTCTTTCATGTAATGCAATGCACCAGTTTTAGCAAATCAGCTTGAAGGTTTCTAAAATAAAAACAGGAATACTGATGTATAAACAAATATAATAGATTTAATTAGGATGCATGGGGTGAGACATTGTTCTGCCTCCATTTAACTTCTAATTGCTCTGCTGCTGTTTGTTCTGCCTTTGTTTTTAAAAAAAAATGTAATTAGTCATTTATGTGTGGGGAGAACCTCAGAAAAACAAGATAAATTCACACATTTTATGCAAATCAGCTGAAAAATTGGCTATCGTGTCTATCATGACATGAGCAGATGAGATTTGAATTGTTGACTATAAAGACTCTTTCTTAAGCACATTTAAAAACAACCATGGGTTGACCAAAGTGCTTTACATAGTATAAGAAGAACAAAGGTATTAAATATAAAAAAAATTACAACGCAGTATAATAGACCTATTTGACCAACATCATCTGTTCAAATAAATAGGATTTTAGCATAGACTTAAAAACTGAAAGAAGTTCCTGAGTGTTGGGCGAGCAATAGCAAATGCTTGATCCTCTTCTTAAATGTCCTGATCGTTGAGCGATGCACAACTCGGCAAGATAGACTGATGCAAGATTATGTAATGATTTAAAAAACAAAATTAAAATGCAACCACTGCTTGGGAATCAAGATAGGGGAGATGTTCTGAAATTTACATGTGCCATTTTCATCCTTCAGCTGGCTCGAGAAGTACTTGACATTGCTGCCATGATGGTGAAACCTGGAATGACAACGGAGGAGATCGACCATGCGGTGCATTTGGTAAAACTTCACAAACTTTTCTCTTTAAATACTTGTTAGCTAAGGGGAAATGTGACATTGCTGATGCCTTCATATGGAAATTTGTCTCTTTTATTTGTTCTAAACCAGTGGTTCTTTACCTTTTTGACTCAAAGTACGACTGACTGAGAACCACTGCTATAAACGTTATGGTTCGTGCTGGACTACTTTTTGCTAGTTTCCTTCTAGGAAAAAAGAGCATAATTTTGACATTTATTTGAAAATATTCTTAATGAATACATAGATTGCTCTTATAAACTCTACTTTTGTTATGGTTTGAGTAGGGCTGCCTGTATATTGTGTTATGTTGTGTTGATGCCAATGTAGTGTCTCCATGTTTACTGGTTAAGGCGTGTATAGCGAGGAACTGCTACCCCTCTCCTCTGAACTACTACAACTTTCCCAAGTCCTGCTGCACCTCGGTTAATGAAGTCATCTGTCATGGGATACCTGACCGCCGTCTCCTTCAAGACGGGGACATACTGAACAGTATGTATCAGAATGCATGTGCACATATAGTACATGCATCTTACTTGCAAGATTTCACAGGAGATCTTATTTTTGACTATACACAAGAATGTACACACTCTCCCTCTAAATTTAAAAATATATTACATTTAGTCCATATGTCAGCTACACATTTACTAGGCATTCGAGATCTGTGTGATTTTTTATTTATTTTATTTTTTTTTTTTTCATTTATTTTTCTGTAAATGCATTGGCAGTGTCCAGACTGATGTTTTTTCCTCCTGTTCAGTTTATGATCATGATCTTAGCTGAATGCATAATCAAATCGTTTTGCGTCACTGTGTGTAGTTTTGTGTAACAGGAAAACATTCAGACTTAAGTTGATATGCACTTCATATTACATGCTCACCTGACCAATCATATGTTATTTTTCCTCTGCAGTCGATATAACGGTTTACCACAATGGTTACCATGGAGATCTGAATGAAACTTTTTTTGTGGGTGAAGTAGATGAGGGAGCCAAGAAATTGGTTCAGACCACTTATGAATGTCTTATGCAAGCCATCGACTCTGGTGAGAATTAAACTACTTGCAAACAAGCTCTAAACATGCTATGTGAATTAGACATTTTATTTGGATGATGTGATGTAGTGTACATCTCATCAGTCTGATGTGATGTACACTAATGACCTTTAGAGGGCAGACTTGCACAGTGGGATGTCTGTGTTGTGATCTGAGGTTTTTTTTTTTGCTGTCTTGTCTAGTAAAGCCTGGTATTCGGTATCGGGAGCTAGGGAACATCATTCAGAAGCATGCCCAGGCCAATGGTTTCTCTGTGGTACGGAGCTACTGTGGTCACGGCATTCACAAACTATTCCACACGGCACCAAACGTACCGCACTATGCCAGTGAGTAACATCTCGTCCAGTTTGACTAGGTCTGAATGATACAAACATTGCACACTGTGATGTGATTCAATCTGCAGAGGTTGCAAACACTCATAAAGCTTGTACTGTCCTTGTTTTATGAATTTCTACAGAGAATAAAGCAGTTGGAGTGATGAAGCCTGGACATGTGTTTACTATTGAGCCCATGATCTGCGAAGGTAAGAACAGTGTTTAAAATGTAAGGCTGTCAAAGTTAGGGTTTTCACAAAAATAATAAGCAGCACAACTATTTTACAACATTAATAATGATAAGAAATGCTTCATCAGAATATATTGTTGATAATTCATCTTTCTCATCACAGGAAGAATTCCATTTTAAAATATATTAAAAATAGAAATTAGTTATTTTAAATTATAATAATATTTCACTATATTACTGTTTTAATATATTTTGTTCAAATAAATGTGCCCTTGGTCAGCATAAGGGACTTTTTTTCAAAAAATCTTGTCCGTAAAAACATTTGAATGGTTGGGTATTGCTTAACTATTTTATTTTGTACACCTACAGTATTCTTGTGTATCATGCAGACATATCGGTGAACCCATCAACTCCAAAAGTTTTCATTCCTTCAACATACGCACAACTATATATAAAAAGTAGAGTCAGTGTGATTTAAATATTATAATCAATTGATTAGTAAAGAGTCTTTGCTCTGTGCAGGTGGTTGGCAAGATGAGACGTGGCCAGATGGTTGGACTGCAGTCACTCGTGACGGCAAACGCTCGGCCCAGTTTGAGCACACGCTCCTTGTGACGGAGACTGGCTGTGAGATCCTCACACGTCGCCTTGAGGATAATGGCCGTGCTCACTTCCTGTCCCAAATGTAGGATGGTGGGGTTACATCAGCCCTGTTGTGCAGTGAAGGATACAGCAGCTCTGCCCCATATCACCAATCAGCCAATCACATTGTGGTTCTCTGTTGGGCAGGAGATGATTGGCCAAGTGGCCATATCAGTGGATTTGGGCAGGAGATGGAGATTTGGTAACTTTTGAATGTGTGTCACCTGGCAGTCACATTAATCAGCTTGGATCTGAACAAATTCAAAGGCACTGGCCTTTAGCCTGGTTTCAGTGCCACCATACTCTGTCTACAAGGCAGAGGGATCTGCGTGAGTGGTTTTGTGTGTACGCATCTGTGTGTTTATGAGAGTGTGTTGGCTGTTTGAGGTTTGCTGTCTCAGTCTGCTTCAGTGTGTTTGTATGCCTTGGCTCGTTGCAGTGTACCGGGTCTGTTTTGTAAGCCATCGTTGAGGTTTGAGATGCAACGAGTGTATGTGATTAAACCCTGTGGAGTCTCTCCAAACCTTATCAAATCAAGATTGATATGGAAACTCTTTACAGCTGAAAGAGTGCCTCGTAATGATATTGAACATTTACACAAATGTTTTTCATGAACTTCCACCAGTGTAGTTAAATCAATCCAATTTGAGTGAAAATGTCACCAAGGGAAACATTAGGTTAGGTACAATGGTGTAATATTTTGTGATGGGGAGAGGATGGCCTTTCTGAATGTCCTCTCACTGCATTCATCCTCCTTAGTCAATTACAAGATGATTTTTGTTTGTCTTTGGTTGTTTAATGCCACTTGAAGAGCAATGCGAAAGTCAAAAAGTCAACAGTTGCAGGCCTCTTTGTCAGTTTGATGCATCTCATGGAATCAATTACAGTGTTTCAGTATTCAAGCTGAATTAAAGTATATTTTCTCCTTTATTTGGACTTGTTAGTTTTTTTAATGTACAACAAATGCCAAACTTCAAGCAGTCACAACAGAATGCAATTTCAGCAATGACTTATGAAAGCAGGTGAAAAGATAATTCAAGAAGTTCCTCTGTATTGAATTGTTGTTGCTTTTGGTGAAACAATTAAATTTTGTGCCATGCAGAACTGGAGTACAAGATTCAATCCATCATTTTAGTTCCACACCTTTCAGAAATAGTCACAGTATATTAATAGTATTAAGGTTGTCTGCTTTAAATCTGTGCAATCCATTCCTATCTGTCTTAAACTGTGGTTTAGAAGTTGGGTGAAGATAATTAGCTTCCCATTTGGATATATTCAGTATGCACCGAATGCTGTAATATAGAAAAAATTGTTAAAACTTATGACGGGATTAACTCGAGAAACAAAAAAAGGCGAGAAATATACCATTGTCCAGTTTTCATGAGGTTGATGGCATCATTGATCTCCTCCAGATCCATTTTGTGTGTTTTAAACTCGTCAACCTTTATTTTCCTGGACATGTAGTCTTGAACCAGTTTTGGAATAGAGTCCTTGACCTTAAAACCTTATTCACATAATTAACTGTCATCTGAGTCTTATATCATCATCATCATCATCATTATTATTGCATTAAATTGATCAGACAATACTATTTAAACTTAACTGTAGATGTCTTTGCTTTGTACTTTTTTTTCCGGCGATCAATAGGTCAATGAAAATGAGCGTAAAGGTATAAAGGGACTGAAGTCATATTAAAAATGCATTAACTGCTCTGCAGCACAAATGAAAAGAAATTAAAAGACAAGTTTACGAACCTTCCCTGCAGTGGCCATTTCCCAATGTAGTCGTTGCTGAGATGAATCTTTGGCACTCGCTTTTATACTCTGGTTTTAAATGGATGAAGCAATCTCTCTCTCTCATACTGATTTAAAATTAAGCTATGATTTATAGTAAAGATATATAGACGTTCCCTGAGATAGTTGGTTTCTGATGTGCATTGTGTAAATTTAATCTTATGAGAAATTCAACTGTTTCTTTTTTGTAAGAGACATTCAGTTTCATAATGAGCTGCTTAAAGTCCCCATGAAATCAAAATCAATGTTTTTTTTTTTGCTTTTAGCATGAATATTTCCCAAGACATGTTTAAGAGGAGAATGAGGGGTGCCCCTCCCTCCACAGCGGAGAAAGCTGGACCAATTAATTTTAATTTAATGAATTAAACAGCTCATAAACTCTTTATTACTAGGAATAAATAAATAAATACCTGTTGAACTTGAATGCATTGTGACATTTCTCCTTGTAGGCCTATATAGAACCTTTTTGCCATAAAGGCTTCTTTAAAACTGAGTCAAGTAGGGTTCTGAAACCCACTGAACCTTTGTGTCCCTACCAATGATGTGCATACTATCCATCCTAAATGGTATGAATAAGTATGTCCCAAAGCAAAGTATTTTGAAAAGAGTATGCCAAAAGTCCCCGGATGGTCTACTATTTCTGGTAGTTGAAGACCTTTCTGGTGTACACTACAACAGTATACTAAAGCATTTATGTGATGCGATGTACACTAATGACCTTTAGAGGGCAGACTTGCACAGCGGTGATTTTTTTTCCTGCTGAAAAAGTGATTTTTTTTTTTCTTTTTTTTTCTGCTGTCTTGGGTGGTGTCTGCTATCGTAACTCAGGGAACATCATCCAGAAACATGCCCAGGCTAATGGTTTCTCTGTGGTACGAAGCTACAATGCATTCAAAAACTGTGAGTAACATCCTGTCAAAAAGACACATACTGAATGATACGAGCATTGCACAATGTAATCAGACCTGCAGAGATTGCAAATACTCATCAAGCTTGGACTGTCCTTGTTTTATCAAATGTCTTTATATGGTGAAAAAGCAATTTTGGGGAAAGTTTTATCTTACAATATTGTGTAACTAGAAACATTGTTTCATTACGCTACTTTTTTTTCTCTCCTGGGCTGGCCTCGTTTGTTTGTTTGATTATTTAGGTCTATATTTGGCAAATACACATCAAATTATTCACAGAATGGAGGAAATTCAAATTCCTGTTAATTTCTGTTAAAGGGATACTTCACTTTTTTGGAAATAAGCTCATTTTACAACTCCCTCAGAGTTTAACAGTTGAGCTTTACCGTTTTCGAATCCATTCAGACGATTTTCTGATATTTAGAAGAATATCAGTAACCAAACAGTTTCTGGTCTCATTGACTTCCATAGTAGGAAAAAAATATACTATTCATTCGAATACATTCGAAAACGGTAAAACTCAACTGTTTAACTCTGGGGGAGTGGTAAAATGAGCCTATTTCCAAAAAAAGTGGAGTGTCCCTTTATTGCCGGTTTGTGTAATATTCTGAGTTTGCATTTCACAGTTTTTATTCATTTTGAGGAGTACTGAATCTTTTTGTGTGCAAATGAGATGAGTAAATACATGTTCAGATTTAGTAACCATCAATAACCAATAACAATGACCATCATATTTAAACCGCACAACGCCTCTGCACTTACTCCTGGTTTCTACCATGGGGACAGGAGAAGATGTGTCAGTCAATAAAAAAAGGAAGTAACTTGCGCTACTTATTACAAAATTAACTCGGATATTTTGTTGTAAATTTAAAAGTAATGCTTTACTTTATTAGTTACTTGAAAAAGAAATCAGATTACATAACTCGCGTTACTTGAAGTGCGTTACCCCCAACACTGATGAGGACTATGAGGTGAGGCAATACCAAAGCAAGCATCTGTGTGTAACAGTTCTTGTGGATTGTTTAAATGTCTATTAATATGTGAAAACAGATGCTCAGAGGGTCCACAAATGAATCACCTTAAAAGTATCAAACGTGGTGGCTGTGTGAGTTTTGCTGTCTCAGTTTGCTTTAGTCTGCATGGCTCAATATTGTGTTTGTTTGGTACAAATTCTTTAATCTTATCAAATTATGATTGATATATGAAAACTCTTCAGTGCTGAAAGAGTGGCTTGTAACTTTATTGAGCATTGTACAAATGTTTTTCATGAACTTCTTCCAGTGTTCACAAGGTTCAATTAAATTGATCGTTGAGTGAGAATGTGCCTGAATACAAATGGTTTAATTATGTTCTGAACATTGCCACTTAAAGAGCAATGGAAAAGGCTGAGAAGCAGCTGCAAACTTGTTGGTTTGATGCAGATACATTTCAGTTTGCAGTATATTTTCTCCTTTAACCATTTAAAATGAAGGGTGAATAATAAAGGATTGAAATCATAAAATGTTAAATTAAATATATAGTCAAAAGCAGCTGAAAAACATTTGTGTCGTCTAAGCAGTTTGTGTATTGAATTATTGCTGTTTTTCACATCGGTTCAAACTTTTATTTTTTCTAAACCTTTCAGAAGTAGTTTCAGTACGATAAACTGGCATTGAGCATGTCTGCATAAGATCTGAGCAATCTATTTTCATCAATTTGTCTTAAACATTTTTAGAAGAGTCAAGTTGACACTTGACCACCCAAGACAGACAGATATGAAAAATAATCTGAGAAAGACATGCTGTAAAGTATTTAATATGTGTATCAATGTTTGGAGCAGTTTGGCAGGTTTTGAGTTCAAGCTGCAGGGTGCAGCTGCACGTTTTGGTGCTTCCCAACATTCCCATGATTATTATGTAAGCAAGACAAATGCTGGAGAGTCTGGCTTTGAGGAGAGAAATAAACTATTTTGACGGCATCGTAAATTGGTTTGACAAAACCACTTGAAATAATTTACAAGCTTGTCTCTTTTTTATTTGCCACAGATAACATTTTCTTTGAAAACTCAGAGCTATTTTGCCTTGCAGACGAATAGAATGTTTTTAATGCTAAACATTAACGTTTACATGCTCTTGTGACTCAATTCATAAAGCAGAGGCCTGGAAAATGCTATTAAAGAGAATCCTTGAAGCTCTTTCTTGAAGCTGGTTCATATACTGCAAAGAGAGAAAACAGAATGAAGGGAATATAACCATGGCCTTGAATATGATTGGGTGAAGATAATTTGCTTCTCATTTGGATATATTCAGGATGGTCCGAATGCTGCAAGATAGAAAACAAATGTTAGTTCTATGTTTATACAAATATTTTTTTCCAATATTAACCTCAGACACAGAAAATGAGAGTGAAGTACCATTGTCCAGTCTTCATGAGATTGATTGCATCGTTGACCTGCTCCAGACTCATTTTGTTTGTTATAAACTCGTCAAGCTTTATTTTGCCAGACATGTAGTCTTGAACCAGTTTTGGAACTGAGTCCTTGCTCTTAAAACCTTTACATAAGCAAAAATGAATGAACTGTGCACAGGTATGTCCTCAAGTTCCTTCTCTGAAAGCATTAACTGACAGCCTGCTTACCACCAAACAGAGATCCTTTCCAGGTTTTTCCAGATATGAGCTGAATTGGTCGTGCAGAAAAGTCCTTCACATCAGTCCATCCAACCATAACACTCACACCCCAACCTTTAACGCACGACTCCAGTGCGCTCCTCTGAGGTCAAAGATGCATTAATTCACACCGAGAAAGATTGCAAGTTCTGAAAGCTTTTAAATAAGTAAATAAATCCAGCTTTATTCGTATTGTAGACTAGAGTACAAGTCGGTGAGGTCTTACCATTACTTCAGTGTTTCCCACACACTCGAGTGAGAAGTCCACTCCTCCATTGGTCATTTCTGCCAGTACTTCAGAGATTGGTTTATTAAATGCTTTTGGATTCAGGAAATCAGTGGCACCAAAGACCTTTGCCTTCTCAAACTTCTGTTCATTAATATCCACAGCAAAAATGCGAGCGGCTCCGGCGTTTTTACAGCCCATGATGGCAGCCAGACCGACTGCACCCAGTCCAAACACTGCACACACAGAGCCTGGTGTAACCTTCACAAAAAGCAAGTTTAGATAAATTCAGTTAACAGATAAAGTAGTTTCAGTATACAGCTCTGAACTCTGTATTGTCTGCATGACGGTGCCAGCTGACAGTTATCCAGATGACTTTAAAAGTCTCTACAAAAATATATTGAAACAACCAGAATATACACCAGAATGCTCTCGTCATGTTCTCACTTCTTGAAGTAAAACCAAGCGTCAAGTCAAATTTATTAACTCTTCACAATATTCGTCTTTTCCTAGCAGCTTAACCGAAAGACAATGAGTAAATGAACTGTTAATTATGTATTAAATAATTTAAATGAAAATTACAATAAATAATTTTAAAATAAAAACATTCAAAATAAAACACTTGAAATATTAACTTAAAATCAAAAGTAAATATTTAATCTTGTGTTTAAATCTACAACCCCTGGTTTTACAGATAAACCAGGCCTAAATTACTCAATATTAAATGTAGTTGTATAAAATAAAGATCTTATCATCACAGTTGACATTAACTTTTTATGTTTGTCTTTATAAATAGTTTTTCTTAAAGTATGCTTGTGCTCTTTTTCTTTAAAATGAATGACCATTGAATTCAACAATTTGTTATATAAAGCAAAGACATTCAGTAAAATTTGGTTTAAGTATCCAAACACTTCTTGAATACACACAACATCTACACTCACGCCAGCTGTGTTGACAGCAGCTCCATAACCAGTAGCGATGCCACAGCCGAGCAGACACACTCGGTCGAGTGGAGCATCATCATGAATCTTTGCCACAGCTATCTGGTTCATGACGGTGTACTCAGAGAAGGTACTGGTGCCCATGAACTGCAAGATGGGCTGGCCACGGCAGGTAAAACGTGTTGTGGGATCAGACATGATGTTGTGATAATTACTTGTCCTGCCAGAGGAAAAAAAATCTAAAAAGCAAGAAATTGAGTATATGTAAAATGTCATTTTGTGTTTGTTTCTCACCAGCTGCGATCACACAGGTTTGTTTTTGGACACTTGCAGAATCTGCATTCTCCACACTGAGAGATGAAGAGTGGAATGACCTTATCACCTGTTCAACACAATACACAGATGTATTCATTTATTTTACTTGCATAAAGAATGCATCTCAATCAGCTCTCTAGCTTATAGATAGTGAATCAGTATATCGTGTACATGAATTCAGGCACTGTAAAGGAACTGCGACACGTCCTCAGTTGTAGACCATCACTCCTGCTGGCATTTATGAACAACTGCAGAACTGATATCTTTCTGATATTAATTTTTAATGTTATTTACATAGTTTGCTTGTTACATATGTGTGTAACATTTCAGCTGTAAATAAATGATAAATGTTAGCTAGATTACGTTTATGCTGAAATGTAAATAGGCGGGGGTTTTTTCTTCAGAACATCTATAGATAGCGGTATACCGCGTCATTAGGTGTATTGAGTTGGCTCACGTGATTTATGTTTCGTGCTTCAGAACTTAAAGAGTAGTTCACTTTTGAAAAAACTTTTGCTGATAATTTACTCACCCCCATGTCATCCAAGATTCAGTGGGAACCAAACGGTAAAAGGTCCAAAAGACACTTTCAGTTCAAAGGGCTTTTAACGATTCCAGACGTGAATAAGGGTCTTATCAAGCAAAACGATCGCTCATTTAATAAATACATAACAAAGTTGAAGTTTTACAAGCTCAAGTGGTCGCCTTGCTCAGTTCTGTGACGCAAGTTTGTGACTCTCCTGTTCGAACTCGTTCATCAAAATGAACGAATCTTTCTCCGAGTCATTTGGTTCGTAAACAAACGAATTGGCTCGGAAAAAAGATTTGTTCATTTTTATGAACGAGTTCGAACAGGAGAATCACGAACGCTCTTCACAGAACAGAGCAAGGTGAGCATTTGAGCTTATAAAACTTAAACTTTGTTATTTATTTATTAAATGAGCGATTGTTTTGCTTGATAAGACCCTTATTCATCGTCTGAAATCGTTTAAAGCCCTTTCAACAGTTTGCAGTTTGTACTGAAAGTGTCTTTTTGACCTTGAACCGTTTGGTTCCCACTGAAGTGCATTATATGGAGAAAAATGCTGGAATGTTTTCATCAAAAACCTTAATTTCTTTTCGACTGAAGAAAGAGAGACATAGACATCTTGGATGACAGGGGGGTGAGTAAATTATCAGCAAAAGTTTTTTGAAAAGTGAACCACTCCTTTAAGGGTGCTGAGCATCGATACTCCCTGGTTTTCACGGTGCATTGTGGGACTTTTTAGGGAGTTTCAGTGCACTGGAAGGATTTTGTGATTGTGACAGCCTTTAAAATGTCCGATTCCCTGATCAGTGCCCTATACACTACCCAATTGAGATGCACCCATTTCATTTTTGAACAAATCAGTTAGATGGGTTTGTGAACCAGATGAACCGATTCATTAAAAAAATTCAATGGGTGATTTTTTTTTCCCTTTTCTTCCCTAATGTGACATAGCCTATAACCAAGTGAACGGCTTCTGGAATTAGAATTAATGTATAGGGCGAGACTGGATTTCGTCCTGATCCAATTGATTAGATTGTAGGAAGTGGATGTTACTAACTAAATAAAGGCAGATCTGAATGTTTGCAGTCAGTTGTGGAGGATAATTTAGTGCCACCCTCCGCTGAGACAGGCGTCATGAAGAGTGCATAGGCCTTTGCATTTAAAAAAAAAATATTATAACAATGGTGTGCACGGATAAATCATTTATAATAAATAATGCAACGCTCTGTAAAACAATAAGCATTGTCAATTTTGATTTCATGGAATCTTTAAGGAGAAATAAATGGACAGGCATAGTTAATGACCTGGTTTGAAATCAGTGACTCCAGGTCCAACACTCTCCACCACACCAGCGCCCTCATGTCCCAGCACTGTGGGAAAACCCCGCTTGTCCTTCCCTTCAAACAGGTGGTAGAGGTCAGTGTGACACACACCTGTAGCTACAACCTTCAAGACAGGAGAAAAACGTTTTAATCAATAAGTTAACGGTATCACAGTATTAACTGACTTTACAACTTACAAGGGGCATTTCCCACCTTGATTCGTATTTCTCCTTCTTGAGGTGGGGCGACTTCTATTTCCTCCATCATAAGGGGAGCATTGGGCTCCCAGGCAACGGCAGCGCGACATTTGATCACCTTTGGCAGAAAGAAGAGATCGGTTCAGCATGTTTTTTAGATATTTAATGGTTGACTACTGGTGTTTATATAACTGCTCAACTTGAGCGCTTGCATGATCTCACTCTCTAACCGTAGTTGGAGGTTGTCCAGCTGTTTGGCTTAAGCAAATGGAAACATGAAACATCTGTTTTTAGAGCCACACATATCTGTGATTTCACAATAGCAGATAAATATTAACCCAATGAAATTGCCAGAGCACATTTTGTAGATTTAGCATGATAAAAACTGGCAGAAGGACCAATAAAATCCAGAAGAAGAAGGGGAAAAAAAATCTTTTTGAAAAGTATTTGGGAAAAAATCGTCACCCCAGTTTTACATGTGACATCTCTTATACAATCTAAAAAAACAAAACAAATTTAGGTAAAATAGGGACAAATACCAAATGTTATGTTAAAAATGAAATTAAAAAATGTACAGTTGAAAGTGAAAGTTGGGTTAAAATTTGACAATTTTTTCCATATTTTACCCAAATTTCGGTTCAAACAACCCAGCATTGTTTAAAATGTATATATTATATAGTCTTTATATACTCAGTATTATTATTATTAGCAATTCAGCAAATCAATATTGCATCACAGCATATCAAATACACAAGTTTTAAATTGTGAATTTTATACAAGGCATTGATCTGACATATTTTATTCAGTTTTGGCCTTAAGCCTGGATTAAAGCATCTAAAATAGTCTTATGAGAGTCTTATTAAAATTTTGGCATTAAATTGATTCTTATTTGAATCTGAATCTTATTTGCTGATGTATTTGCATTGTAAATCTTTCCTCATCAAGAGGTCAATGGAAATGAGCATAAAGGTAGAAAGAGACTGAAGTCATATTAAAAATGCATTAACTGCTCTGGAGCACAAATGAAAAGAAATTAAAAGACAAATTTACGAACCTTCCCTGCTGTGGCCATTTCCCAATGTAGTCGTTGCTGAGATGAATGCAAAGAGAGACAGAGAATCTTTGGCACTCGCTTTTATATTCTGGATGAAGCCATTTCTCTCCTCTCTCTCTCTCTCTCTCTCTCTCTCTCTCTCTCTCTCTCTCTCTCTCTCTCTCTCTCTCTCTCTCTCTCTCTCTCTCTCTCTCTCTCTCTCTCTCTGTCTCTCTCTCTCTCTCTCTCTCTCTCTCTCTCTCTCTCTCTCAACTAAAATGAACATATTATTAACTATATATACATAGTCAAACCAAAAATTATTCAGACCCCATGATAACATTTTTTTTTGCACCACCAACAGTTCCTAGAGCAAACACCCTACCCAGAACATTTATATTTTAAACAAAATTTTATAAATATGTATACTTAGTATTTTCTGAATTATTTATTTAGGAAGAGAGAGGAATTGGAGACTAATAATTAGGGCGATATAATAATAATAATACCAATATCATCATCCCTACTACCACCATCTTTAATAAAAATAAATAGCAATAGTAATAATATGCAGATTTTAAACAAAAGTACAGCATACATACATATAAGGACATATACGTATGCTGAATAATTGTAGTACTGTATAGTAATACTCAGAGATTATTCATTATTAATTTGTAAACATGTGGTTGGGAGAGTGCATTGTCCCGGTTCCAGGTCACTGATTTATATGAAGATGAGTTAGGAATGGTTTCCAGATGTCAAGAAATGTAGATAAAATATTCTTGTTAGTGTATGTTATTTTTTCTAATGTGATGTATTCTAGGATTAGTCCAGTGATTGATATGTATTGTTACAAATTTATTAAATGTTTAATTTAGATTCCAATATAAACTGAGAGTTTTCTGTACATAGAATTTAGCATTTAAGATTAGGATGGTGATTATATCCGGTATTGGTGAGATTACTGAAACTCTTAATGATTCTTTCCAGCTCAACCTGTTTTCTCTTTTCTCTATCAGCACCTGAAAATAGTCCCCAGCTCGGTAACTTCCAACGTGATGGAAGGTAGCCTATTTTCAGGTACCGCCAGAACCGGAGATCGGCTGAATGGATTCAATAACGGTAAAACTCAACATTTTAACTCTGGGGGAGTTGTAAAATGAGCCTATTTCCAAAAAAAAAAAAGGAGTATCCCTTTAAGATACAGCCCGAGTCTCCTGGCCTTCGCTCCTGGTCTTCTACACTTGAGAAGACAGAAGTTTACCACAGTATACAGTTTTATACCAAATATAATTTGAGATATTTTTTTACTAGTGGGTGCAGGACACTATAGTTCACTAACCATGTTTTTTCTTGAATCGCTAATGTGACATTTTTACACAACAGACTGAACAAAATTAAGGATTGCTTGGTAAATGGTTGATCTAAATTGTGTACTTTTCTGGTACAAAAACTTTCTGAATTTGAAGATCAAGGTAAATTGTTCTTATTTTGTCAGCCGGGAAACTTCTGTTGCTTCCAAAGGGCAGTGCTAACTGAAAAAATGTGGACATCTTCATCCTGTTCAAAAGTTTTTGATGCTTTTCAATTAATACGTGTTTAAGTTCTAAAGATTTCTAGTAATAATATATTGTTAAGCTTCTCGCTTCGAATTCAGGTCTTCCCAAAAGCAATGTACAGTTTGTGCTTTTGGAAAACACAGCCCAGATAATTTTGTAGATTTCATTGGGAAAGAGCACTAAAACAAATTATTTTAAACCATGATAATTTTATTATGATAACCCAGTTTTGAAGCTCCCTTACATTGCAGAAAGATGTGAAATATAAAAACCAATTATTTCCATTTGATTAATCAAAGTATTCATCACAACCCACCACCATCAAAAAATACAGCATTGTGGCATACAGTAAATGATACGTGGGTGAAAAGAAATTATGGCACAGAAGATGCTGTTTAACACTGAAAATAATCAGCTAGATAAAAGCAAAGTGTTGGCATTGTATCAGCAATTATGAATTGTAATATTATATAACAACCAACATTTTATTTTTAAAATCAGTACCAAAAATAATTATATTCATACATGATTTTCAGGAATATGAAATTATGTCATCTTGCAAAGATATTCACAGTTAAATAAAGAGCAGCTTAGCTTTGCTTAAAAAGTTAGAGTTCATTCAATAATCTTAAAATGTATGAAAACACATACAGTAGGTGCAATAAAAACTGGCATTCATCTGTTCCTGAATATGGGTCATACAAAATATTATATTTTTGCAAAACTTGCATACTAAATATTTTACAGTTATGAAATTATCCTTTGATTTCATTGATACAGATATTGTAACATGATTTTTTTAAATGAACATTAGCAGATTAAACTGAATTCAACTAATAAGAATACCCAATAGGATTATACAGTGCATAACGTAGGTCTTTTCTTACGAGAGATTTGGCTTTAATACGGAGTCTTCCTCTGATTTAATTCATACTGTCAGAGGAAACACAAAAATATCCCAGGCAGCACCAGAACATTTCACATGCAGTAGTAATAACACATTCAAATTAACAGAAGGATTATTATTTCCTGGTATATTTCCCAGGACATGTTAAGGGGAAGATGATTGCCCTCTAGTGCAATTGCAGAGAATGCAGGACTGACACCTGGGCAAATAAGAGTAATACATTCAACAGCAGTACTATGGTCATTTTAATGACCATGTAACTGCCATGTACAACTGTCATGAGAATCCGGTTATATTTATGCTCTTTATCCTGAACTTTAATTTAAAACTAATAATAGTCAGCATATCAATATGCACCCATTTTGTTTATGCAAATATTTAAGGGAAGCATGCTTTTCACAAATACCCATCATAGATAATGCACAGTTCACACCTGCACTCAGACTGGAGGAATCATTCCTGTAGATTAAGTAGATCCTCTGATTATCTTTAATAACTTACCCTCTTGAACATACCCACTTAAAAAGAAGGCAAACGGCACAGATCCAAGTATAAGGTTTGGGTAATACGTTCAAATGACATTCACAAAGCTCAGTTTTTGTAGAAAGAAGTCTCTCCTCTCTTTCACTGGCACAGGCTGTGAGTGGCAAATGCACCTTCAATGCACCGTCTGTCCGTCACTTAACATCTGTTATTTCTGAATATAAATGATAACGATGCATAGAGTTCCCACAAGGCCGAGGGCTTGGATACCAAGAAACCAGAGCAGCAACCAAAAGACCAGCACGACCACAGGCTCTACAATCTTCTCTCCAAAGTAAAGCTGTGTGAAACCAATACCCCTCAGACACTTATTGAGCTCCCCGAACAGAGTGCCCATCTTTTCACAGTCGTCCACCAATGGAGCCTCTGGCACAGGTCCTTCTGCTGCCCGTGGCCCTGCTGCAGAGGCTTCATGTGGTCTTTCTCTTCCCCTTAGGTCATTCTGAGAACAAAGACAGAATTTGACTAAATTATACAATGTTTTTTTAAGTAACACAAAGCAGAAAGTGGAAACTACTGTAAGATGACACCACATAACCATGAGTGAGAGTGGGGGTGTTTATATGTTTGTATGTATAAGATAGGCAGGCAAAAAAAAAAAAAAAAAAAAAACTAAAAAAAAACACAAAAAAAACAAGCTGGTATACCTAGGTTTATTATTTACCTATGGTAAGCTAAAAATATATATTGTTTCTGCTTAACAGATTAGACTGACTGGCTTATGTTATACCAAATGAATGTGACATTGCTATTCATAGAGCAGGCAGTGGAAAGCTGTTGATAAAGAAAGGGAGAGGCAGGGCAATGTCTTAAGTTACAGATAACAGAATATTCCGCCATTTCCGGGTAAAAAGTGAAAGTAAGGAAGATAAATACAAACACGCAAGTCTAAAAACTGTATTATTATATTTAAATGCAAAATTGTTAGAGCTGTATGAGATCTGACAGTCTTAACGTACCTGTTCGCTGTGTGTGGGTCTAACGGCACGCTCGCGCTGGCAATGACACCCGCTTCGATCTCGCGTCCCGCATAAGACATCACGATGACGTACCTCCGTATCATTTACTATACTATTAGTACTTGACATATTCCTAAAAACAGAAAGATTAATGCTGTCCTGAGATAGGGCCGAGGGGCTGAGAACCAGATGGCTGCTAGCGACACTTCCGGTCTTTGCTGTCAACAGAATGTACATCCTGACGTCATTGGTCAATCACGGTGCAAGTCATAATAAAAGATTTATCATCCTACATAGCGGGAATTGTTGTGTTATGTTTAATAATATTGTATGTATTATAAAAAGAATGTATTTTATTACATTACATTAATGATATGTCCTTTATGTAGATGTGTGTAATTGTCCACATTTTCTTTCTTTTTTTTTAAGGTCTAGCCTGTTTCATAGTATAATTATTCATTAATAAATCCGCAGTAGAAATATGTACTGCTATTAAATTGCAGGCTGTGCGTCAAAACCATGTTCTTTCGACTAGCTCATTTAAAAAAACCGAATGAGAACGATTTTACATCACGATTTTAATCACATTTTGGTTTGTCATACTCACCTTTCCAGTGAATTCATATATCGTTTCATATTTCTGTGTACTGTTTCAATTTTATTAACAATTATGTTTATTGTAATTTCAGTTTACTTCAAGGCAGCTCTGATTCAGCTCATAAAAACAAGTCAACTAAAGCTAAATATAATTTGTATTTACATTTTATCTCACTTTGAGATGGTTCTCACTGCAGAACACGAAATCCAGGGGGGGCACATAAACCTACCCATCTCCGCCCCCTGATCCATAACCCCACCCCTAATCCTACCCATCTCCACCCCTTAGATCTGGATCCAACTCCGCCCCCTGAATCTCGTGTACGGTACTTGGCTTATTTTAGATACACGCACACATACTATTCCTGTTAAACCGTATAGTTTTCCAGATACAGTCTGTGATTTATTCATATAAAGGGGGGGGGGGGGGTTATGGGGGGGGGGGGGGGAATCAACATCTCAGGGACGTCTTAAGTTATTTCTCATACGTCCAAATGAGGCGTTCAAAGAGTTTATTTGAGAACTGTGATTCGTGAACGTTTGTGAACTGGCTCTATCAATTCACTTTCAAGAACCGATTCAAAAGACTGATTTGTTCAGATAGCCAAATCGTGTTCGAATTGTTTTTGGTGGGCGTCTCGCTACGTTTTTTTAAACACAGCCTGTGATTCGCTCTTAGTACTGTGTCAGCCAATCAGAGCGAAGCACTGAAGTGAAGCGTGAACGTCCCTTATGAGGCCTGTGATGTGAACGACTCACTTAAAATGGCGACGGTGGAGCCGGTGAGTAAATAAACTTCACAAATATTATTTTACACTTTTCTGTCTTTTCACGCTAAACTACAAAACGGCATTCATTTAACAATACGTTTATACTTAGTTTTATGCTAAACTGTCGTTTAAATGTGATCCTCTGAAAACTTTTAAAAAGTTTTTCGGCTTGTTTGAATGTATAAAGTTTGGCTGAAAGTTGATAAGGCTTGTTCCAGTCACGTCAGGATTTAATTGCTTTTCCAGATGTCTGTTCGTCACTACTACCCTTCATGCATGTAGCCACAATTTTAATCTGGTTTAATTTGCTTTCTGGAAGAAAGCGAACCCGTCACAGCACAGCTGTCAAAAACTAAGACAGCGAATGAGGAAAGTGAAGGGAATGGTATTGTAACGACACCATGCTGGATCAAACCATGAAAGCTGTGTCAACCACAGTTTATTCACAGCTGTTATAATTGGAATGAATGACAGTAATGAATGACTCTAAACATTTCTAGTTCTCTCACACAGCTCAGGTTTGATTAAATTTGAAGGTTAAAAAAACTAACAGTGACTAAAGTCCTCGACTTGCAGCAGATACAACACAATCACATTAAGTACCAGGTATTGCACTGGTCTCAGGTGTTGAATCAGTTTTGTTCTTTACGCTTTATTTAATTTAATAATGGAAAATAAATGATTGTTGTCTACAGTAATACAGTAAGTCCAACAGTTTGTGTGTGAGTGTGTTCACACACTGGCTGCTTTGATGTGAACTTTAATGTATTAGGTCAAAGAACTAATCTTTAAAATTTTCCTGCCCAGGAAATAAACTCAAATTCTTGCAAGAGTGAAGAGGAGAACTCAGAAGAGACCAATCAGGAGATTGTCAGCCCTGAAAGCTACATCAAACATCCTCTACAGAACAGGTCGAGTGAATGAATGCACTTGTTTTTAGGGAGACGCATGTTATTTCCAATAAAACGCAAAGTTCCTAATTATATTTTTTAGTTTTTATTATATACAAATGACACATTTCCTCTGTAAAATTTTATACTTTAAGAGTATTGTTTAGATTTCCAGATTCTGTAAAAATGTTGATTTTATTTATGTTTTCCCCCTAAAGATGGTCTTTATGGTTCTTCAAAAATGACAAGAGCAAAACATGGCAGGCCAATCTCAGACTGATCTCCAAATTTGACACAGTAGAGGATTTTTGGGCGTAAGACTTTGTTTTTGTACCAAGAGATAAGCATAGCCAAAATTTCAGTCCCCCTTAATTTAGTTTATGAATCTCTTCTAGGCTTTATAACCACATTCAGCTCTCCAGTTATTTGATGTCAGGATGTGACTATTCTCTTTTCAAGGTAGGCTTCCATCATAACTGCTATGTAATTTATGGGATAATTCACCCAAAAGTAAAACAAGTTAAATGATCATCATCAGCTTTAAATTAAAGCTCTGTTACCCAATATATACAAACACATTATCAAGACTTCAAGAACCAATTGACTCATTGCTAAGCCACTGCAAAATATTACTGACCAATCTTACTGAGCATCTTTTGCCATCTGTCAAATTATCTGATGAGCTGTTCTTATAACTTAAGTCAATGGCTTGATTAAGTTGGTCAAGTGTTTGGAATGACTTTACAGATGCAATCCAAAAATATAGTGAAATTCAAATCTTAAAATAAACGTTAAACAGTTTATGCTGTGTAAGGTAACGCTACTTAACTATCTTTTTTTTTACATAGATTCTTAATTTATTATTCTGTAATTTTTTAAAGATAAAACAAAACAAATAAAATGCTTTGCAGTGTCACAAATAATTTCAATCTTTCAGCTTTTACCTTTTTATGAGCACTTTTACATTGTTGTTCTATTTGTGGAGATCTCCAGTGGAATGTAACCAAGGAGGGTGGAGTTTAAGGGTCAGTTGCCGGAAGCATAACGTTTGCAAAATATTGTTTTGTACTTTTATTCTTTTTTTGAAAGTACATTTTTGCTTTAGCGTTGCTTGCTGCTTTCTAACGGTAGTGTACGAGATACTCCAGATTGCTGTGGTCTTTGGTTTGTGCTTGGGTTGCAGGATGGTATTGAGCCCATGTGGGAGGATGAGAGGAATAAAAAAGGAGGCCGCTGGCTCATCACTCTCAACAAGCAGCAGAGGAAGTATGACCTGGACCGCTTTTGGTTGGAAACTGTAAGAGTTCTGAGTTAGTCACTGAACACCCCCTCAACATGCACGCAAGTAGTTCATGTGCTTCCGTAGCCCTGACTCGTAAACACTCACCTTTGTCATTCCTACAGCTGCTGTGCCTCATCGGTGAGACCTTTGACGACTACAGCGATGAAGTGTGCGGGGCTGTTGTCAATATCCGAACGAAAGGTGATAAAATCGCCGTCTGGACATCTGATTATGAGAACAGAGAAGCTGTAACGCACATAGGGTAAGACTCTAATACATTCATGCTACATATAAATCAGGGGTGCCCAGTGCCTGATCAAGTTATTCTGAAGATTTTACCTAGCTGGTTCAGTTGAGTTTGATCATGTTTAGTGCTGAACTTTGCAGGAACAGGATTGGGCACCCCTGATATAAATGCTAAAATACTCAACCTGGTACAATGTGTAATTATGTTTGTTTGGCAGGAGGGTGTACAAGGAACGGTTAGGCATCCCTATGAATATGACCATTGGCTACCAGTCTCATGCTGACACGGCCACTAAGAGTGGCTCCACTACTAAGAACAAGTTTGTGGTCTGAATATCTTCAAGGGCCTGAATTCTCCTTCCCTCTCTCTATCTCTCTCTCTGCCACTTAAAACCAAAGCAACAAAATCAGACTGGACTCCGAACTGCATTTTTTGCAAAAGCCCTTTACAAACGCACTTCTGGGCTTCTGCTGTACAAATGAGGATTGCCGCACAGACAAAGTTTGAAAATAACAGTGTTGCTTATTACATTCAAACACATTTTATAAGTATTACCATGTACCATGCTACACTACCCGTTCCCACCAAACATTCACATCACTACAGTTTCGCTAAGAAAAATAGTATTCAAAAATCACATTCAATGTTTACCCCTGGCCAGTCTTGTTATTTAAGTATTTAATGATTTTTTTTTTTTTTTGTAAGAAATTGTCAATTTATTTAATGGCAGAGGAAAGGAAATGTCTGTCTTCTTTTATCCAGCAGCTTTGCTGCTTCAGTGCCTATTGAACATAAACACTTTTAATTTATTCAGATTAATCCTCAATATTGAGAGGGTATTTGGCCATTGAGTGCATGTAACCAAGCTAATCTACATAGAACTGCCATCTTTAAAGCATTAACATGATTAAATTTGGGGGTTTGCAATTCAAGAAGTGTTTTTTATATTGTGAGTTTTCGAGGCATCATAAGTTTACATTCCTTAATAGAACAGTAAACTCTGGGACTTTTTTGCAATGCTGTAATAGAATTTTGCTTGTCTGGATGTCATTGGCTTGATTTGACTCTTCAAAAAAAATAGCAGCATTATCAAATAGGCCCTGAAAATAAAATAGATTCATATCGATTCAATTTATTTCAGGCGTCTTGGTATTTATCACCACAGTGATGCTGAATGTTAATGGGCAATTCATTATTTTCATTATTTATATTCATTATTTATTAGAGCATCAAATCTCACCAAAGTAGATAACAGAGGTTGGCATCTATCTATCTATCTATCTATCTATCTATCTATCTATCTATCTATCTATCTATCTATCTATCTATCTATCTATCTATCTATCTATCTATCTATCTATCTATCTATCTATCTATCTATCTATCTATCTATCTATCTATCTAAACAGCTCACACTTTTGTAGATCACTTTAGCCTTAAATAACATTTAATGTTAAAAATATCTGTTTTCCTGTTTTTCTACATGCTTAAACAATTGCCTGCTCTGATCACTGCGATTGCCTCTATAATCCTGTACAGTAAAATAAATAAGAGGGATTCGGGACAGAATTTGAGACCGGATGTGGCGTCATGCGCGTTCACGCTTACCTGGCTATGTATGTCAGGTTTGTGTATTCGCCGCCATTCTCCGTATCAGAGAAGACAACTCGAGCGACAAAACTTTAGTCAACATTCGACAAAAGTAGAAGATGGATTCAAAGAGGCCGGCTTGTAGTTCATTCCAAACCCCAACGCAAACTCCACGTAAGACAAAGAAAATAAAACTTGTGTCTAGTGCCACCAAAAGGGCCAAATTGGATTCAGACAGGTGTCGGAATAAGACGAGAGTCAACATCAGGAATGCTTTCAACAAATGAATGTCTATAAACAAATGAATGAGAATGTCTATAGTGTAGAGGCTCCACCGTATGTCCGACGTAGAAGTATAAATCAGCCTTAATTGTCGAACTGCTTTGCGGCCGTCATCTTGTTCTGGGTCTGACTCCGGTTCAAACTGATGCGATTGCACAGATGTGTCCTCAGAGACTCCCGCTACCATCCTTTCTCCAAAATATATCCTCAACTGTAGTAAGATTCGGTGCAATGTGACGTAGAACTGCGCTAGCCCCACCGACGTGGTTTGATTGACTGTGGTTTTTGCATAGACCTGGCCCTCTGTTATCTGTACACAATCCTCCATTGTTTTAACAACTGTCGGTGTTCTGACAATTTGTGCTGCCTTGTCAAAAATGTCTCCTAAGCAACGCAAGTGTTCTGATGTGGGATGTAATAACGGACGTAGTAGTTTTCACTTACTTCCAAAATCAGAGCCACTGAAAACGCTGTGGGTGGATTTTATTTACGAGAGAAATTGCCTCTTAAACTTCCAAAATAAGTTTATGTTAGTTTTTTCAATCATTTTCTGACTTGATTGTTTTGTGAACGAGGGTAAATTCAAAGCAGGTCTTGCTTCAAAGTTGTAGCCATCTTCTCACATTTACCACATTAGCACCTGTACGACAAGTAGTGTAAACATGACGCGACGGATCCCTCGCATAAAAGTAATTTAGTTTGTACGTATCAAACGTTATCACAGTATTTGTGTTTGTAGTTTAAAAAAAAATTGCGCCAACCTTATCACAGTTTGTGTGTGTGTTGCGCATTCATAATTGCAAAGGGGACGCGATTACAACTCTAAGTACTTAAATGTATCAAATAACCATTCCGAGACGTCCTGGTCCATTCTCACTTGTGTTTATTCTGCCGGAGTCTCTTCATCATCTGGGTCTGATTCCGGTTCAAACATGTACGGCTGAATGCCGTATATTATAAAGTTTTCAAGTGGCATTATACAACCCCTTTAAGATCTTTTTAATGTTTTTGAGAATTCTCTTATGTTCATTTATTTGTGAATTATTACAATTTAACATAACTTTTTAACTTTAATGTTTTTTAAAATATAATTTATTCATGATTGCAAAACTGCATTTTCATTTTCTAAATCTTTTGTAATAATATGAATGTCTTTGTTCAAGTTAATGCATTTATTTTTATTCTTTTTATTTTCTATCTTCCTTTTATTTTTTAAATCTTAATGATCCCAAACATTTAAATGGTATGTTTTAGTTTTGGTTAGAGAAAACGAAACCTTATTTTATAATGTTACCATTTACTTAGGTGGCATGTTCTGTTGCGTTGCGGAGTGATCTTTTTGTGTTTAGTGACTTAAGTGTGACATTATGATTTTAATGCCGTTTCAACATACTTTTATCAGTATGCTTTAATAGTCGAACAAACAATCTGGGAGGGGTCCCAGACAAAATCAAATTTAACAACAAAACTCATTTAGTGATATAGCATTAAAAGAGTATTCTGGTTTAATGGTTGGGATCCAGGGTAACTAATAAAACTGCAGATTTCAATAGTTTTTAGTATCATTTTGATGTCTTCTGGATGTTTATGTGATGCTGGCCAGCAGGGTAATGAGATGACATTCTGATGTGTTGTTTGTTTGAGCTTTCTCACTTCACACCTCTAGCATCTCTAATGAGAGACCCTTGAAACAGTCTTATTAACCCTTACAAAACTCTAATGAGGAGCATGCAGTTTGCTCATCAATTACCGCTCTCAAGCAGATGGAGTTATGCAGTGTTGAAATCTTAATTTAGATGTCTGTTTTTCATGTAGTCTGAATACTTAAGTGTGCATTGATACATACTCATAAGTAGAAGGCAGAGAGGACTCGTATGAAGGAAAAGCTAATAACAGTCAGACCTCTGAACTACGTTGAGATTCAAATGGGCAGTGAGGGTATTATACAACTGTTCTAAAGAGGAAAAGAGCCACCAGGCATATGTCTTTGGCATTAAACCATATCCAACCTCTGAATATCATATATAAATGGGTATTCACTAGGCAGGATGCTCTTAGGCCAAGTCATGTCTCATTACTTGTTTGTTCTGGCCTCTAGCTATCAGAGAGCATGAAAGCATTTTGATTGTTGCAGCAATTCTGACATGTGGCTTGGGGTTTTTGCCAAACATTTTCAGTATTTTAACACTGGTGGCTGTGATGTATGTAGGGAGAGATTTTATTTATAAATGTCTATAACTCTATAATATATTGAAAATTAAATTATTTAAGCAATCTATTTTATCAACATTAAAATTTTCAGGTTAAAATGTATATAATATTAGGCCATACTAGTACATTTAAAATGGCCTTTACAAATTTTATATATATATATATATATATATATATATATATACTCTTCTGTGAAAGCTTTCCACACAATTTTTGAGTGTTTCTGTGGTAATTTTTGAATATCCATCCAGTAGAGAAGTTGTGAGGTCAGGCACTGATGTTGGACAAGAAGGTCCGGCTTGCAATCTCAGTTCCAGTTCTTTATGGACCTTGCATTGTGCCAAACCCAGACTCGCCCATCAGAGAGACTGCCAAACAGAGAGATTCATCACTCCACAGAACATGTTTCCTCTTCTCCAGAGTTCAGTATTGTGAGGATTGCATGCAGCTGCTTGGCCATGGAAACCCATTCCACGAAGCTTCTGCCGCAGTTTTTGTGCCGATATAATGCCAGTGGATGTTTGGAACTTTCCAGCATGGAATCAGCACAGCGTTGGTGACTCATGTTCAGTAATTAAGAGGTATGTCCCAATTCTATATATTCTATATACAGTACTGTGCAGAAGTCTTAGGCACACTAGTATTTTCGCCTAAAAGAAATGGTTTTAAGCCAGATATATTTTGTTGTAGTGTCTCAGTAGAAAATATCAGTTTACATTTCCAGACATTAATTGTGCCATTAATTGTAATAATCCAGTGAAATTTTTGAATGCACAAGGATTCTGACAACAGCCAATGCTCCACACGGAGGTCGGATCTCACCATCATCGAGTGCATCTGAAATTATATGAAGAAACACAAAAAAAAAACAGACTAAGAAGAACTGCGGCAATGTTTCCAAAGACGCTTGAAAAAAACTGCAAAACTAAAAACTGTGCAATACCTGGACAAAAGCTGTTTTAAACGTAAAGGGTACTAAACACCTATTGATTTGATTTAGTTAACTGTTAAAAGTTAATAATAGTTAACTAATAAATTGAATTGATAAATAAAATCTATTTATGATTATGACATTATTTTTGAAAACGTTCTCATTTACAGCATTTTTACACAAGTGCTTTTACACAGTACTGTAGCTTTGCAGGCAGGCAGGCACTACCTTCGAGACGTTGCCACAGTTCTTCTGGTCTTAGTCTCTTTTTTTTCTGTTTCTTCATATAATTTCAGATGCACTCGATGATGGTGAGATCCGACCTCCGACACTACAACAAAACATATAAATAACTGGCTTAAAACCAATGTAATATTTAAAAATATTACTATTTACTATATTTTTGACCAAACACTGTAAAAAAAATATTGTTGGTTTAACTTAAAAAAGTAAGTAACCTGGTTTCCTTAAAATTTTAAGTTGATTGAACTGGAAAAAGTGAGTTGATAAAATGGAGATTAATTTAATCATTTCCAGTGCAATATTTTCATCTGCCAATACAATAACCTAAATTTGAAAGTAATATACTTGAAGAGTGTGGGAGACAGATCTGTGAATATTATGATTAATGGCCACAAGATGGAGTCTTAAGCTTCACTTTGTCTCTGCCAATTATAGTCACCCCCTCACTGACTGAAGAGCTTGTGCCAGTACAGATCACTGCCACTGCTCTCAAGTTCACATGACTTTTCTGTTTGTTTGAGGAATCATATTTTTCTGTTCTATGTCTGTTGAAATATAATCGCACATTTCCTTGGGGTAAGATTAATGTTAAACAGTAGACTATTCCTGGATTCACTATGCCATGCTCATGTATGAATGCTCGCTCTTTACAAATTGTACATAAATCATCACAGTCCGGGGGTCTTACTGAAGGCTGATTCATATTCAGATTTGTATCTATTTTCCTAGTTCTATTTACATTTGTACTGCCCAATAATTATTCCATTTTCTAAAATGTCTCGCTCAATATCCGGGCGCAGCATGACCCCTAAATGTTTTCCTGGCTGTTATTATACCTCTGACAGATTAGGTTCTATTTCTCTTATGAGGCAACGGGTGAGAAACCGAATTGTCCGCATCTCGGAAACGGCACTCTGTCACAGTCACACACGCTGTTAAGTGTGTTTCAATGGATAGGATTGCTCGTGGCAGGAGTCCCTCGAGGGCTCGTTCTGATGTGCTCTGATGGTTTCCCATAGCAACCGACTGGCCAGTGAACGGCTACATATGGAGTGTGTGTGTGAGAGTTGAGGAAGTGTGTTCTTCTTTTCACACTTAAACTCTGACACACAGCGCTGTACGATTCTCACTAGGTTCTTCTTTTTTGCACGGTAGATGCGTGAAGAGACGTTACTGAATGCATCTCACCAAAGGCTCCTTTATTTCGTGCCCAATTGTGCCGTCGCATCTCTGCTTCTCTATTGATGCTTTCAAACAAAGACCCCTGGAATGATCAAACATGTAAAGAAACATCAAAGCATCTCCTGCATAATTAAATAGCTTGTTTTTACATTTTGTTTACTTTAGATATGTTCATTTTTAATTCATAAAGAAGGAGAAAAACAATTGTCTCTTCAAATGTTGTCACTTCAGTGCATAAAGTCAGTCATTCATTTGAGGCGCCACGTGTTTAAAGCAAACTTTGCAATACATGACACAAGTGTATAGCCTATACACCTATAAATTACTTGCATATACATGTATAATGTTGGTTGTTCAAAATACATATGAAATACACGTGCACGCACACTAATATGAAATCCATACCAACTTCCATTTAAACTTGACGCACGCATACATGTAAAAACTTGCATATGGTATAAACACTTGAACATACATAAACACTCGCTGCACGCAGACCCACCTATAAACACTTGCATATACACTCACCTAAAGTTTTATTAGGAACAATTGTTCAATTTCTCATTAATGCAATTATCAACCCATCACATGACAGTTGATTCAATTCATTTAGGGGTGTGGTCTTGGTCAAGACAATCTCCTGAACTCCAAACTGAATGTCAGAATGGGAAAGAAAGGTGATTTAAGCAATTTTGAGCGTTGCATGGCTGTTGGTGCCAGACGCGCCGGTTTGAGTGTTTCACAATCTGATCAGTTACTGGGAGTTTCACATACAACCAATTCTAGGGTTTACAAAGAATGGTGTGAAAAGGGAAAAACATCCAGTATGCGGCAGTCCTGTGGGCGAAAATGCCTTGTTGATGCTAGAGGTCAGAGGAGAATGGGCCGACTGATTCAAGCTAGAAGAGCAACTTAGACTGAAATAACCACTCGTTACAACCGGGGTATGCAGCAAAGCATTTGTGAAGCCACAACATGCACAACCTTGAGGCGGATGGGTTACAACAGCAGAAGTCCCCACCGGGTACCACTCATCTCCACTACAAATAGGAAAAAGAGGAAAAATAGGCTACAATGTGCAAGAGCTCACCAAAATTGGACAGTTGAAGACTGAAAAAATGTTGCCTGGTCTGATGAGTCTCGATTTCTGTTGAGACATTCAGATGTTAGAGTCAGAATTTGGCATAAACAGAATGAGAACATGGATCCATCATGCCTTGTTACCACTGTGCAGGCTAGTGGTGGTGGTGTAATGGTGTGGGGGATGTTTTTTGGCACACTTTAGACCCCTTAGTGCCAATTGGGCATCGTTTAAATGCCACGGCCAACCTGAGCATTGTTTCTGACCATGTCGTATCCCTTTATGGCCACCATGTACCCATCCTCTGATGGCCACTTCCAGCAGGATAATGCTGCATGTCACAAAGCTTGAATCATTTCAAATTTGATTCTTGAACATGACAATGAGTTGTACTAAAGCTGAGCTGTACTAAAATGGCCCCCACAGTCACCAGATCTCAACCCAACAGAGCATCTTTGGGATGTGGTGGAACGGGAGCTTCGTGCCCTGGATGTGCATCCCACAAATCTCTTATCGAATGCAAGATGCTATCCTATCAATATGGGCCAACATTTCTAAAGAAGGCTTTCAGCACCTTGTTGAATTAATAGGTCAAATACAGTATTAGTATGGTGTTCCTAATTATCCTTTAGGTGAGTGTATATACAAGACCCGCTTTGACTGGTTATATTTTCATGATACTTTCATCATAAACTTCCAACCAATATGCTAATGTTCTGTTTATTATAAACTTGCGCTGCAGTTGTCAGCAGATTTAAATGCTTCATTTGAAGTTGTGTGGATCCGATTGGCTGTCAGTGTTTTTATCATTCATCAGCTGGAAAAAACTGCTTTGCAAGTGATTTTAACAGTTTTGTTCCTCTGTGTTGTTACTGTTGAAGTTGTGGTGTGGACTTCGTATTCTCATAGAATTAAAATTATTAAAACAGTTTAGTCATTATTGTAGTTATCTTCTGGTGTGAACAGGCCTAAATCCCCTACATTTTTATTCCAAGTGTGATCGGACAACAGGAGTCATTCCTGAACTGCCTCATGGCTGTAAAGTAATATTAGCAACCAGAGGTATTTCATCATCTCAAAAGTTTTTCATTTCATTCACCTCCATTTTTCAAAAACAGCATGCACTCTTTGGACAGTAATGGATCACCCTTATAGACCACAGAGCTGGTAAAGAGAGACAGGTGTGGATGTCAAAATTTGTGAATGAGTCAAGACACGTAGGCTACCTCAGTCTCTGTAATTTGCCAGCACTGCTCACTGTGAAAGAAGACCCACATCGACAGGCTGTCAGTTTTCTAAAGAGAGAGAAGCATTACTGCATTAACAACTAGTTCTTCAGTTCTGTTCTTTACACATCTTTTTAGGAATCATATACTTGTAATTACCTCTAAGTAAGTTTAGGAAAAGAATGGAGTTGTCCCTCTTATGAATAACCAAATTCAATCAAAAGAGGAGTGACTCTGTATTAATCTTCAGTGTGAATGTTTAACGTTTCTTTATTATTATTACACTAGTCGGAAGCGAACATACTTTCAAACACATAAAAGTGATAGAGGTCACACTTTTCCTCTCAACAAACAGAATACAACTGTCTCTGACGCTTGCTATTGCTGTAAATGTAGTAAAAAGCCTGGCTTGCCCAATCTTCACAGTAATTGTCTCCGGGTGTATCCAGCTTTGGATGTGTGGGATTCCAGCTCCTGGAATGTGCAATCACAGTAACCTTTCATTTCTTTGATATCAGATCAGCATGACAGAATCAGATGATAGAGCTCTACAATTACAGCTGCACCTTTGAAATTTGGCATTCGACAGCACATGCTGCATACATTTGCGCCCCAGATACCGTCGACTAACTCGTTACTATCAGATCATATACATCAAGGTTTCATCTGCATGGCCGACAACCCCTTCTCAGTCAATTATTTTTATATCAGCGAGGCTTAAACCTGATGGGGAGTGGCTTGATTATAACACCCACTACGTTGTGCACAATTACAGGCAGTAGCGTCTATTGTTTAGTATGTATGAAGAGGCTTTCATACTCCCAACGGCAGATTGCCACACCATGTTAATAGGAATTAGACATGGCATTTTGTATTAACTAAAGTACTATCAGGGAATCTGCCTTCACTTTGTCCACTCCGCAGGGTTTCATATTGAAGCTCACGTTGCTGGACGAGGCGAGTGCTTTGTAATCTTAGTAAAGGCGTTGAGTTTAAGGCATTTGGCTGCAGCTATTTTAATCTGAAGGCTGGAGCATTAAGTCAGACGCACTAAAGAGCGGTAGAAGGGCCTCCCCGAGGGCTAGTTGGTTACACGAGTAAAGCTCAAGTGGAGAATATGTGCATGCAAATCGGCACCAGTGCCTTTTCAGCTAGTTAGTTCTTTTCTTTTATGCGAAACTGAATTAAAAGTGCCATGCGGATGTGTGTCGTAGGGCTTTACTAATGCCCCTGCTTTCTATCTCCTGTCATTCACCCTACATTGCCTTCATGGGCGAATATCTCCATGACGACCCCATCCTCTGTCTCTCCATCTCCGGTCTCCTTCACTCTTTCTAGTGTGCGTCATGAAGATGAAAAGTGCCTAATCCCCTTGTGGAACTCAAGTCTAAGAGACACACATACAGAATCCTTGCTTTTGGGAAGACGTCACACACAAGCGCGTCACTCTCTCTGACTGAGCGCAGCTTTACAGCGGGAAGTAGCGGATGGGAAAGGAAGAGGAGAGAGAGAGAGAGGGAGGGTGGCGATAAACGCTTATTGTTCTTGAGGAGCCTGAACTGGAGGTGTGGCATCTACCGGGCGTTGTCGTGGAGACAGAGTGCTGGCTGTTCCCTCTTCCCCTTAGCTGATCACTCAGACGCTGATCACAGGGACATTGATCCTTATGGCATCAAGAACAGCAGCCACAGGTAACCAGCCGCACGCGTTGACCACGTAAGCCGTATCTATGCTGTGAGGTGTGTGTTTGGGATAGAGTTAAGACTATTTTAACTGCCAGCACATGGAGGCAAAGGTAAAAGAAACCGATTAAAAGTGTGTGTTCGTTTGAGACACTCTGCGTGTGGCAGGTAGGAACGGATCAGAGGTGTGTGTGCGTGTGTGTGCATTGTGACTCATAAAGGGAAAGTGGTGATGTATTCTGCCAGGGGTTTCAGCAAGCGCTGGTGTGAATTTCCACAGCCCGCTCCTGCTGCGCTTTAGTAGAGAGGTGGGGGAAAAAGAGACACGGGAGATAGGGAGACATCACTGCGATGTTTCATCAGCACGGTGCATGGAAGTGTGTCACTAGTTCACTTTGTCTGTGACGGTCAGGTGTCTTTAATGCGCACAGTCTTAGCGGAGCTCCTTCAGCAGACGGCAGCCCCCGTGATTCTCCCTCCCATGGCTTTCAACGGTTCCGATCTCATGCGCTGATAGACTAGAAGGAGTGATGAATGCTGTTTTTAGGTAAAGAGTTGAAATTGTGGATTTCAGGGGGTGGAGAAGGACAGTTTGGGGGTTTTGTCAGACACAATAAAGAGGACCTGCCTTCGAGAGCTTTGACTGACCAAATAAGTAAGTAACTTGTCAGGGTGTGATTCACCCATTTGCATTTTCAATTCATCAAAGTGTGCCGTCACATGTGGCGAGAGCACTAGTATTTTCTTTAAACCTTGTTAAGACAAAATATAAACTCAGCACATCTCCAGGATATGCAGTTACATTTTCAAATCCATTAGGGGCTGAAGGAATAGAGACTGAAGAAATGGACCTGGCAAGTTGATACAAGGCTATTTAGGTGTATTGCGAGTTGAGCTTCTGTAGGAGAGATACAGAGGACATCGGATTATCTGATTCCGTTTTAAAAGGAAATTTGTGTATTGTGTCATCTATAAATGAGATGAGTGAGTAGGTGTGACTGAATGTCTGAGTGCATACTGGTTTTGAGAGTGTGAATGGATGTGAATTCGAGAGAAAGTTTGTAACACGTCTTTAACCTAAAGACTCGAGACTTCTTCATATATTTTATATCAGGATGGCAAGTGTAATTAACCCTAAAATCCTTCTAAAGTGTTGCTGTCTACTCCCTAACACCTTCTGATGTTTAATCCTTTGTGTTCGACCTGATTAAATCACAGCATCGTGTGCATCACCGTCCAGAAAAGCTACAAAAAATTATTTTCCACCTCTATACTGTATATAATTAGGCACTAAGGGAATGCTCTGTAATGTGGTATTTTACATGGTAATTACCATGTAATTATTATGTGACAAACATAGCACAAATGTCACAGTGTTTAATAGGTTTAATCCCTGCTTTACTCTCATTGTAAGCTGCACCAACAGGTCTGTATTGACAATATATGCGTACTGCTTTTTTGCTGACACCTTGTACCAACTGAACCATAAAATAAACGGTGTCCTTTTTTTTTTTAGCACAGCAAAAAGGTTTACCCAGATTAGTCCGAGCACATTTCAGGGAAAGCCTCCAGACTACTTTCACAGAATTTCACAAGTGCTGCAAGAACTGAATGGTATTTAAATGACTGCTCAGTGAATTAAATTCATCTTGTTTTAAATGCAAATGCAAACACTGAAGACACAACATTCTACTACTGTTTAAAATGCTTTCAGATGCATGCAGAAATGCATTGGCATTAACATAAATACATTTTTCCTGTATACGTTTTGTACACTTTGCCTTATAACTGCCAAAGTGACTTATTGGAATGTGCATTTATTCGATTGTGAAAACCACTCTTCAGCAGGAATGAATCAGGAATAAGGACAGAGTGGCAATTTAGAAAGTGGTAACAAGAAAGTGCCACTAAAAAAATATAGTGCTGTTTGAAGAAAAGAGTTTGATCCAGATTTACTTATAGATGTGGCTAATACAATCCAATGAATCGGACATACTGTATATTTAGACATGTTTTACATTGCTTTTTTTGTTAATGTTTGCATATGCTAGAATGTATGGTCTCGATTTACTGTTTTGATATGTCTTTCACCATTTTAGCTGAATCTTAATTTATCCGTAGTCTTGGCAGGTTCAGTCAAGTGCATAGCCATCTACGGTAAAAACAAGCAGCCAACTAAGAGTAGAGATGTTTCTAGATGCAGAATAGTGGGCACTTCTCTCTGTAGTGAAAGACAGCTCAGCCTCAGGAATGTACTATGATAGTGAAGTAATTGAGAACTAGTGGCAAGTGATGTAAACCCTACTTCCCCAGGGGATTTGTAAATCACAAGTCTGTTTCTCCAGAGCCAAGCCTAATAAGTCTGACACTTTAGCTGGCTTCATTAAGGAATTTTGAGGGATGCCAACAGGGTTACAAATTAGACACGCTATAGTGTTAACAATCTGGAGTGTTTACTAGGGGCATATGCAGGAGATGCCTAACAAGAAGAAGGGATCAGAGAAGTGTTTTATTTTACTTGGAGAAGTATTTGATTTTACCTGGAGCACTCTTATTCATTTTTATTTTCCTCTAAGCTACAAAGTTTGTGTTCTATCTCACACCTAGATCAGTTCAGTACAAGCATAAGGCAATTGCATGTCAGCAAGAATTCATAACTTACAGTGTTCATAGACAATTAACAGTCAGCATAAAAAAGTAGGTTGTTAAATATCATATCATGGAAAATCTATTATTAAAAATAACATTTTGAAAATGAAATGAAAAACATGACTACATTTTCGTAAAGTAAGTGGTTAATACTCTCGTTTATCCGATTTCTTTGGGCAAAATTTAATATGTAATTAATTGTACACTGTAAAATATATTATTTATTGGTTTAACTTAAAAAAACATAAGTAACCTGGTTACCTTACTTTTAAGTTGATTGAAATGGAAAAAGTAAGGTAATGCAATGAAGGAGATGTTATCTGAACTAAATAAATTATTTAAGTTGATTTGGCGAAAGAAAAAATGTTGTGATAACAAATCTTGAAAATATTTTACATCCTCACACCCCGTGGTTTCCACTATTGAGGATTCTCTCGAACATGGGAAAACCTAGAATGTATTTGGATTGGAAATATTACAAAAATCTTGAAGCTGGAAGGGATTATATATTAAGCTAAAGGATTTATTTTATGTTGGGCTTATTTGATTTTTCCGGTGACAAATATTACAGCACAGGGCCCACTGACCTAAATATTAGCACTGGAGAGACATCATCACTATGACTTTTTTGCTATGACAATAGTTTTATGAAATATTCCAGAAGCCACCGCAGCTCACACACAAGCATGCATATACAAATATAGGTTTTGAATGGATGTTTTAGCATCAATGCCATATAAGAACCATTTTCCCAAACAGTTTCCCAAACTTAAACATGGTTCCACTATAAAGAACCTTTTGTGGAAAGGAAAGGTTCCATGTTAAAGGAACCATCAATTCCAATAAAGAACCTTGTTTAAGTGCTAAGCCAACTAATATTCATAATTAAACAGTTTCTTTATACTGTCAGAAGTATGACATGAAGAAAAAAAGTTCCTGCTCTGAATCCTGTCTGACTAAGCAATTGTTTTTGCTTTTTAATTAGGCTTCCTTTCAAAGTGCCGATTGCTCTCCTTCAACTCCACTGGCCCTGATGGCCTCCAGGAGCTTCCTGAGCGTCCTCTAGAGAGGCCGCACACTAGCAGACTTTTTTTTTTCCTACTAAATTTATTCCCCCCGTTAATGCTATGAGTCATCTTTGAATAACTAGTCTTTGAATAGGTTCATTCTTCAATATTTCTAAGGGAAAGGATTTTTTGTTAATATTCAGGGGTGGCCAGCCCAGTTCCATTGGATTTGGATTTGTGCCTGAATGTACTGTAACAAGGCTCTCTGTGGTTCAACCTTACATCTGCATGCAGTTTGCACCCTCAGTGCCACCAATTACTGGGGTAGTTCTTGCAGTTTTTGTTAATTTATTTGTTTCTCTGACTGTTACTTAGCGCAATGCAGAACGGGAGAATGAGGTTATATATTTGTTGCTGCAGCTCACTTGTTAGCTTGTTTGGGAACAAACAGTCTCATACAGCTTACGCCCGATAACTATCTCAGTAATCTGCATTATGTGCATGAATTAACATATATCAGGCAACAAGCTAAATATGCATGTGGATGGATGTGTGCCTGTGTCAGTCATGTGAGTGTTTGAGATTTTGTGAGCTTTTGGCAGTTCCATCAAGTTGCTGTGAAACTTATGCAGCCATTGCCAAAGTAATTTCACTTAGTGTTTCACTTCACTTATTTTAAATTAAAATGCTTGACCATTGCCAACTATGGGCTCTATGCACGGCGGTATTTCCGGTGAAGCATTAGGGATGCTCGATAACTTCCGCCGATCATAGAGTCCAATGCAATAGCAAGAATTTATATTGAATTTTATACTCCATGGTTATACTAATGAAACGTTAGTCACAAAAACAGATAAAACAGACACCCCTCGTTGTGTTTATGCTTCTTTTTAAAATTATATCAAATAAACATAACTGTATATAAAATTACATCTAAACGCATGTACGTTTCGTTTCAAAGACGGGAGGACAGTAAATATTGAAGACTCTGCCATAATCCCGTTTTCTCCGGTTTTCCTCCGCTTTAATCTACACAACCGGAAATAGACGAGCATCCTTACGTCAAATGCGGAACTTATGCGTGCATATAGCCCATTAAGTCTGCTATGGATATTTAGAAAAATTACTAGGGTGATGCAATGGTATTTTAGGGGAAAATGCGTAGCTCAATATTTACTCAACTAGTTTAATCAACCAGTCTGCAAATCAGATTGTTTATGTTGGTGGCAGTGGTTGTTGCAGTATCATTATCCATCTGAGTTCCAGGATTTCATGTCTGTTTGGACTCATAATGCATTTTATGGAGTCGGAAACAGATTGTTCTCAAGGATACTGCTTCTTAGAGCAGCTGATTCAATTCCCTGGAAATGGCAAGAGAAAAGTGTCCCGATGAGGGTGGACACCAAAATCCTCATGAAGAAGATGTTTTGTGGTTGCCATGACCCAAATATATTATGGACTTCTGCACATTAGTAGTATTTGCTAAATATTTTTAAAATGCCATTTAGTTCTAGCCTGGGAAATCCCAGACTACTTCCGGCAAATTTAGATTTGCTCTGAAGGTTAGTCTGGCAAAGAGCTCATTAAAGCCCATTTCCAATCCGTCGAAATCGAGGCACCAATCAGAAATGTTGGGGCGGCTTTACGTGATGGCAGCGTTGGGATTTTGAAGAAGATTTTGTGGCCTACATTACAAAGATGGATGCCGCCGTCGAACATCACTCGTTTGAATCAGCTATCGCGTCTGTTTTAAGCAATTTGAACAACAGCAGAGATGTTTCTCCGCCACTCTGCATACATCATCTCCTTCATCGCTCTGATTGGTTGGTTGGTCCGTTGGTGACGCCCCTCTGTAAATGATTTGTCTATGATGCTTGCCAGACCATAACTCAGTTACAACTGAAAATGGTCTGGTTCTATTTAGTTCCTGAATTAGATTTAAATTGAAATATAGGTTTAGAACATTGCATTAGAACTGAAGGAAGTAGAATTGTAAAGAACTGAAATACAATACCATTTTTTGGATCATGGTGTAAAAAAAACCCTTTGGATTTATCTGAAATGTAATTCAGTAAATTTTCTGGACTACTACTTCTAGTACTACTTCTGCTTCATCTTCCTGTGGGGTATGGCCAAATCAATTCAAATTCGCTTTGTTTGAAATTTACTCCCTCTAGATATTTGTGCTTAATTTATATAATCATTTATTTATATTACCAATTTTGGTACCATGGTGGATTTTCTCTGAGAATTTGTGAAATTCTCTATTTTATCTTCCTGTGGGGTGTGGCCAATCCAAATCAAATTCACAATTTGTACAACCCTGTTGCTTGCCTAATAATAATGGATAATTATAATACCGCTTACTGTGTGACTTGTTGTGGAGAGGTGAGCTGTAATTTAGAATGATTTATTATTTTTGTGAAAAATCCCATGAACAAATCCCACAAATTAGGAACCCGAGCCATATTTAAAATATCATAGAGTCGTACGCCCCAAGCACAGCTGCGTTACATGTCGGCTCTACCCCATGAGGCTACTGGCTGGCAATTGTGGTTTTTAATGTGCGCTAAAGAAAAAAAGGAGGAGGAAGCGAAAGAGGACAATATGGAGGCCGTCCTGGCTAGGGAAAATAGGTGAACTTGGCATGCCATTTTTGCAAATGACTAGCCATTTTCATTCGTAGCAACAAACACGCTGTAAGATGACCATGCTAAACACGGTCAGAAAATTATCGTGGGCTATCTTTGAAACACTCTCACTAATGTAGGACCACTGTTTAGGAGCCACGGCCACAGAAAACGCAACGTCTTTTGACTATGGGCAGTAAGCAAACACCTAGAACTGACTTTTGCATGGACAAGTACAACATTTTCTGCATGAAATGTAAATTCTAGATCTCTGTTGTGTTTGAAAATAATTAATCAAGCTTCATTATTAAGTGATTAGATTCACCTTTATTATGAAGGAGAATAATTATAAAAGAAAAAAATGCAAAAGGAAATAACTCAGTAGCAGTAAGTAAACTTTCATACACGATTAGCATTGAGGTCTTGTGTGTGTGTGGGAGGGTGTGTATTAATGGTGGAAAGGGTTAGAGTCTTGGTGGTGGATATTGCCTGCAGGGTTAATTAGCATTGCAGAAGCAATGTCTGGAGGCAGTCGGCTCATCAAATCTCGCCTTTCTCCGTCTCTCGGATCTCTTTCTTTTGCGCGCGTGTGTGTGTGTGTGTACATGCAGAAAATTGTGTATGCAGAAAAGAAATCAACAAGAAAGCATAAATGATGCTCCTACTACACAGTATGCCGGTGATGAGCGCGTGCGCACACACACACACACACAGACAAATGCCAAAGGGAGGAGGAAACCTGTTGGCCAAATAAACGTGACTGCACACACATTAATGTTATTACCTAGGCGCACAGGTGGAGAGATGAATCAGTATGCCTGATTTCTTTGTCTCGTTGTTTTTCCTCTCATGCATTGCAACATGTTCCTCTTTCCAAACTACCTCTTTTTACCTCTTTTCACCAGCTCCTGTTCTTTTATCTTTGGATTCTTTTTTTCTATTGTATCTTCAACTAGTTTTTTCTCTCCCCTTACATTTTATATGTTCCCTCTGAAGGCATTTTGAGATTCTCTCTGCAAGATTTACAATGTATTTTTATTTTCTGATAGTTTAGCGATTGCAAACGGTTAAATAATTGCATGTGAAAATCTGACATTTTTTGTGTTGGTGGGAACAGATGTGTATATTATGATGTTTGACATGATGTCACAGCTGTTCAGCATGCTATAGTCCATCCATCCATTAAAAAAAAAATAGTTTATATATTTCTATATGTTATATTTACTTTTAAGAGTTTATTGACCATGGCTTTTATGAATTTCTTGAGATGATATGTTAAGGATATAATAATACAATATATTCGTTGTAATATACTTATTGTAATAATAGTTTAATCATGTAATATAGTTTACTATAGTTTAATTACTTAAATTATATATATATATATATATATATGAAGAGTTCAGATGCAAAAGCCTCTTAAGTGCCATTTGAAATTTTCTTCTAGAATGATCATTTTTATCAAGCTTGTATATTTAAGTTCAGTAATTTCACTTAAATGACAATTAATAGCTAATCTTCATTGCCATTTAAGTGAAATTACTTAACTTAAATATACAAGCTTGATAAAAATGATCATTCTAGAAGAAAATTTCAAATGGCACTTAGAGGCTTTTGCATCTGAACTCTTCATATATATGCAAAAGCCTCTTTGTCAAAATTAAGATGATAATATTGAGAGAATGCTCTCCGCACATAGTATACGTTCAGAAAATACTTTCAGTTGTAACCTGATAAAATAATGTTAATATCAAACAAAAACTTTAGATGGACTTAGAGGCTTTTGCATCTGAGGTCTTCATAAGGGGGAGTTAACACTTCTGCTAATTGGCTATCTGGCAGAGTAAATATTGAGCTACTCATGAGTTTTATGAGTGTTTAAAGATTTGTGTGCTTGTAATTTAACCTTCTTAGCATCTTAAAAGTCTTGTCATTTGAAGAACAAATGCTGACAGGCTTGACAAATGCCCCTTGAATTAAGGCATCAGCAGCAGAGCCCAGACACTCCACTGATTGTGTAACACAGTCTCATCCCAAAAAGTCATATAACTGACGTTTTGGGACGTATTTTGACCATACGTCAATATCAGCCTTTTTAGGGCCCCCTTAAACGTCGGTAGATGGCGATCCCGGGCCGTCATACAACTGACGCTTTACCTTTAACGTCAGTTAGGTGACGGGTTAGGTTTAGGGTTAGGTTTAGGTATGGGGTAGAGTTAGGATCCCATAACCTCATCTACCGACGTTTAAGGGGGCCCTAAAAAGGCGAATATTGACGTATGGTCAAAAGACGTCCCAAAACGTCAGTTATATGACGTCTTGGGGTGAGACCGGGTTGGATTGTGCACTGAATGTCTGTTAAACAAACACATTGCATCAGCCCTGCCAGTGAGACAGCATCAAACGCACACAAACACGCGATGAGGATAGCTGACAGCATGCAAACATGCAGGAAATATAGTATTTCGTAGGGAAACGGCCATCCAGCACAGAAACTCAAATGAGTGAAGCTATGCACTCCAGCAAATTCATTCGGGTATTATTAAAGTATTCAGTGAGTTCTCCCCTGAGCTCTAGGGATATGAAACATTCAGAGATAAGGACTTGATTGACAGCTCGGTTGCCATGGGTGCAGAGCTACACAGGGTTTGAGTCTTGTGCAATGTGAGAGACGTGTGAAGAAGCGAATGTGTAATAACGCATAGATCAATAGCTGGAGTCAATAGAGCTCCACTGGGCTGGATCAGAGCATCGTAGAGATAGATACTACAGCACACTGCCTGAAAGCGACACGCAGGGAACACACAGCCCGTGGCACCTACATTTAGACACCTCTGTATGAAATGATCACCACATGTAGTTCAAGCTCGTACTGTGCTGAATTAAACATGAGATCCAAAGACCCTGAAGGATCAAGGTCAGCACGCACACGTTCTCTACTGCGTATACATGCTGGTATATCTAAATATGCATGCTTCACCAACTCTCCAACAAACTTTCCCTTTTTCCCTTCAGTCTCAAATAGCTCAGACACACAGCCTACATGCACATTCGCCCGGTGGCAGATAGGACACTGCGCTCTCAGTGGCTGTGGTGGTTTCACTCAATGAAAAATGGATGAGACTAAAATTAGATAAACTAAAAATAGACCAAGTTAATCTGCAGAATGTCCTCAAAGTAAGAGAAACCGCAGACTTCACAATCTCTGCCTGTGAAAGAGAGACACTGATGTAGCAATGAGGAGACACGGCCGGATTGTTTTCCGCAGCTCACCTGCAACGTTTGAGGAAACGCTCTGATCTTTACTTTGATACGCTAGAAGCGGACACAGAAGGTTTTTGATACTTGCATGCTCACAGCAAAAATCAAGGAGTTTTACTAGTGTGATGTCTGTTTGTTGTCTGTATGGAGGGTAAGCAGCCGTCAAATTGGACGTCCTGGTATATTTGATTCAAAAATAGCCAGTTTGACTATATTTATTTTATGTTCCGGACTAGTCAACATATTTCATCTGCATTGCATTGAGCAAGTTTCCTAAAAACAAACTTTTAACAGTTATTCAACCCTGGTGGACCCAACAAATACTCTAGCCCAAAATATAATTTTTTTTTTTTATATGCAATATTAGAGTACTGTTAGATGTATAAACCTGAAGAGAAACATAAGGGCTGTCAATACAATAAAAGAACTGTGGTGAATATCACAATCCAGTTTTCAGAAAGCGGAAAGAAACAGTAATTTTATTTTTTTATTTTAATTGAGCATTATAATAATTAATTATTTTTATTTATATAGGTTATTATTAGGGCTGTCAAACGATTATCACGATTAATCGCATCCAAAATAAAAGTTTGTGTATACATAATATATGTGGGTGCACTGTTGTATATATATTTAAATACACACACACATACATGTATATTTATGAAAAAAAATATTATTTAGATTTATATATAATATAAATTATAAATCTATCTACAGTATACACATACAAATATTTCTTAAATATATACAAGCATGTGTGTGTATTTATAATATATATTTATATATATAATAATTATACACTGCACTCACATATATTATGTAAACAAACTTTTATTTTGGATGCGATTAATCGCAATTAATCGTTTGACAGCCCTGGTTATTATTAATTTATTCCTTCTTTACTTTTCTTTATGAAGTCCCAACTTGCTTGTTTTTATTGAATGCATGGTTCAAAAGGGTGCTCTTTTTCCCGTATCTTGTGGTTTTAAAATCACAAGCATATTCCAGGGTTCCCCCATCTTTAAAATCTCTGAGGTGCAAAAGATTCAGTGTAGCCTATTTCTGAGTGGTAAAGCTGTGCTGCCGTGTGTCTGTGTGGAAGAAAGCGCGACAGATTGTGGCTGTGAGAGATTTTTTTTTTTTTTTTTTTGTAAAAGACTGAGAAGAGTACATTTGTTCAACCAAAAGCAGCTTCCCGCTGTGTGTAATGGCTTATCTCCATTCTCAAAAAGAGGACTTTGTAATGCTTTACGAATAAACTTTAGAGTGATAAACGTCTTGGAAATGCGCATCTAATCCAGACACCTTTAGCAAGAATTACATCAACGTGCTCATGCTCTCCCCTGCTGCTGATACTGTCATCAGATCTGCTGGGATGAATTGAATTATTAACTCATTAAAACTTAATAAACTTCTCCTGTCAGTGAGCTGCTCCCCATTACGAACCACAGGCTTAGCGCTGCCCCCTGATGTTCCACCCAGACGTGTCCTCTGTCTTCATTCTGACACTCACGCTGGCAAGAGAACGCTTGACGTGTAGTGTCGCGACAAACCTGATGGAGTTGTGAATGAAACTGAGCACTGCCAAGGCTGAGAAATGCTTCTCTTGTGCAAGCAAGGGCATTTGCTGTCACACGTATTTTAAGGCAGCGGAAACGTGGCAGGAGATTTCGTGGCATGCATTGATATTGATTTGAAAGGAAAGCCTTGGTCGTACTAATCATACGAGTGCTCGAATGAGACGACGACCTCTGCTTGTTTGGGTCAGTTGGGCCAGTGTGAGGTGAAATAGATTTTTTAAAGAATTTGCACCTTGAACCCTGTCTTGGTGATTACAACGAATTTCTGTATTTATCTATAGCTTATTTTTAAACTGTGATTTGTGCGAACAAGTAGGCCTATACAAAGAAAAATGCTGTAAAACAGATTATATTTGACTTAGTGAAGCCACATGTCTAAATTATACATTAGAGAGAAATAGGCACCATGTTTATATAGTGAATGCAGGTCAATCTGTAGCTATATCGGTTATGAGAGTGCTCCACGGTGGCTTGCAATTCACTGAAAATGGTCTGCCCCATTTTCCTGCCCAAAATTATGACCGTTTCTCTTTAGGGCCATTTTAGAGCAATAACGGGAAACAGATTCCTTTATGACTTTACTATTAATAATTAATTGAGAGTGTGTGCACGTAACCATCCCCCAAAACAATGCTCTTTGATAGTTATATTTTCAAAGCAATTACTACTCTCATGTCTCGTGAAACATCATCTTGTATCATGGAACAGTGTGTGCATCATGTCTGAGGGACTGACAAACAGCCTAAAAGCCAGAAGCATTTTGAAATATATAACCAGAGCTTCAGGAATGGTCAGAGGAGGTTGTAAGATCTTCGATGGACAATATTAATTTTTAATTACAATACTAATTGGTTACAGTTTAAATGCAGTTTTTAAATTATGCATTCTCATGCAAGATAGATATCTCATAAAATGTAAGAGTTCCCCTGCTGGTGATACTTATGCTAGAGGTTGTAACTGTCTGTTTGATTTTCATATTGTTTGAAATAGCCGTAGAAGATAGCCGATTAGCCGTGTTTGAAATACGGTAGAAATTACCGTAATAGATTGTTTAGGCTTTACAACAGCATTAGGATAAAGTTATTGTCCAGCTTAAGTTAGTTTTGACTGATTCACTTCCATTGCAAAGATCATTAGTTATTAAAGGGTTAGTTCACCCAAAAATGAAAATTAAGTCATTAATTACTCACCCCCATGCTGTACCAACCCCGTAAGACCTTCGTTCGTCTTCGGAACACAAATTAAGATATTTTTGATTAAATTTGAGAGCTGTATAACTACCACATTGGCTCCTAAGGGACTGCCTCTTGACGGCCCAAAAAGTCAATGAAGAAAATGTTTAAATATCCCAAGTGACTACCGTGGCTCAACTATATGTTTATCAAGCGACGCGAATACTTTTTGTGCGAAAAAACAAACAAAAATAACGAGTTTATTCGACTATTTATTTTCTTCCTTGTAGGCCAGAACGAGACTTCCTTATAGATTTCCACGACGCATGCGCGAGAATTGCGATCTAAGCTGGTGTGAGCAGATCGCAAATCTCGCGCATGCGTCGTGGAAATCTAAGGAAGTCTCGTTCTGGCCTACAAGGAAGAAAAGAAATAGTCGAATAAACTCGTTATTTTTGTTTGTTTTTTCGCACAAAAAGTATTCGCGTCGCTTGATAAACATATAGTTGAGCCACGGTTCCGAAGACGAACGAAGGTCTTACGGGGTTGGTACAGCATGGGGGTGAGTAATTAATGACTTAATTTTCATTTTTGGGTGAACTAACCCTTTAATAGGGGTCGCTAACAAGACACCGTTTTAACAGAAAAACGTACTCTGTTACCTAATGTAACCTCGGTTTTCTCTTGAAGAGGGAACGAGTATTTCGTAAGTTGCTTACGCTATGGGTGAAGTCATCTTTTTTCGAGATCTGAAGCCAAAAATTATCCCTAATTTTGAATTTATTGTCAATGCAGTGCAGCGAACAGCAGACCATAGCAGTCTGTATAAGCGTGCTCATTGGCTGTCCTGCAGCAGCTTATCGGTGAGCCCTGCATGATGTCACGGCCAATGTCACGCTCTTTGCGCCCTCTATGCGTCACAGCCCACCAGATGAAAATCAGCGTTCAGCCTGTCGAGCCCATATAAAGGCTAGATGTCTTAAGGCGGAGTTTCTATCGTCATCACCGGCGGCCATCTTTTCACAGGCAAGCCGATGTAAGTGTGTGGTCAGCACGAACACAAATACTCTTATCTCGTTGAAATCTTGACGGATTTACAAACGGTTTGGTTTCTTACAAACGTTATTAACGTGGCTATAATTATCTGGATGATTATTTATTTATACACTTATTATTCATAAGTATGCCGTGTCATAACTACATCTCTGACGATTATAACAAACCAAACCGTTTGAAAATTGGTAGAAAATTGATCAAGTTATGGTTATTTAAATAGTACATGTACCATTAACACAATTTTACGAGTGAGCGAGCTACCTGTGACAAGATGGCCGCCAGGTGCAGACGTCGACCTTCATTGGCCAGCAGCGTGGACGATATATCTAGCCTTTACATAGATATCAATGGTCGAGCCCCTCTTTTATATATGCTAGCCACTCCCATTCTGGCGGGCTGTGACACGCAGAGGGCGTTACATCCGATGGGGCTCACCGATAGGCTGCTGCAGGACAGCCAATAAGCACGCTTCTACAGCCTTCTATGGTCTGCTGTTCACTGCGGTGACAATAAAATACAAAATTAAGGATCATTTTTGGGCTTCAGATCTCGAGAAAAGATTACTTTACCCGTAACATAAGCAACTTACGCAGCCGCCCATCCGCACAAAACAGTGCCTGGTGTCTCGAGAACGCACTCCCTGAAATAGGTTTGTAGGTGTAAAGGATTATCCATTATCTCATCGAAAACCTCAAAAACGTAAACCCGTGAAAACGCAGACGGCGCTGATCAACCCTCAACGAACTACTTGTCTGGTCTTAAGAATGTATAATACGTAATTTTTTGTCAACGCGAACCGATTCAACCCAATTCGCGTTGGTAAAGTCAGTCAATGGATTAATATAAAAACGCCCAGGTTAAATTATATAAAAATATACAATTACTATATTCCTTTTTGTCTGCCTTTATCTGATTTCTTCTTTGTCTTACAGTGCTATTCTATCAACTGGCCTAATTATTTGTTGAATTTAACATTTTAAACAGATAGTCAGTCTATGTATCTGATTTAAATTACACATGTGTGATCAAATCTAACAGACCTGTGGAATGCCTGCCTTTTGCTTTCCTCTATTATTGATTTCGATTGGCAAAGCAGGACTTGTGCCGAGGGAGCATGGGGTTTCCATGGTTATGGCATGTTTGGAGATGTCTTTCTGAAAGCAGGTTGTGTGTGTGTGCGTATGAGACAGAGAAAGAGGCGATCGATGCACTACAGGGCTCCTATCAGCTTGAATCAAGAGAGGTCTTGCACAGAAGAGGTGTTTGAAAATTGGGATGGAACAAAGAACCTGACGTGCATTATATAGGCTTTATTATACAATGCATTATTATGCAAAATGTAGGATTATTTGTGTCCCTCATACTGTGTGTATATATAGGCTACTGCATGTACAAAGGTTACTATAAATAGCTGATGCCAACTCACATATTTTTGTAAACATGAACAAAAAAATCGAGTTACTTGTAGATTATTTATGTTCTTATTCATGCTATATTAGTACATGTGTGTGTGTGTGTGTGTGTATATATATATATATATATATATATATATAATATATATTTCTTCATTTATATAATTTAAGCATTGTGTCACTAGGTCAGAGGTTTTCAACCAGGAATAAAATCAGCTTTATCATGGTAATATCATAGTAGCCTATTTTACAAGTTGTGGGATGTCAAAATGTTCTGAACCACTGCCAGCTGTTATCCATCCTTTTTTAATGCAATAAAAAAGATTCCATAAATGGAACATATTCCAATAAATATGAAATTTAGCTTGAGATACCAAAATGTAATTTGCACCATAGAATGTGAAACCATTGAAATTTTTCTTGTAGAATATCCCAATTTGTAGAATGACCCATAGCCTCAGAGAATATATTTGTGGATGTTTAAATTACCTGTGATGACTAATCATGCAGCCGTATCTCTTATTGATATCACTTTTTTCTATCTCTGTTTTCTCTCTGTAGGTGGCCATGCTGTTCTCTCCGTTCTCTTGTGCTCTGGGGCTCTCCCTTCTGCCTCTCCTCCTGTTTCAGTGCTCCGTCCATGCCTGCCCTGCCCGCTGCGAGTGCTCGGTGCCCACGCGATCTGTGTCATGCCATCGCAGACGGTTAGTGCAGGTGCCCGAGGGCATCCCTATAGAAACAAGGGCATTGGACCTCAGTAAAAACCGGCTGCGAATTGTGACGCCACAGAACTTCTCCTCGCTGCTACTGCTAGAGGAGCTGGATCTCAGCAACAACCTGTTGTCATCTGTGGAACCGGGCAGCTTTCGCACTCAGCCGCGGCTACGCTCTCTCCGGCTGCGCAGCAATCAGCTGACCCTGCTGCCGCGCGGGGCGCTAGCTGGCCTCAGCGAGCTCACTCTGCTGGATGTCAGTCAAAACCGTCTTGTTATTCTGCTGGACTACGGCTTTGAAGAGCAGCGGAGGCTGCGGGTGCTAGAGCTGAGTGATAATGAGCTAGTGTTTATCGCCCCACGGGCGTTCAGTGGCCTGGCGTCCCTGCGCTCTCTGACGCTGCAGCACTGCAACCTGAGCACAGTGCCCACGCATGCTCTCGCACATCTGCATGGCCTTAACACCCTGCGGTTGCGGGACTTGGGCATCGCAGAGCTTCAGGCACACGCCTTTAAGGGTCTGCCGCGACTGAAACACCTGGAAGTGGACCGCTGGCCTTTTTTGGAGGGGTTTCCGACCTCCACTTTGCAGGGGCTGAACCTCAGCACACTGTCCATTACCCACACCAACTTGACGTCTGTGCCAGTTGTGTCACATCTGTCGTATCTAACACACCTCAACCTGTCTTACAGCCGTATACGGGTCCTGCCGGCAGGGTGGCTGCGGGGAATGGACCGCCTGGAAGTTGTACGTGTGCGACAGGCTAACCTGCTCAGTGTGGAACCTCAAGCCTTTCAAGGAGCCTCCTCGCTGCGTATTCTTGACCTTTGTTACAACCGTCTCACCACACTCGAGAGGAGCGTTTTCCCTGCTTCCGTAGCCCTGCAGAGTCTTCTGATTGGTCAGAACCCATTAGTATGTGACTGTCGTCTACGCTGGCTCCTGGAGAAGACTCCACCTTTGCCGTACGGGGATGTTCAACCTGAATGCAGTGCTCCTGCCCCCTTGGCTGGGAAGCTACTTAGGGACCTGGTAGAACCTCAAATCTCTCGTTATGTTATCTGCACCAAACCCAGGGTCATCTCCATGGCAACCTACCCGTCACAGGCAGAAGAAGGGCAGAGAGCTTGGCTGTATTGCAGTGCGGATGGGGCTCCACCTCCCTCTGTGTCATGGCTGACACCGCACAGGCGGCACATTACCACAAAGAGTACGGGAAGAGTGGTGGTCCACACCAATGGCTCACTAGAGTTCCGCATGGCAGAGCCTCAGGATAGCGGCATGTATGTGTGTGTGGCATCGAACCCGGCGGGCAATGCTACTCTGTCAGTAATGCACGCGGTTAAAAGCTCGGGAATCAGGGACAGAGCCCTTTATGCCAACCGAAGCTTTCTCTTTGACCCGGACTACAACAACTCCTTGATTAATGGCACGGAGGAGTACACCATCAGAGTAGTGCTGGATATCACCACCATCCTGGTCTCCACTGCAATGGGCTGCCTCAGCTTCCTGGGCGTCGTTTTGTTCTGCTTCTTGTTGTTGTTTGCATGGAGCCGTGGCAAAGGGAAGCACAGAGGAAGCGTGGACATTCAGTATGTCCCACGAAAG